>NW_015090846.1:856448-904270 GCF_001431845.1 Calidris pugnax | reverse complement strand
GGGGAGGGGCGCAGAGCTAACCCAGCTGGCAGCAGCCTTTCCTAAACACCCAAAGGGCTGTGAACCTTTGGGTCCAGGTAGATCATGCTTTGAGAGATATCATGGCACCTTCAGCCTCTGTGTCTCTGGACCCCACTGGCTCACCGTGCACCTCCAGGTGATGCTCCTTGCTGCTGCTGCCAGCGGCATTCCTGCACTCGCAGGTGTAGATCCCCTTGTCCACCAGCTGTACCTTCTCAATGTAGAGCATCCTCCCTCCTGCAGATACCAGCTTTGGGCTCCCAGGTTGGGCAGAGAGGGGCTCACCTGCCGGGGAAGGAGACAACAGCCTCTCTCAGGTTACCATCAGGACCAGTTCCCACCCAGAAGCTGGATGCTGCCCAGCATGAAGCACTCCTTGTTCTGAGGAGACCAACATCTGTCTGGTGGGTCAACACATGTGTGGGGAGGGATGAGGCTGAGGAGCAGGACCCTACCGTCCTTCAGCCAGCTCAGGGTGGGGAAGGGGATCCCGTGGCACTCGCAGGGCAGCCTGATGGACTGCCCCTCCAGCACAGACATGGTGTGAGGCTCTGCTGAGGAGAAGGATGGCGGCACTGCAGGGGGCAAGAGGAGAGGAGCAGCTCATTAATGGCACTGGATAAGAGGAGAGGGGCAGCTCCCCTCTGGAGCTCTGTCCTGCTGGCTACACACCACCCACAGCTCCGCTGGGCTTCACACAAAGAACCAGCAAGCCTCCCCTGCACTGGCTCCATGTGGAAACAATAATCTTGAGACTCTCCAGCTATTAAGCAAATGATGCTTTTAATTGCACGTGGCCTACAGCAGAGGAGGACCAAGCATCCCGCGCCAGCCCCACAGGCAGGCCAAGCCCAGGTTGGCCAGACACAGCCTTATTAGGTAGCACTGCTCCCTGGGAAGGTTACCTAACTCTTTCCATTATCGGATGCTGTTCTCAGTTGCTCATAAATACAGCTGGCTGGAAAACGGTAACTCCTTCCCATGAGAGATATCAGTTTGTAGAAGAAAAAACCCAACACCCAGAAACCCCAGAAAAACAAAAACAGCAGAACCCAAACAATCCGCCCGAGCCAGGAGGCCAGACGTGCAAACATTTCCCTGGGAGGGGATCGCAGGAACAAGCCTGGAGCAGGAGAACTGGAATTTCTCCACTCCCTGGCTACCTGCCTGCAGGACTTCCACCAACTGGCCTCAAGCATTCCCGAGAAAAGCCAGACCCTGGCTCGGCCTCCGGCGTTGTGGACATGCTGAACGGGCCGGGAGGCTGCAAGGATGCTCGAATCGAGTGAGCAAAGGCAGCCAGTGCCCATCCCAGCAGCAGCCCAGGAACCACCACTGGCATCCTCCTGACTCAGGCAGGGGCAGAGCCAGGGAGGACAATGTCTGCAGCAGCTTCCAGGGTGCCCGAGTGCAAAGAAAGCACAGAGGAGCCTTGATGATGGCAAGGAAATCCCTTCACTTTCCTGCCCACATTTTGGAGAGGCTCTTCTTCTGCATCATCACGGAAATCTCACCCCAAGACTCAGACAAACATTGGCTTTTTTCTCCTCTGACATCCATTCTGGTGGGGATTCCCGACTACCTCCAGGTCCAGCGTCTTGCAGAACTCTAATAATTTGGGCTTAATGTTTTCCAAGCCAGTCAACTACCCCAGGTAAACATTATACATATAAATAAGTGGTATATAATATAGTATATATACTTGTGTATATATATACACACACATACACACTCTCTCTCTAAATATATTTATATAAGTGTGTGTATTTGCCCCTGATGGGCTCTTTCAGCCACAGCAGCCCTTACCCCACACGTCGAGGTTGTAGTGTCTCTCCAGGTGGCCCGGTCCATGGCACGTGTACCTGCCCGCATCCTGCAGGGCAGCTTGCCTGATCTGCCAGGGCAAGCAGAGGCACTAAGATGCTGTCCCTTCGTAGGGACAGGGTCAGGATGAGAGGTGGGAGCTGGGACACCTCCCAGGGGCAGACAGGGGGGAGACGGGGGTTCTTAAATGACCTGATTCCCCTCCCATCCTCTGAAACGTCACCTGGAGCACAGTCCCCTCCACAGACAGCTCCATGCCCGGCTTTGGTGTGAGCAAGACCCCGTCCTTCAGCCAGCGGGACCCCTGAGGGGGGACCCCAGGGACTGTGCATTCCAGTGTCACTGGGTGGTTGATGATGACAGAGATGTTCTCCTCCTCACCCATGGCGGTGAGGGGCACTGGAAAACAGATCAAAAAAGGCAACACCTTCCCTGAGCCACCCCCTTTGGTACCCTTCCCTCCCCAGGGCTGGTCCCCCACAGCCCCACACGCTTGCAAGGGGGACAACAGAATGGCCCCATAGTCCCGAGCATCACATCCAGCCCCACAGCCGCCCTGGTGGGAAGGGGCTGGGGATGCACAGGGGTACTTACACCTCACCTCGAGGGCAACCTCACATCTGTCCTCCCCCACGGCACTGCTGGCTACACACGTGTATGTCCCCGAGTCCTGGAGGCGAGCAGCAGGCAGGGACAGCACGCGCCCATCGGAGAGGATCTGTGCTCCCCCAAGGAGCAGAAAGAGCCCAGATGAGCACAAAACCAGAGAAACTCACAGGCAGCTGGTCTGCAAGCCACCATGCAGGAGCAGGGATGGGGGGCATAAGCCTGCCTTGAACCTGTCCTTGGCATGCCCCAGGTACCCTCTGCCCATCCATGCCCTTCGTGGCAGAAAAGCCCAGCTCAGAGCTGAGCAGGCCCATGCTCCCATGGACCAAACATGGGGCAGGTCTGGGCAACATTGGCCCTGCTCAGCTCCAGCAATTTGTTTTTTAAAAGTCAGAATAAGAAAAAGGAGCATCATCCTGGTGGGATGTCCCCACTGAGCCCCCCCCTCCACCAGGAGCTGTCTCACCTCTGGGCCACCGTCTGCCATGCTGGGCACTGGATTGCCATCCTTCAGCCACAGGAGCACAGGAGCTGGGGTCCCTGTAGCATCACACTCCAGTGTCACCAGGTCATTCACCATCACTGCAAGGGGACTGGGACCAGCTGTGATCCGAGGGGGCACTGAAGGAGGGAGCAAAAATATGTCACCAGGAGCAGCAGAGTGCAAAAGGGACAGGGTGGGTAGGAGACACCACGGTGTGGACCAGGCAATACTCATCCATGGGGCCGTGGTTTTCTAGGACATTATTTGGAATGAACATGGCTGGAATTGAAAACGGGGCAGAGAACAGGGGCTCTGCTAAAGCCATTTTCCAGGAATGTGTCCCAAGGCTGGGTCCCATGTACACACGAGATGCTGGAGGATGGAAGCCCCCAGCTCTCAGGCAGCCCCAGCCCTTCCCCTGCTTGGCGTGGACTCACCAGTCACCTGCAGGCTGTACCAGAGCTCGGTGACACCGGCCACGTTGGAGGCCACACAGTGGTAGCTGCCAGCGTCAGAGAGCTGGGCACGCTGGATCTCCAGGTGCTTCCCATCCCTGGAGATGGTCCAGCCTGGTCCAGCCGAGAGCTGCTCGTGCCCCTTGTACCAGGTGATGTCTGGAGGGAAGCAGGAAGCCAAGCGGTGAGGAGCTGCTACCCCAGTCACCAAGGGGACCCAGGGAAAGCCCCATGGACTTGAGCAAGAGCTGAGGGAGAGAACGGACTCACCAGGAGTAGGCAGCCCTGAAGCCAAGCACTGCAGCGACGCCGTGCCATTCTCCAGGACGACCAGGTCCACCACACTGGGCTCAATGATGGGAGGTACTGCAACCCAACACACACAGTCATTGGCTCTGTGTGGCCCAAGCCAGCTGCAGCCACACAGTGCAGTGCCGTGGGGCATGGCCAGGTTCACCAGGGGCTCTCAGCACCCACCAAGTCCTGGAAGAGCAGCAGCTGGGGGCCAGGGCTCACTCCCCGCTCTGGGAGGGGACCACATCACCACATGGTGCCACTGCTGCTCCCCAAGTTGGCTAGCAGATTTGTTACCACCCCAGTGAGATATTCATCCTTCCCAGGCAGAGATCTCCATTCCCTGCCTGATTTCACACCCAACACCTTCAGTGTCACAACCACCGATGCTGACCAAGGGGTGGTCTGGCCAGAGGGAAAACGGGGCTGGAGGTAGACCCTCCACTGGGAAGCACTCATCAAAGATGGATGCTATGGTTTACCATGGTATCAGTGGCCATCAGCTCTCAGCCCCACTGCAAAGGGCAAGATCCAATGGATTGAGCTACTGACTCTACGCCTCCCAAAAAGCAGGGCCAAGAACATCCACCCCTTTGGCCGGCCATGTTCTCGCTGACACGTGGGAGGAATAGCGGGTCTCATCCCAGATGTTGTACTCACCTTGAACCAAAACCTGCACCTCCGCCTGGGCCACCCCTGCCCTGTTGCTGCCCTGGCAGATGTAGAGCCCTTCATGACCAAGCCCCACACGGGCGATGAGCAGAGTCCCACCATCCTCGGACACCACCACACCATCCTGCTCTCCCAATGGATGCCCATCCTTCAGCCACCTGTGGGGAAGGGGACAGAAGGCAAGTCCTTGGTCTGTCCTGCCACCACCCACCCCCCATTTCTACCCAGCAAAGGAGTGGGGTGCTGGCAGCAAGGACTATCCCCTTGTCACCTGGAAAGGAGCTGGCAGTGCCCAGATCATTGGGCAGAGCAGGATCCCAGGGACATGGAGCAGGAATGGATGCCTCCCATGCTAAGGGACACCCCAAGCTGGAGGTCCTCATACCCACCCTGAGCTCCTAGTCCAATTTCTGCCACAGCTTTGCATGCTGGGCTGAAGAGCACCCCCAGGGAGCTCAGGGAAAGGTGGGCAGGACCCACCACCCTGCAGCACTCACTGGATCCGGGGTGTGGGGATGCCCATGGCACGACAGCGAATCCTCAGGGATTCATTGGCAACAGCTGTCAGGGGACTTTCTCCATCACCGATCAGCAGCTGGGGGGGAACTGGAGAGAAAGGGGACATTAGGTTGGGACCACCCTCAGACCGTGACACAGGGATGTGGGAGCAGCCAAGGCTTGGAGGGTGCAGGACCCTGGTGGTACATTAAGACCCAGAGCCCTCAGGAGGAGCATTTTAAACAGCAGACGTGAACCTTGGATGTGCAGGCTGTAGCTGAGCGAGGCGTTCCCCGCAGCATTTGTGGCCGTGCAGGTGTAGAGGCCAGTATCTGTCACCTGGGGCTTGGCCAACCGGAGGGACCCCGAAGGGAGGACACTGTAGCTTGGGGGAGAAGGAACAGGAAAGCTGGATGGAAGGAACAGCCATGTCATCCATCACCACCTATCATTCATCTCAGCTAAGGGCTGAGAGCTCACCATCATCTTGAGACAGGCAAGAGAAGGTCCCGAGGGCCACCTCCTGCACAAGGAGGATGGCAGAGCCATCTGTGGGTGCAAACCCCCTTTACTCAGCTCCTGCATGAGCTCAGCATGAGGCAGCAGCAAGAGCCACCCACCTGGGGATGAAGGGTGACGGGGCTCCCCATGGAGCACAGCCCCTGCAGCTGGAGCTGGCTGTGCACTCGCTCCCAGCACTGTTTGTGCTCCACAGACATAACATCATCTCAGCCCATGGCTGCAGATTCCTCCTCATGTGCTCCCATAAATCACCCGGGGAGGTGAGGACAAGCACATGAGATGTGGGGAGCAGCACAAGTCAACCGGCAGCAGCCACAGGAAACAAGACAAGAGCGACAAGGCAACACAGTCCCTTCAAGAAGAGCAAAACCAAGACACCTTCCTGCTTCCCCAGGCCATAGCAATCCTCAGGTGTGCAGAAAGAAATTATTAACCCTAAGATGGAGGCTCACAATTCTACAAAGACACTTCCAGCATGGTGCTAATGTACCACACAAGAAGAAAGCATGTCTTGCTTCCAAGAGGGAAGACCAAGATGCTCAAACACATATCCAACCACTCTCCAGGTTATCTCTTCCCATCAAATCAGATTAAATGACTGTCTCGTGCCTGCCATCAGCCTCAACACCATCAAAAAATGAATCTGGCCCTCCAGAAGTCCCCCACTGGAACACAGCTGTCCTACTGCAGACAAAGCCACCAGGAGCATTTCAATGCTTAAAGCCCATGAAGTCCCCCTGATGTGGGCTGCAAGGCAGCAGAGGCTGCAGCACCCCCAGCCTCCCCAGCTGCCTGTCCTCCTCCTCTCCTCCTCCAGACCTGAAAACTCCTCCTCAGTGCCCTGCAGCCACCTGGTCCAACATCTCCCACAGGGATCCACCATCTCCAGGCTTGTCCTTGGCCTCACCAGCACCGTGACAGCACAAGGCAGGAATGTGCATGAAGGCGGATGGGCGAGTGTGGCCAAGGAGCTGCACTGGAGCCGCCTTCTCTTCTCAACCCCAGCCCCATGTCCAGGGCAGGCACGCGAAGGGTTGGGAGCAGCTGCTCCATCCCAGCAGATATTTGTATGATGGACAAAAATCCTGGTGGTTCTTGGCTTTGCTCTTCAAGGAGAGCAGAGCTAATGCCACGCCTCTCGGCTGCCTCAGCTCCTGGCAAAGCATTGAGCATTGGCCACTTGGTGCAAGGGGTGCCCTTCACATCTCCCTACCAAGCAGCTGAGTCCCTTCATGGACCCAGCATCCCCCCTGAGGAAACACACAATCCCAAGAGATCATGGTCCCAGCACCCAAAATTCTTCTTACCTTGCGGTGGCAAGAGGCAGTGGCTGGGACTCCTGGGTCCACACCACCAAGGGAGGGGGAAAGCCATGAACCTCGCAGGGCAGGGTGGTCTCCTGCCCAAGCACAGCCAGGACGGTTATGGGCTCTGATGCTTGCGATCCGTTCACGCTGATCCTGGGCTTCGCTGGGTGGAGAGGAAATGTGGCTGGTGTAAGAACGTTTCAGGTGCCCCACAGCCCTCATTGCTGCTCTTCCCATCCCACAAACCCATCTGGAACCTGGCTAGGTGACCCAGGGAAGCTAGGAGAGTCCCAAGGCCATGCTCTCCCTGCCAGTCACCCTCTGGAGCTACTTTACTAGGAGCTGGTAGGAGAGCCAGTCCCAGGAACTCACTGCTGATGGAGAGCTGCACCTCCCGGCTGGAGAAGCCTGCTGCATTGGTAGCTGTGCAGAAGTAGGTTCCAGCATCCCCAGGGGAGGATGAAGGAATCAGGAGGGTCCCATCAGGGTCAAGGTGGTAGCGTGGGCTCGGTGAGATGGGCTCTGTGCCCTGCAGAACAAAGGGAAGGGAGGAAGGAAGACAACAGTGACTCTCCCATGAGCTGAGCATCCCAAGGGAAAGAAGAGGGCTCTGGACCCATCACAGGGGGCTACTCCCAGTCCCAGCTTCCCAGGGCACTTGATGCCACCACCCTGGGAAGCCACAGCCATGCTAGTGAGCTACATCCCCTCCAAACACATTACCCCACAGCCTGGCTGGCAGGAGGATGGCATCCTGCCTGTTCTCGTCACCTACCTTTGCCCAGGTGACAGTAGGGGGGGGCACGCCGGTGGCATTGCACCTCAGGGTGACATCCGCTCCCTCAGTGGCGGTGACAAGGACAGGGCCAAGCTCAATGCTGGGAGGAACTGAGAAGGAAGAGAAGCACCTCATCCTGCATGGCCAGGACCATGCCTACTAAAGAGAGCAGTGCTTTGCTGCTTAAGACCAGAGGGCATCCGTTCCTCATACATCCCAGAGCAGGGACACCAGGCACCCTGCTGCTCACCGTGGATGACCAGGGACACATCCTGCCTGTGTGAGCCGAGGGCATTGGTCACCTCACACGTGTACCTCCCCGCGTCCCCCTGAGACACCTGGTCCATGTGCAGGCTCCCGTCAGTCTGGATGGAGTAGTGGCCACTTGGAGCTACCTGGGCATGGGCAGAGAGCAGAAAGCAGGCCAGACCAAGGGGTCAGACATCACCGTGTCACTGCGTCTTTTGGGGAAATATCTAGAAATCAATCCTTGAGCAGTAGGAATGCCCTGATGCAGTGATGAACCCGCGTTACCCTCCCAACCCAAATTGTCCCCTGGCATCTTCCACCAGCAGCTTCAGCCCCAGGTGGTTGGGGCACCCATCCTGCAGCAAAGCCCCTGCCACAGGGCTGTGCTCGCAGCTGCCCACCCACCATCACGGTGGGTGCAGAAGCCTCACCGGCTGCCCATCCTTCAGCCATCGGCGGGCAGGGAACGGCCTCCCAGCCAGGATGACACAGGGCAGTGACACGGGCTGGCCGGGGAGTGCACGGACCACAGGGGATGCCAGAGCTATTTCTGGGGCTGCTTGAAAGAAGGGAAAGGGAAACAATATTAATTGGAGACAAACTGGCTGAGAATGCTCAGGAGAACAGATCTGGATTGCTTCTCTTCCAAGATCCAGACATTGGCTCAGCACCAGCCGGCTCCGACATTCAGCCCCCCCACCCCGCCCCACTAATTTGGGGATATTCATCTACAGTTTGGGTTCAAGTGCGTGTCAGTGCACTAAGCCAAAGAGGAGGAAGGGCATTATCCAGACCCTGCACTGGGGTGGGATTTGCTGGGCATTCACCACGGCCAGCCCAGGAGCAGACGTGGCTGCTGCTCCCTCACCCCCAGCACAGCCGGTGCTGGCCACAGCCAGGACCAACACACCAACAAAAGCACGTAAAAGCAAACCCTGTCCGGTGACCACGAGCTTGACCTCCGCTTGGATTTTCCCAAACTCGTTCTGGGCTTTGCAGATGTACACGGCTTGGTCATCCAGCGAGGCGCCTGGAGCACAGCAGGGAGAAACATGAGCTTGGTGGGGCTGGAGAACCCCGAGCAAGCTCCAGGATGGGGTGACACCACCTTCCCCAGCCCCACCACCACCTCTGAAGGGGGAGAAACCCCACAGCGCTGGAGGCTTGTGGGCTGTTACAGCACAGCTCAGCTTGCACAAGTAAAAAGTGCAAATAAACCCACCATGTCGATGGTTTATTACTGCAAAAAGAGAGGGCACCAGGGGGAACTCCCCTGCTGGGACACCAGCCTGCAGCAGGCTGGGGGGAGAGCACCCAGGGTGACACCCGGGTGGGATGCCCATGTGTGCCCTCCATCACGCCAACACACACTTGCACACTCAGCACTCTTACTGTTGATGAGGAGCTCGGCAGCCTCCAGCTGGCTGGAAACACCAGGCATCCCATGCCAGCCCACCATGGGCTTCCCATCCTGCCGGGACCAGGTGACCCGTGGCCGGGGAGAGCCCTGGACACGGCACAGCAGGCTCACGCTGTCCCCAACCTCCACCTCCACGTCCCCCAGGGGCTCAGGAAAGTGTGGGGCAGCTGGAGGAGAGAGCAGGGGGGAAGGGGCTCAGGCAGGTCCAACACCCCCATGTCCCCATAACCAGGGTGCACAGCCCAGCCCAGAGAAGAGACGGGGCTGCAAAACCCACAAGATGGGTAATCCTGAAGAGTTATGAGATTGACTTAAAGTGTGTGGTGTTTTTCCAAAGCTGTCATAGCCACTGCAGTTTCCATCCCTTCCAGTTACACTCAGCAATCCCCTGGCTCAGGAAAACCTCTTGCACTTTTCCACCATTAACTGCTTCAAGTCCCACTGTCCCCAACTCAGAACCTTCTCTCCTTTTCCTCTCCAGGCTCTCCCATCCCTCCTACCTCTGATGGGAAGCCCTGAGCAATGTCTGGTTGGGGTACATGGATTTCCAGACATGCAGAAGACAGCCTCCGCCTTATCCCCCTAATTGCATTTGGACCCCCAGTCTTGCCCCAAGTCATTGTGTCCCTTGCAATAACATCTGCACCAGCCTTCTGCCACTACCTGAGCATCTTCCCTTCTCCTGACCCTTGGAAATCCCACCAGGCTTCAGCCTGCTTGGACTGAGCACTGACACCCCCACGTCGGGAAACCCGGGAGCTGGGGGCACGAGGAGCCTTGGGAAGCAGCAACGGGGAGCTGAGCCAGGCGGGAGTGAGGTGGAGATAGGCTGGAGCACTCGGTGGCAACCAAAAGGAGAGGCAGAGACTTACACCCCACGTCCAGCACGGTGACATTGAAGGTGACGCCAGCCTCGCCGAGAGCTTCGCAGACGTACTGCCCCGCGTCCTCCTCCTGCACCGCCTGCAGCCGCAGGACGGCACGCTGCGTGCCAGGTGGGAACGCCGCCACCGCCTGCTCCCCTGCCCCGAGAGACCCCCCCACATCAGCACCCCGAGTGCCCCCGGGGGTCCCTCCTGCTGTCGGTCCGGGGACCCCACGTGTGACATCCCTGCAGGGTGGCAGAGGACCCCCGGTGCACGGAGGGAGTGCGTTCCCTAGGTCTGGTCCAGTCTCACCTTTGTACCAGGCGATGTGGGGTGGGGGCACCCCCGAAACCCAGCACTCCAGGGTCACATCTTCTCCCACCAGTGCCCTCAGGCTGGGTGTCACGGCCAGGATGGCAGGAGGCTCTGTGCCGTGGGGAGAAACACAGCTTTGGTGACTCCTTGCAGTGCAACGCCATTCACCCCCAGGGCTCCCCACAGCCTGGGGAGCTGCCCCCCAACACCCTCCATGGCAGACAGCCCCATCCCATAGCTCCCACGCCACAAGGTCTGGATATTAAATCCCTCCTGCGGCAGCTCTGAGCCGGGGAGCTTCCCAGGATGCTGCCAGCTGGTGGGGAGCGGGTACCGGAGAACTCCAGGGTGATGACTTGCTCATCCCAGCCCAGGGCACTGCTGGCGTAGCAGCTGTAATTCCCTGCATCCTCCGGGAGGGCAGCCCTGATGTGCAGGGTACCCCGAGCATCCGTGAAAACCCTGCGGCAAAGGGAGAGAGAGAGAGAGAGAGGGAGAAACGAGTCCTGTGAAAATAGGCCGATGAAAAATGAGTTTAAGTAAGTGGGCTTAAAGCCATCCTGCACACGTGGTGAGCACCGGGCATTTGATAGATGCAGGTGAGCACTTAAAGCCAGCTCCATCTGCTGCTGTGGGGAAGGACATTGCTTTGAACCAGGGAAAAGTATTGAGAATTGGGCTTCTTCATCTCTAAAGTAGAAAAAAACAACCTTCCCCAGAGTCCACTCCAGCACTCACAGCCTGACAGCCAAAAAGCAGAAGAAATTAAGGGGAAGCACAAGGAGTATTTTGAGGCTTGAGCGCACACCGGGTGTGCAAAGCATCTCAAGTCCCCCTCAGTGGGGATGGTGACCTGGATAAGGCAGGATGGCTTAAAAATAATGTATGAAATGAATGGCAGCAGCAAGCCAACCATCTCAGTGCATGAGTTGGGGTTATTGCAATGCCTTCCTCTTCTCAGAGCCATGGGCAACCCCGAGCCCCTCTCCTTCAGCCCGTCCATCCCTGCGAGGGGAGCACCATCCCCAGCAGGACAGGGGGGATGAAGGCACCCCAGTCCTCACGGGTTACCTCTCATCCTGCTCCACGTCCCAGCCCCAGCGCTTCCAGGTGGTGTGGGGCCGGGGATGGCCCCCAGCCGTGCAGTTCAGCCGCAGCTCCTGGTCCCTGCTGAAACGCTGGGGGCTGGAGTCGACCTTCACCCACGGCGCCTCTGCATGGCACAGGGTTGGAGAAGGGTTCATCTCTTGGTGCCACCAGCCTGCCACCCATGGGACAGGGCATCACCCAGGCCAGGGTCCCACACGGGGCAGAGCCTACCCTGGATGAAGAGCCAGAGGGAGGCGGTGGCAGTGCCGTGGGCGCTGTGTGCCACACACTCGTACAAGCCCCCGTCCCCCGGCTGCACGCGGCTGATCTCCAGCGAGTGGTTCTGCAGAAGCCTGGTCCGGCCGTCCCCGGGCTGTGCCGCCTTCCCATCCCAGCTCCACGTCAGGTTGTAGGGTACGGCACTCAGAACCGGGCAGGACATGACCACGTCTTGACCCGGTGAAGCCATGATGTTGCCCGGGACCATGAGACGTGGTGGTGGCTCTGCAAACACAGCACGTTGGGGTGAAACGAGCCCATGCCCAGCTCCCGGAGACCCTCAAGAGGCTTGGCACGAGCAATCCCCACCTGAGACAGAGACGTAGGCACGAGCCCGTGTCACCCCGACTTTGCTTGTGGCTGTGCACTCATAAAACCCTTCATCACTCTTGGACACCACAGGGATCAACCAGCTGATGTTCCCCCAGCTCCTACAAAAAGGGAAATTACATGGTCACCCCCACCCCATGCCACCACTCTGATCCAAACCCCTGGGACCCTTTTTCATCCAAGCCAGGCAAACGGATGTACCCCCACTGCCCAGAGCATCACACGGGCACATCTCTTGGGATTTCCTTCTGCTGCCTTGGGATGCTCAGGACTTGCAGGCACCCAGCCAGCACACAGCATCCCCCTGCCTGGGGGGGACACAGCTCAGGGGGCTGTTACTATCCACACAGGTCCATCATGGAGCCCACTGGGCCAAACCAGACGCTCACCTGAAGACCTGCTCATCCCCAAGCTTCCTCCTACCACGGCTGAGATGCAGGCGGAAAGGGACCTCACTCTGTGCAGAGCAGGAGATCAGCTGTGGTTCATGGTTGTAAGCCTGGATCTTGCTGGAGATGTTCACTTTGGGTAGACCTGGAAGTGGTTGGGGACATGCACATGTATGACACTCCTCAGGAGCTCAACAAGAGCTGCACTGGGAAGTAGAATAAAAAAATATATCAAAGCAGAAACCAAAGCAGAGGCAGGGCTGGAGCCTCTGGTCCCTTCTCAGCACCTTTGGGGTGCATGGGCACCACTCACTGGGGACCACGCTGGTGTAGGTGACCCCGGAGAGGCGGTGCAGAGGGTGGCCCTGGGCATCTTCACCCTTCACCTTCAGCAGAAAGTCACCCGGGGGGACGTGGAGCGGTGAGCCCACCCAGAGCTGCCCCGAGGAGGTGTTGGAGAGGGGTCGCATGGGCAGCGAGAGGAGAACGTGGCCAGAGGTGTTGAAGAGCTCGACCTCCTGCAAGTGCCCAGGTGGCTTCAGACCGGTGCAATTCACCACCACGGAGATGGGCAGACCTGGAGAGAGAGAAGGGAAAAAACAAGCCATCCGGGTTCCTGGCTGCAAGAAGCCCAGTCACAGCATCCACTCCCCTGGGCAGCACTAGCCTCACCCTGCACCGGCCGCTCCCCGGGCTGGCCAGCATCAAAATCTGGCTGGGTGGAGAAGCTGGCTTGAAAATTAATGTTGCTGATGCCCGTGATCCTCAGCGAGTGGCGGCCGCTGCTCTGGGTCTGGAAGGGGAGCAAGAGGCTTGTGCCAAGAGCAGGGGATGGGAGAGGCAGCAGCCAGCCCCTTCCAGCCCGCCCAGGCATCCTCTGCCTGGTTGGAGGTGGATGGGGGAAAGCCCACTCCTGGCAAAGCTAAATGTCCATCAGGGGATGGGTAGGGGACGTGCAGGGTCTGCCACCAGCCTACCGTGACCGACCACATCCCTGGCTCGTGGGGCTCCATGCCCACCACCATGGCTGAGTTGGGGATGCTGAGCAGTTCCTTCAGGCCTTGGCCTTTCTCAAGGACCTTTCCTGCAACAGCAAGTGAACCTCTGGGATGGGCAACCAGGATCCATCTCCTGATCCCAGCAGCCATCCAGGATCCCCCTTCTCAGGGCTCATCACAGCTGAGAGCCCACCACAGCTCTCACAGCCAGGGCAGCAGAAAAAATCCTCCTAAAACCAGGGGCAAAGCCAGCCCAGGAGGAGAGTAGGGCAGATGCACTCAGTGATTAATTGCAGCTCATTGCTTTTCTATTTGTTTTCAGCACAGGGTTTGGGGATCCCCAGGCCTACAGCCCTGACCTGAGGGCTCTCCAGGAGGCAAAGCTTCACCCCCCCAACCCACTCCCCTCCTCTGGGCTCCTACCTGCTGGATCCCGGACCTCGATCCCTGGAGCGGGACCACTCAAGGAGATGGTGACCTCCTTCAGGCTAGGGTCAAAGGGGACAGGCCACGTGTGCTCCCCACCATCCTCATGGTCCGTGGACAGTAAGTGGACTTTGGCGGCCTGGATGGCCTCTTCCACCCACTTCAGCACCTGGGGACACATGGGGGGCAGATTAATGCAGATTCCCCCTTGCCATTTTGGGAGCAGGGTGTCAAAATCTCAGGCACAAATGGTGCCCGGGTGAGTGACCAGCTCTAGCCAGGTCTGGTGGGTGCCAGCATGAGGGTGGCACGGGGATGGTGGGCAGGAGCTGATGGCCCTGGCTGAGCCCCACCTTGCTACGAGCAGGTGCAAAAGGAATTGGGTATTTTGGTGTAATTGTTATTGCCAGGTGGCTCCTGCTCAGCTGCTCAGGGTGGTCACATTATTACCCCCCAGCTCACTCATGGTAATAGAAAACCTTTAATCACACAACTGCTGGAGGCTGGGTAGGGGCTGTTGCTGGGGGTCTGCTGCCAGATCACAAGCACTTTGATCTTCCTCATATCTCCGAGATTTCACGCCTGTCAGGATCTTCATGGACAGGGACAGGCAGAAGGTCTACTCTCCCTGTGGCCAGACCACCCACCCTATTGCCAGGGTGCTGAGCAACAGGAGCCCCCCAGCTTCATCCTCAGCCCCAGCAAACACCTCCCCTCCGCAGGGGCAGACAAGTTGGCTCATCCCAAGGATAACACGAGCAGCCCAGCAGCAAACCCAAGAACAACCAGCCTTCTCCAGCCCTCCCTTCGGTTTCAGGCTGAAGCAGGGCTCCCAGAGCAATCTGGAGGTGCACAAGGACTCGCCCAAGGAAAATAAAAGAGCAGCCAAGCTGGGCTGGACCACTCACACTGTGGTCACCCTGTCCCTGCTCACCTCTGTCACCTGCTGCTTGTCCAGGTGGAAGATCTGCCCGGAGCTGGTGGCAGCGATCCGCTCGTACACGCGGTACCCGGGGTGGCTCCTGTCCCCGCAGTCCCCCGTCAGCACAAACACCACCTGCCACAGCAATGCTCCCCGTAGCATCACACACAGCCAGGGGCGTGTGTCTGAGTGTCTGTCCATCCCAGGGAGGGAGAGCAGCCACATCAAACAACCCCCAGTACATCAAACCAGCCCAGGGGATGCAAAATTCACCCCACTACCAGACAGCATAGGGGGGGTTTATTTGTAGCAATGCTCCCCGTAGCATCACACACAGCCAGGGGTGTGTGTCTGTCCATCCCAGGGAGGGGGCACAGCCACATCAACCAACCCCCAGTACCTCAAACCAGCCCAGGGGATGCAAAATTCACCCCACTACCAGACAGCATAGGGGGGGTTTATTTGTTGCAGCTCACCTGGGTCTGCTTGTGCTGCAGCAGCCGCAGCAGGTCCTCCTGCTGCTCATAGTCCTTGGCCCGAGCATCCGAGAAGACGTAGACAAAAGAGCCAGGGTGGGAGACCTCCACGGCCAGCCTGATGGCTCCCACACTCATCTCTGGGCAGTCCCCCCCGCCCTGCAGCACACAGGGAGGGATGTGGCACAGGGAGCCACCCAGTGCTCAGCCCTTTCTTCCCTGCTGGGCTCCTGGCAGGATCCCTCCCAGGGTCTGCTCATGGGGAGGAATGGCACCAGCTTGCTGGAGTCAGCCCAAGAGCAGCACGACGGTATCTCATCAGGAACAGGCAGGATCACAAGGACCCATCCCCATCTCAACCACCAATGATGCCTAAACCACCCGTTTGGGGACCCAGACTCACAGAAGCCCCTGGCTTCCCACCAACACCCTTAGTGGGCACGTTCATGCCCACCCCAGCTCGTTACCCCCCACATGGCAGCAGGACCAGCCACCACGGGCAAGCGCAGAGGCACAGGGAGGACCAGCTCCTGCTTCCATGGGCTTTGCACCCCCAAGGGCTGTGAAATGATTTGCAGCCGCAGCTTTACACCTCCCACCAAAAACACAGCTGCATCCAGGGGGAAGCGCCACAGGGATTTTAGCAATGCACGGGAGGCAGGGATGGATAAAGCATGATTAAATTCCCGGGGAGCGTTTCAGCTGGCAGAATGCAGCTGAAATAGTTTTAAAAAAATAAATAAATTCAAAAACTCAAGCCATTTTCAAACAGCACTTAGAGAGGAAGAGATTTTTTTGTTTCCATGGGGAGCGTGCAAACTCTCCCAGGGAAAGCATTCCCACTCCGGGCCAAGAGCCGTGGACTGGGAGCTCTCTGCTCCATCACAGGGGCCTGGGGCTCAGCACCAGTGTTAACCCCCCCCTGCACTCCCACCCTGGTGAGGTCAGCCCCAAGCCCCTGCCACATTCCCGGGGGACTCCAGGGAGCAGGGATTGCTCCTGGGACCCATCACCGTGCAGGAACGCAGGGCAAGGCTTCCCATCAAAACCACAGGGCTGAAGACGCCTACCTGGACGTGGAGCTCCCGCAGGCGCCGCTGGAAGAGCCGGGGGTCCCCAGTGAGGGTGACAGGTCCCACCTCTGCAAGGACACCAGCACCACCACCTCAGCCTCCCCGACCACCAGCACCAGCCTCCTCCAGTGCCACACTGCCAGCACCCCCGAGCACCCATCCCAGCTGAAATACCCTCAAAGGGCCCATAGGAGATGAGGTTAAGCATCTTCTCTGGCTTGTCACCAGGAGAGACATGGATTTGGACACGCTGGCCCCGTGCCACAGCCTGCCCTGGGACAGCTCTCGGCTAGGGTGAGCTGCAAACTGATGCAGAAACCCATTTACTACCCTCTGCCTCCTTCCCTCCAACAATTTTCATTCAAACTCAGTGTTTCTGCTGAAAATAAAAGCTCGGCCCCGCTCTCCTTGTAGGGGGTTGGAGCTCTTTTGGAAAGGAGCTGCTATTTCTGGGACAGAAAGAAATGATTCTGGTGCTGCAGTACGCTACCAAAACCTCCCAGGGAGCGGTGCTTTTATTGAGGAAACTTGAAAATAAGCCGTGGGCTTGTACAGAAATGCCCCCCCCACGACTAGACCTGGGAGATGGGAACAGGCTGGAAGTCAAAAAGCCCCAAAAGAGTGGGTGCCAGCATCACTGGGATTAATCCAGTGAGAACCAGCTTGTCCTGTTGTCCCCAGGGCAGCCTGGGGACGGGAGTCCCTGCCCAGCACCATGCCCTTGAGCTGCAGCTCACCCCGTGCTGCCCTCCCCATCACAGCAGTCGTTAAAAAGAGGGAGAAGGGACAGTGCAGGCACTTGGAAAGTACATGTTTCAGCCCCAAACCCAGCCAGAACCGCACCCCAGCTCCCCGCAGCCCCGTCCCCTGGTGGGACACGTGCCCTCACCCTGTCCCAGCCATACCTGGGTCGTGGAAGGGGACCAGCACGTAGTTGCTGATGGGCTTCGTGCTCCTGCTGAGTGTCCTCTCCAGGATGCGCGAGGCCCCGTCCATCACCTGGACCAAGTCGTCGTACATGGAGCCGGTGACATCGAAGACAAAGGCTAGGGTGGCCCCCCCTGTGCCGGGGGGGGGCTCAGCAAGACTGGGCACCAGCAGCAGCCATAGACCCAAAAACACCCCTCCGTGGGGTGACATCGTGGGGGGAGACCCTCAGATGCTGGGGACACCCCTTCTGTCCTCACCCCAGCTCCTTCACCCAGACCCCTGGGGCTCTGTCCCCACACCAGGGAGGGACACAGGGATCCAAGGAGTCAGACACGGTGGGGACAGAGCAGGGACACCGAGCCACCCGCAGCTGTGGACCTGCTCCTCCAGCACTCAACTTCTGGGAGGGAAGGAGGGAGGGAGAACAGGACTTTTGGAGCCAGCGGCGTGGCAGGGAGGTGGGTGGGAGCTGGAGGAAGCTGGGATGGGGACGCAGGGATTGGGAAGCAGGTCCTGCAGCCCATAGGATTGTCAGAAACGCTGCCCAGGCCCCCTTCCCTGGCTTTGACCCCCCCTCTCCCCAGCTCAGAGAGCCCCCTGCTCTGCCTGGGGGAGCTGGGGGTTAGGGGAGGACACGGGGGCTCACAGCTGAGCTCCTGCGGGGAAACCCTGCCAAACCACGGCAGGGGGGAGCAGAGCCAGCTGCGAGAGGGACCCCGAGGAAGTGACCCCTCCTTCTACCAGGCAAAGGGCTCTCCTGGAATAGGGGCCAGCAATGGGGCTGTTGGGGAAGGGTTCAGGGGGGCTTCCCCAGCACAGCAACCCCAGGAACGGGGAGCAAAGAGCCACGTAAAGTGCAGACAAAGCCGGAGCCAGGAAAAGGGCTGGGAAAGGCAGCCCTTGGCCGGGAAAAGCAGCCCTTGGCCGGGAGCTGAGGAGCTTTTCCTGGCTCCCCCCACAGCGGAGCGCTGAGCTCATGGCCGCTCCGGAGGGATGCTCCGCTCTTGCTCAACTCTTCCCCTCACGGGACCCGGGGAGCAGCCTCGGCCAAGGTGAAGCTGTGCACCGAGGGGTGAATCCTGCCCTGGGCTGAGCACCCCCTCCTGCCCCCAGCACCTCCCTGGCACCAGACCCGCTCCTCCCGGGCACAGGGGCTGGGGGACGTTGGGGACCACCCATCCCACCTCCCCACACACAGGACAGCCAGACCCTCTTGTGCATCCCTCTGACCTGTGGGTCCCTGCAAGCCTGGGCAAAGCCCAGCACAGTCCCAGGGTGGGTGAGACCACCCTCTCCCCCTTTCCCTTGCAGTGGGGCAGAGGGGGCAGCCACATGGCTCCTCTGTCCCCCAGGGCTGGGCCATGAGCTGTGCTGGTGGCTTGTCCCCAGCCTGTCCCACAGCGGGGGCTGTATGCTTGCATCCAGTTACCTACCTGCAGCCCCTTGTCCCCCCACCAGGCTTTGCACCCCCAGCCCCACACACACTGCAAGCTCGGGGGGGGTGTCTCCCACCCCACAGTGCCACCAAACCTACCTCAGAGCATCCCCAGCCATTAACCCTGCACCCCAACCCCATCCTGCACCCCCCCCCGGCAGGGAGCACCTCTCTCACACGATGCTGGCACCAAGAAACCCCACCAGCTTCTTCCCATCACCCAATTAACCCATCAGCCCTTCCCACACCCACCAGAGCTCCAAGTTCCCAGGAGCACCTGCACCAGTTGGGTTTTAACCCCTTCCTTGCTGGGGGTTAAAGCTCAGCAAAGCCAGGCTCAGCCTCTGGGTAACCACTGTGGTTGGGAGCCTGTGCCCATCCTCACCCACTCCCCAGCACGGGGGATAAATCCCCGGGTGCCCCCGCCATGTGCTGGCACAAGGCACGTCCGAACAAAACCCCCCTGTGCAAACACAGCCTCCTTGTTTAGGGCATCTCCTCTGGCCTCCCAAATATAATTAGTCAGCCTCGTTAGGGGAGCAAACAAACGAAGACGGGCTGGCAGGGAGGACTCGTTTCCAGAAGACTTGGCAGGGCAGGACAGCAAACGCCATCCCGCCGCACGTGAAAAGCTTAATCCAGGCTGTGAGCCCCCCTGCTCGCCCAGCCAGCCATGGGGGGGCTGCCGAGGGGCACCTCCATCCCGGGCGGTGAGGCATAATTATGAGATATTAATATCAAGCTTCCTCCACGGCCATTGCAAGCCAAAAAGGACCCGACAGCTCCCAGCCCCCTGCAGCAACAAGGAGGAGATGGGGACGGCGCAGGCAGGCACAGCTGCGAGTGGATTTGCTGCAAAAGAGAAATAAAAGAGAGGATGCAGGCACTTTGGGGGGGGATGATAGGACCTGGCAGCAGAAAAGCTGTGTCTGGGCAAAGGGAGGTGGAAGGAGTTGTGTTACTGGGGTGAGTGGTCTCCGATGTGCCCCCAGCCTGGAGCTGAGACCTGAAAGCTCATCACAGCATTTGGGCACAGCGCTCCCCCCTCTCCCTGCCAGCACAGCAGCTCACAGCATCCCTGTTGCAGCCATGGGGCCAAGCACTGCTCGCTGCTGGTGCCACTGCAGCCCCCGTTCAGGGCACGTGGCACCGGTGGGTCAGATCCCCCCAGCCCAGCTCCTGTCCCCCATGAGCATGGGGACAGCTTTGGGGGCTGCAGGAGGCAGTGAGCCAGACCCTTGTGTCCTCCCCCCAAGCCTACCTGCCTTCCCCTCGCGCATCACAGACCACGGGTGCCTCGTTACTGTCATTAAGCTTTTATTTCCACTGTCACAAAGTTCCTGGGTTTTATTTTGTTTTGTTGAGGGGTTTTTTTTTGTTTGGTTTTTTTTTTTTTTTTTTAAACTGTTTCGTTTGCTTGGTTTGCTCTTGAATTCATCTCAAGACAAGGCAGCAGGGCATGCAAGCCGAGACACCGGCACGGACGCACAGACAGGCTTCATCTTTACAAACGAGGCTCTTTGCTGGAGCTGCTGTTTCTCAGCCCGGGGCTCGGCTGCCCCCCCGGGCAAGGATCCCGCAGGACACGGCCCCCAGGACCCGGGGCTGGTGGCCACAGGACGGAGAGAGAGAGAGAGAAGGGAAGGATGGCTTTCCTGCAGCGCCGCTGGAAGAGTTCGAGGCTGGCACGTGGGACTGAGACCCCAAAACTGCTCTGCAAGGAGACCCCCAAGCTGCTGCACCAAGACCAGGCTCAGCATCTCCCTCCTTCACCCCCAGCCCTCGCTCCTGCCCCTCTGACCACCAACACCCCCTCCCCTCCAGCACCCCCCGTGAAGGAGGGGTGGCTGATGCCCTCTCAAAATGCCCCCCTTTGCCCGGGGGTTGGGGACAGTGGGACAGCAAGCTGGCTGTGGGTCACCCACCCATCCCACCCAACCCTCCCTCACCCTAAATATATGGGAAGAGGGCAGCTCTGCCAGCGATTTTGGTTGCCCCCGTGCCTGCCCCCAGCCCTGCTCCAAGTGGGGCTCAGCCCTCCAACCCTCCCTCACCCTAAATATATGGGAAAAGGGCAGCTCTGCCAGCGATTTTGGTTGGCCCCATGCCATGCCTGGCCCTGCTCTGGGGGCTCAGCCCTAGACCCTGAGACCCCTCTACCCCTCAGGTTATTGGTGGCTCTGGGATGGGGGGGTCCCACAGCCTCAGGATCCCCCATCCAACTGGGATGCAGTGTCCACAGGAGGCAGGCACCGACATCTGCTGCTGCAGGCTCAGGGAAGATGCAGCTGGTACCCAGCCCAAACTGGGTTTGGGGTCCCCCATAAGCAAATCCCCCCCTCCATGAAGCTGGTGGGGAGCGCTCCTGGGGGGGACACCCAGCCTCATCACAAATCACAGCAATTAAGGGGCTGCCCCTAGAAGAAAAATAAAAAAACAGCTTCACTTCTCTCTCTCAGATCCTGGTTTGCGCTGTGATAAGAGAGTGGGGGGAATCTGCCCCCAGAGCCTTCTTCCACATCCTCGCTCTCAGTGTGGGGGGGAAACAGCTCAGCCCAGCCCAGCCCAGAGCTCAAGGAAAGACAGTTACAAAGCAGCAACAGTCAGCGCACGAACAGAAAAAAAGGAAAAGAAAGGAAAAGCACAGACACGGCATTTTAATGGGGCAACACCAACGGGGACAAATGAGAAGTGGGGGGGGGACACGCCACAGTCCCCAGGGCCAGACCCTCGCCTCTGCCTGGCTGCTCTTGGGGTCCCCTGTCTCCTGGAGCCAGTTGGGTTCCAGACAGGCATCAGAAACCCACGTATGAACGGAAAGAAATCAGGTCTTGTCGGCTGTTCATTTTTAATAATTACCAGGTGTAAAAAAAAAAAAGACTGAAATTAATTAGTCAGTGATGGAAACTCCACCCCAGCGGTGCACACCCCGCTCCCGGTGCTCCACACGTGCCTGGAGTTTGGTGGCTCCTGCCAAACCCATCTGTTTCACAGCCCTGAGCTGTATCCAGCACCCCAGGTGCAGCCATCAACCCGCTCTGGAGGGGATATGGCTCACCCCGGCCATCTCACTGGTGGGGAAACTGAGGCACGAGGAGGTTAAGGCCAACATTTCCAAGCGTGAGATGCTTCGAGCCTTTTTTTCAGCGGTACCGAGAAGCTGCAGATCTCGGTGATGTTCAGCCCTCGGTGCTCCCCAAAGGAAGGCCAGAAGCATCCAAGTCAGGGTCCCAAGTCTGCAGGCAGGGGGAAATACTGGGGTCAAAATGATTTGCCTGGGGACATTCAGCCAAAAGTGGGGCAGGACAGACCCCACGCTGGGACGTGGGACAAGGGCTATCCCCGACCCTGCAGGAGGGGCCTCTGCCCGGGAAACTCATCCCCACCACAAAACCAACAGGGTCCTCATCAGCCAGAACAGAACTTTTGAATACAGGCAAAACCCCTTTTTTTTTCCTTTTTTCTCCTTTTTTTTTTTTTTTAAATGTGCAAATATTTAACGAGGGGCGAGGGAGGACGAGGCGTTGGGCTCCATCCCTGAGCCCACCAGCAGCAGCGACAGCAGGAGGTTGCTGGCGATGACACTGAATTTGGGGATTTAGGGGGGTCTGATGCTCTCCCAAGCCAACCCTGGTCCCTCACCAACAAAAGGGGCCACACATCCTGCTGCCCTCGCAGGGCTCCCTCCTCGGTGAGACACCAGCAAGCAATGATGGAGCTCAAAGCCTGGCAGGTCCTCCGAAAATTGAAAGCCTTTCAGGGGAAAGCGTCAAAGCAAATGAGGTTTGCCTTTAGCTGGGAATTATGTCAAACTTCGCAGGGTCCATCATTTATCAGCGGAGGCGATTACGGCAGCGTCACATTCATTGGGAACATCGATTGGCACCAGGAAGGGACTGGTCTGGCAGACGAGCGCTAGAGAAGTTGGAGGCACTGCAAAGATCTACCCAAGAGAATTGCGTTTTGGCCACAAAGCATCAAGGAAAAGGAGTCTCCAGGGGAAGGAACAAAGTGACACCCTCCAGGAGCCCCCAACAATGAACCGTGGGCACCCCTGGGGGCAGGAACCACAGAAGAGACAGAAATATTGCACATGGATGTGAGGTCAGTTTCCCTGGGGATGGGGAAGGGCAAGTTTCTTATGGGCATCAGAAAGAGCCACCAGCACATGGCCCCGAAACTGGGGGAGCCAGGCTGCCTGGCAAAGGACCACCATCACTTGGCTGGAGAAGCTGTTCCTGCCACGCTGGGAGGATTCAGACCCTGCTGGGGCACCATCTTGTCACCTGCATCGTGGGACACCAGTGAGAACATCTTCCACGTTCAGATGTCAACTCCTACCACCATGGGGATGGTCCCCTGCCTGGGTTTGACTGCGGGAGCTGCAGATATCTCTGCAAACAGCAGGGTGGAGAGATGCTCCCACCATCAGGCACAGCAGGGATGGAGGGTTGAGCCCCAGGGTGGTGGGAGAGGGGCATCGGGGGTGGTGGGGCAGGAACAAGCCACGTCAGAGCAGGAGGGGTCTGCACCCCGGCTGGCATCAAGGGGTCCCATGGGCATCCTTCACTTTGCTCCCGAGGAGGTGCCAATCTCTCCTTCCCCAGGGCAGGGGACAAGGCAGATGGAAACGGAGCTGTGGCAGCACCCACATACGCTCATCCTCCAGTGGAGATGCCAACTGTGTCCCACGGCGCATATCCCAGTGGGGCTGAGCCCTCCTTGGGCACATCCTGGAGTGGTGGCAGACGATGGAGAGGCCACACAGGCACCACTCATGGCCATTTCCAACCATTTCCAAGCCCCACACTCGGGGGTCTCCAGGTGTGTTTCCCCAGCTCCCTGCCTCCCCTAGGGTGGGTGCAAGCAGCTCCGTTTTGGGGCAGAACCCTTGGTTTACAGCAAAACCTCCCACGTCCTAAACGAGGAGCAAGGGGATAAGGAGACACCCCCAAGCTGCACATGTCCCAGCCTGGCACCCTCACGGCAGGAGCTATCACCCCAACTGGGATGGGGGGACAGAGCGAGTGGTCCCCACGGGCATCCCCTCTGCTCCCCCAGCACACGGGCTAATTCCCAGCCACCTCCCTGGGGTGCAAACAGACCTTCCCACCATTTCCACAAAAATTAATAGTAAAAGAATGTGGGGATAAGGAGACACCCCCAAGCTGCACATGTCCCAGCCTGGCACCCTCACGGCAGGAGCTATCACCCCAACTGGGATGGGGGGACAGAGCGAGTGGTCCCCACGGGCATCCCCTCTGCTCCCCCAGCACACGGGCTAATTCCCAGCCACCTCCCTGGGGTGCAAACAGACCTTCCCACCATTTCCACAAAAATTAATAGTAAAAGAATGTGCTTGAAAGCAAAAACCCGACTCTCAGCTCCGTTAATACTTGTTCATGCAGTGAGAAAATTAAAAAAATACTATCACCCCAACTGGGATGGGGGGACAGAGCGAGTGGTCCCCACGGGCATCCCCTCTGCTCCCCCAGCACACGGGCTAATTCCCAGCCACCTCCCTGGGGTGCAAACAGACCTTCCCACCATTTCCACAAAAATTAATAGTAAAAGAATGTGCTTGAAAGCAAAAACCCGACTCTCAGCTCCGTTAATACTTGTTCATGCAGTGAGAAAATTAAAAAAATAAATGGAAATGAGGACATTCTGGTGCCTGGTGGTTGGGATGGAGGGATGGAGGAGGCTGGGGCTGCTCGGAGCCTGGGCTGAGCGAGCCCTCGCTGAGCTTGCAAAGGGAAGGGTGAACAGAAAAATGCAGCAAAACGGGGAAAAGGAAAGAGGAAAAGAAGCTACAGCATCCCCTTAAAACAGCAGCCAGCCCAGGGAGCTTGGGATACAGGGGGTGGGAGGAGAAGGGGAGGGAAGGCAGATTTTTTGGCTTCATTGTTATTGCAGGCTCCCGGTGCCCCGCAATAGTGTACGAGCATGTAAACCTTACAGATCATCATCTAGGTGGTCGGACACACACACAAGAGACTAAACACGGCAGCAACATTTACAACAAATAAATAAGGATATCGATCGTCGAGACAGGCATATAAAAAAAAGCCTCACTAAATGGAAATGAGGACATTCTGGTGCCTGGTGGTTGGGATGGAGGGATGGAGGAGGCTGGGGCTGCTCGGAGCCTGGGCTGAGCGAGCCCTCGCTGAGCTTGCAAAGGGAAGGGTGAACAGAAAAATGCAGCAAAACGGGGAAAAGGAAAGAGGAAAAGAAGCTACAGCATCCCCTTAAAACAGCAGCCAGCCCAGGGAGCTTGGGATACAGGGGGTGGGAGGAGAAGGGGAGGGAAGGCAGGTTTTTTGGCTTCATTGTTATTGCAGGCTCCCGGTGCCCCGCAATAGTGTACGAGCATGTAAACCTTACAGATCATCATCTAGGTGGTCGGACACACACACAAGAGACTAAACACGGCAGCAACATTTACAACAAATAAATAAGGATATCGATCGTCGAGACAGGCATATAAAAAAAAGCCTCACTTTTTTTCCACCGAAGGAAAAAAAAAAACAAAAAAAAAAAAAAGAAGAAAAAAGCACAATACTGTCTCACCAAAAAAAAAATAAAAATAATATAATAATATATATCCCTAGTGAGCCGGGCCGGGCTGCCAACGGCATCGCAGGTGATGCCAGGACTGTGTCCCCTGTTGCCATCGGTGCCTCGGCTCCCCAGCCGCCCCACGCAGGCAGCACCTCGGGGTGCACGGCCCCCCGGTACCTTTGGGCTCCGTCTCCAGCCGGCGGGTTCCCGGGAGAGAGAGGACCACGCCGGCGCCGGCGCATCCGCAGTCCCATCCGAAAACGTAGGAAAGGGGAGCAAAGAGGGTGAGGAGGCCGTGGGGGGGGGGAGCTCTGCCTTCAGCGATGCTCGACCCGTTTCCCCCGGCCATGAAGTCCCGGGCGTTCGCTGCCGCTCAGACCGGGGGTCTGTCGCGGGTGGTTGGTTGGTTGGTTGTTGTTTTTTTTTTGGAAAAAGCAGAAGTTGGCAAATGGCAGCGGCTGGTTCAGAGTGCAGAGAGGGGGAGTGAGCTCGCGCTTCGAGGGCATCCTTTGCTCGCGGAACAGAAAGGAAGGCCGAGAGGGACAGGCAAGCTGCGCGCGGCGGTGGTGGTCGGATGGCACACGGAGAGCATCTTCCCCCAGGCGTCTGCGGGAGAGGCAGGGGGAGAAGGAAAATCAGGTGAGAAGGATGGGCAGAAAGCCCTGCAGCCATCTCACCCGACACAGAATCACAGGTTGGAAGGGACCTTTAAGATCATCTAGTCCCACCATCACGAGCACAGCTGAAAGGTAGTAAAGATTGTGAAAAGCTCTAAACTCCAGCGGGATTAAAAAACAGCCCCACCACCCGTGGTCAGACACTGCCTGAACTGCAATGACCAAATCCACCCCAAGAGACATCTCTGCATGGCCCCACGGGGCACGGTGAGGACCATGGGGTGTGAAGCTTAGGGAACCACAGAATCCCTGACACCACTGTGCCAAACCCTGCCAGCTCCAGGGCGTAATATAATAAGAGATAATATAAATAAAACATTTAATATAATATCTCTCCGGAGCATCCCCGTGCCCCCAGCACCCCAGCTGCCTCCCTGTCTCCTCTGCAGCTGCATCCCCAGGCGAGAGCATGAGTCGTGCCGCAGGCAAACGCCTGCCAGCTGGGAGGTCACACAGCACCCTCCTGGGCTGGGGTCCTGGGGTGCTCTGTGGGATGGGGGGGATTGGGAAAAACCCATCAGTGTGGGGGCAACATCCCTCTCAAACTAGATTTGGGGGGGATGCCCACGCTTTGATGCTTCAGCAGAGGAGAACCAGCCGCCCACCCCCAGCAAAGGTGGGAATGGCATCAGGTGGGTGGGAGATGGGGCACCCCCTGGCCCCCCCAGCGCCTCACTCACCGCCGCTCGGCCCCGGGACTATACGAGCCCGTCGTAGAGGGAGAGAGCCTGCACGATGGAGGGGTCGGCCTTGGAGCCCTCCTGGAACTCCTGCAGCGTCAGCTTCCCGTCCGCGTTCTGCAAAACACTCCCGTCGCAGCGTCACCTTGCCCCGGTGAGGGTGACACCCAGCACCCCGACACCCAGCACCCCAGCAGCACCCACACCATCCCACACAGCCCACCACGTCACCCCACCTCCATTTCCCCATCAAACCACCCGTGCCTGCGGCCAGGGAGGGATGTCACGGAGGGTGAAAAGCCACCTCGGGGGCCCTGAAAGGGATACGGGGATTCCAAAGGGATGCAGGGGTCTGCAGTGAGCCCAGCAGCAGCTGAGCTTGTGTATTCACAAGGGAAGGAGGAACCTGCAAGAGATGCACCAAGGGGACCCACGACTGCCACCTAAACCCCTTGGCCCCAGGGAAAAAAAAAAAAAAACAAAACACTCAAGCATCCTCACCTTGTCCATCATGGCAAAAATCCGATCCACCCTCTTCTCCGGTGTGTTCTCCTCCTCAGGAAGCTCCACCGTGTTTCCCTGCAGCAACAGGACGGGACCTGGTGATGCAGCCCTTTGTGTCCTGCCTTGATGCTGTCTCCAGGTGAGGACACACGTTTTGCCCCTGCCCCTTCCCCTTCCCACACCAGGACAGGGTGCAGCGGGTTGGCATTTGTGCCAGAGCCATCCTCAGCAGCCAGATCCAGACCCTACCCTGGCCACGATGCCCACAACCCCCACCAAAAAAGCCCAGGGGAGGGAATTGGGGGTGCTTCAGCATCCTCCCCGCAGCCCCCCCTGCCAGCAGAGCCAGCAGAGACCCCCAGGGGCTGCCCCCCAGCACTTACCACCATCTGATAAATGGCATCCACAATGTCCAGCATCTCGTTCCTCGTGATGTACCCGTCGTTGTCCAAGTCGTACAGCTTAAACGCCCCTGCAAGCCAGAGCAACGCCGAGCTGCTTGGGACTGTGACTGTGTGTCCCCCCCAACGCCGGTCACACACCCCATCGCCACCCCCCTACCACCCCCGTCCCCTCACCGTGCCGGGGGCTGTGGGGCTGAGCCCACCATGCAGGGACCACTTACACCTCAGCTTCTCGTCCAGCGTCCCCCGGGAGGTGACCGACAGCGCCTGGATGAACTCCGAAAACTCGATCCTCCCGTCCTGGCGGGGGGAAGGAGGGGGTGAAGGTGCCGCTGCCACCCCCACCCCGCAAAGTCCCCCCCATTCCCAGGCGTGCCTGGACCCAGGCGCTCTCAGGGTCACATCTCAAGGCAGGGAGGGGGGAGAAGTGATGCCCGTTTATCTCCAGCAGCACCATCGGCCGCCGACACCGCGCATCCCGGCGGGACCGACTCCAGAACACGAGGTGAGGGAGAGGGGGGTTTGTCAGCAGCCCCAAAACATCTCCTTTCTCCTCTCTCCCGTGCCACTTCAGCTCCTTTTCCCACTTGACTCTCATCGACTAAAATAAGCGCGGGGGCTCGCTCGTTACAGCTGCGCTGCTTTAATTGCACGCCCCAGGAAGCACTGGAGTATTTTCCTCCTCCGGCGCCGCGCAGCCGCGTTACTGAACCCATCCCACCATCCCCACGGACCCAGCCCTGACCCCCCCACCCACCCTGGACCGTGCCCAAAAACTTACTTTGTTCTCATCGAAGACATTGAAAACAAAGGTGGCAAATTTAGTTGGGTCTCCGAAGGGGAAGAACTGCTTATAGATCTTCTGAAAGCCGGCGGCATCGAGCTGCCCGCTGGGGCAGTCCTTGATGAAGCCCTTGTACCTGGGGAGGAAGGGCAGGGATGGGCACCAGGTGGGTCTCCCCGCTGAATGCAGCCCCCCCAAGCCCTGGGGAGCTGGTGGGCTGGAGCCAGGAAGGTCCCCAGATGTTCTCCATGTCGTTCCCATCACCTGCCTGCAATCTCCCATCACCCATGGGATGAGGTCCCTGTGGGCACCGCAGCGAGGGTGGCAGGGGGAAGAGCCTGGAGAAGAATCAAGCAGTGCCCACCACGCTGCTCCAACCCCGCTGTGAGCCCATGTAGCAACCCAGCCACAACCAGGCTCCTGTTGAACATTGTCCAGGCCCTGGGAAGGGATGGGGACCCACCACCCAGCCAGGAGCACACGGGAGAGTCTTCTAAACCTCCTTTAAAATAAAAAGCCCTCTGCACAGAGTCACCTCCTGCCACCCGGCCACGCTGCAGGTGGAGGTGCCTCGCTCAGCCCTGAAGCCAAAGAGCGTTTACATCCCTTGCTCAGATCTTTGGACCCTTGCAGCTCCCAAGCAAGAAGGGACCAGAAAGCATCACCCCAAGGGCCAGAGCTCCCCTTCCCTCCACTGCTCCGGTGTGGCCCCGCTACATCGGGCACATCCGACCAGTTCTCCAGCTGGGAAAGCTCCTCCAGAGCCCTTGCACCTCGGACTCAGGATTGACAGCAACCCCACAGGCAATTTGCAACCCACGTGCTACAGCCGGGCTCCAGTAAAAACCAGCAGCACGGTGGCCCCAAGCACCTGGGGCAGCCGAGACCCCACAATTTCTTGCATGGTCCCAAGAGAAACCGGCTCAGAGGAGCTGGGGGACATGGTCACTGAGTCCTCAGGGTGGCACAGCCAAGGGCATCTCCCAAAACCCATTGGCATTTAAACACCCCCAAAGACCTTGGTCCCAGCTCCAGGCTGGATGGGGATGCTGCACAGTGCCAGCCAGGGGGGTGCAGGGGAAGGGGCTCACCGGCTCCACAGGTGCAGGGACCACACGGGGACCACACGGGGACCACATGGGGTGCGTGAGCATTATGCAACGTGTCGCCCAGATCTGTCAGGCGCCCGCTGCGACGGGCCGAGGGCTGGAGGAGGAGGGGAAGGGGGTGGCGAGGTGGGAAACCGAAGTGCCGGTGACATCTTTTTTCACGCTGCTGCAGCTATGACTCATCGGGGATTGGGGGGGGGGAAGGGGAAAAGGATGACAGAAAGAGATAAAGAAAGCAAACCTTGACTGGTGGGATTGGAAGATGAAAGGGAAGCGGTGGCTTTTCTAGGGCGTCGCGTTCGGTGGGGCGGAGGGACGGGGCGAGAGCGTGCTGCTGGTGAGCACACTGTCAGCCTCTGCTGCCAACGGGGACACGCTGGGACAGCACCAGCCTCCCCCTGGGATGGCCACGGCCACCAGCCAGACAGTCCCCTTGTCCCCACACCCCTCAGCCACCCATATGGGGAGGGAAGAGGTAAGAAAGGAGCATGACCATCCCACACGCGTGGCTGAGAGCAGCCAGAGCTGAGCCCCGCCATGCACCGGGCATGAGGTGTGCAGGAAAAAAACCCTCTATTTTCTGGTGTCCCCTCTCTGAGGTAACACCTGCACCCCAGAAGAGGAGCATCTCCTGTACCCCTTGCTCTGAACAGATTGCTGTGTGCCACCAGCTCCTGTCCCCTTGCCCACCACCCCCGTGCCCCAGCAGCTCACCAACACGCCGGCCACTCACCACTGCTGCACCTCCTTCTCCGTAACTGCAAGAGAAAAAACAGGGGAAAAGAGAAAAAAGACAAGAAAAAAAAGGAATTTAGCGCCTTCCCAGCAAGGGCTGGTGTTTTGCACTTCACATCAGTGACTTCCCTGGGGAATATGCCCCCGGGCTGGCTCGCTCCACACAGTGCCCTGTGGTACCCACATGCAAGGGGCTGCCTTGGAGGCACAGCCTGGGAGGCCTCCACCAGCCCGGAGGTTGATGGAGCCGGAGCTGCAGGCACTGGGATCCCTCCAGCTCCAGAACTGGGGACCCCACCAAAAGACGTTTTGCCAGGGCAGTGCAGCACCATCACTGCGAGATGCTATGGACCACCCCGGTTCATGTCTGGGGAGGATCTGCCCCCCACAGCCAAAACATCTCCAGAAACATCTGCCAAAACACCTGCCTGGAGGCAGCTCAGAGAAGGTACCTGCCCAGCCCCAACATCGACACACTGAACGTGGGCACAGGAAGAGCCCCCCGGGCCAGCATCCACCCCAGGTACCAGCTGCCTCTGAACAACAAGGAGAAACATCACCAAACCCATCCCAGGGCCCTGGGGAACTTTGCCAGGCTCCAGAGAAACCTCAAAACGTGACAACCTAGAAAAACAGTGAGCGTTGGCATCCCCGAGTGTCCCCAGCCTGGGGACAGCTGCTGAGATTGCAAATGTCCTCAGCAGAGAAAAGACTCCGAAGGGATGCGGGATGCCGGGGAGCCCAACAGGGCGAGGGGCTGGCACCCATCCCCGTGTGTCCCAGCACGCCAGCGGGGAGCCCGGTGCCAGCAGTGGGCACAGAGGGGGGGGAACAACCTCATTAGTCATTTCCTTTGCATCGTGCATCTAAATAATAATAAAAAAGCAATAGGTCTGAAAGGCGCTGGGATAATGAGGCGGAGTGGAGATGTGTCAATGTGCAAACGGCTGATAAAAATAGAGACCCAAGACACATCAACAGATGCCAATTACCTTGGATGGCAAATAAAAGAAAGCAATTTTCCATCAGAAAGACTGATAACGTGCCCGGGAGAAGGCGCAGACCACAGCAGGAGGGGGAACACACCAGCCCCCCCCCATCGCAGCCGGCCAAGTGCTGGCTCCTGCGTCCCCGTGGGCAGGAACCGCTGTGCCCGAGGCTGTCCCCATCCATACGGGGGGTCCCTCCATCACATCTTGGGGACTGCTGGAGGGACAGAGCCTTCCAAATCTCCCAGGAAGGGCTCGGCACAGGGCAGAGAGGCCAACAGCCTCTCCCCCAGCCTCCCCAGGGAGGTGGCAAAGGGCTGTGGTGGCCGTGCTGGGAGGTGTCTGGGTGGCAGCACCCCAAAAGTGGGAAGGCAGGCGAGGGGATGCTCAGCCCATGGGCTGAAGGACACAGAGGGCTTTGGCCACGCCGCAGGAGGGATTTGGAGGGTTGATCTGGCAGGAGATGAGCAGACAGGGGAAAGCACAGAGGAGCAGCCGGGAAGGACACACCACATCCAGCAGCTGAGCTGGGTCCGGCAAAAACAACAGTCCTGCCGGTCCCAAAGGATTCCCCATCCCCAAATGGAAGGAAGCATCTTTCCAAAAGCGAGATGCTGAATGATGTCTCTAATAGACAACAGGCTTCTCCACGCACGCTCCTCACAAGCATCGAGACACCAGCCAGGACCCCCACCCCAAGTTGCCAGGGGGATGCTCCAGGCACCATTTTTCAGCCCGATCACCTAGAGACACAGACGAAGGTGAGGAGGAGGAGGAGGAAGAGAAGGAGGAGGGTGAGTGGCAGGACTTCGGACACCCCATGGGGCAGGTGAAAGGAGCACCAGCACCAGCCCGGGGCTGCGGTGGGGGCTCGGCTCAGCCCCTTTGGGCAAATCATCTTCTGCTCTCTCTCTCTCTCTCTCTCGTTGAGCTGTGTTTCCCCCAACGTGCTATTTCAGGCCCAGGAGCTGCCTTTCAACTCCAGCAGGAAACAATTAAGAAATCTGTGCTTTTTTTAGTGCAGGAGAAACGCTGGTAACAACATGCTCGGGCTGGGGCGGGAAGGGAGGGATGGAGCCAGCTCCACTCGTGCCTGCAGGAGGGATGCGTGATGCTCCCGGGAGAGGCTTTTCCAATGGAGGGGACCTTCCAGGTGCCAGCCTGGAAACCAGCACGGGGCTCCCGAGGTGGGATTTATAGATGTGCATCTCTGGAACGGGGCCACGCAACGCCCGCGCTGGCACCGGTACCTTCCTCTTGCCCCATGGGCTTTGCTGTGGGGTGGAAACACAGCCCCATCTCCCAGCCTTTGGAAAACCACCCACGCCTGGGCGCATCCCTCCGCTGCCACGAAATCTTCCCTCTCCCCAGGGTAGAGTGTTCCCAGCACAGGGAAATCCCACAACCCTGAGCATGGTGTCCCTGCAGTTGGGGCTGAGCCGGTACCTGCCTCCCCGTATCCACAGCTCCGGATCCCAGACGGAGGGTGACTTCCCGGCTGCCACCTCCAGCCGCTCCGACCTCGCTGGGTGTCGACACTCCGGGTGGCACCGATTCAGGATGCTAATGCCCATCCCCACAGCAGGGACCCGTGGCCATGGAAGCCTTGGGGACACGTCACTCTCCCGGCTTGGCTGAGCCATCTGTCCTGGGGCTGGGGACAGGGGACACCCCCAGGGGACAGGGCTGTCCCTCTGCTCTCCCCTATCCATCCTCCGCAGCTCGAGCCCGGAAAGTACCTGTGCGACGGCGGCTGCTGCATTTCCCTTCCCCGGCATCGATTGTGGCGCGATGCTGAGCCCATGCAAATCAATTTGCAGCGCTATAAACCTCAGCCAGGTTTGACCCCGAGCACTCAAGGACAAGGGGACAACCAACAGCAGCCCCACTGCAGCATCCCGGCTCCCTCGCCGTGCCAGGGCTGGGGCTGGGCTCAGCCACCCTGCCATGCCCCCCAAGGACCACCGCCGCTGTGGGGAGGGCTACAAATAGCACACAGAGCGGCTTGATAGTGGATGCAGCGTGTCCTGGGGTCCTTGGGGGATGAAAGGCACTAAATAAAGGCAGGGTATGAGCGTTGGTTATGAACCGCAGCGCCGTCACAGGCATCGCCGAGCAGGGAGCCCCGGCTACGCGCCGCAGACACCCTCCCCTATGTCCAACCCTGCACGGCAGCATCCTTGTTCCTGCTGCTCTTTGTGAAGTGTGGGGAAGGCAGAAGCAGGCAGAAGCAGGCAGGAGGAGCAGGCAGGGGCAGGCAGGAGGAGGAGGCAGGAGGAGGCAGGAGGAGGCAGGAGGGGCAGGCAGCAGGAGCAGGCAGGAGGAGGCAGCAGGGGCAGCAGCAGGAGGCAGCAGGAGGCAGCAGGAGAAGGCAGGAGGAGCAGGCAGGAGAGAAAGGCAGGAGAGAAAGGCAGGAGAGAAAGGCAGGAGAGAAAGGCAGGAGCAGGCAGGAGGAGCAGGCAGGAGGAGCAGGCAGCAGGAGGAGGCAGGAGGTGCAGGCAGGGGGCTGCATGTCCTGGTGCCACCTGGGGATGCTGGCCCTGGGCATGGGTGCTGTGGGATGCAAGGATGAAATATCCATGTCAGGAGGAGAACTGGGACAGGGACATGACCTGGGGACATTTTGGGGGAGCTTTCTGTGGGAGGTGGTGGAAGTGAAGAGCGGCAGAGAAGGCAGGAGCAGGCAGGAGGAGGCAGAAGGAGGCAGGAGGAGGCAGGAGCAGGCAGGAGGGGCAGGCAGGAGGAGCAGGCAGAAGCAGGCAGCCCAGGAGTTGCCCCCCATGGCCAAGCCACGGGCCCTCGCTGCCCCCTTGGCAGCACCGATGGGTCCATCCCCGCTCCCGTCTCCGCTGGGAGGAGGGTTTTTGGCCGCACGTCCCACGCAGCACAGAGGGGCAGAGACCGCCCGACGCAGGCCCCAGCCCCCTCCTTACCCCAAAAACTCCCCAACCTCTTCTCTTCCCCCCCACCTTTCCATCAATCCCCGCCGGCACAGGCGAGGACTGACAGCTCTGTCACCACCCGCCCTTCGCCTGCCCCCTCTCTTCCCACCACCCAGCTGCCACTGCAGCAAGAAACAGCTCTGGTTAATCAGTGCTCAAGCCCGTTAATTTGTGTTTGCCAGGCAGCGAGGAGAGGAGGGACCCAGGGCTGCAAATCCCTGACCACTGCCCTGCCCGTGGAGGAGCTCGCTGGAGCGCAGAGGGAATCAGCAGCCCCACGGAGAGCAGGAGATGGGGCTGGATTCGGAACGGTTTGGGGACCCCTGGTCACAGTGGGATGTATGAGGTGACACGATGCTCCAGGTCCACAAGGGGTTTGGTTTTTTTTTGTGCTGCCACAGGCACCACCGCCTTATCAGGGAAACCAGGGTTAATTATTTCCAGGCACAAAGAGACTCCCCCACCACTGCAGGCCACTCCAGCTCTGCCAGAACCCACAGGTGACTGGTCCAGCATCACCCACCGAGGCACGGCAGGGTCGGTCCTGGGGCATTTATTTCCCCCAGGGCCTTGCTGAGGCTCCTTCCCAGGGTCCCCCCAGGTCCCCGCGCATCCCAGTCTTGAGATCACCCCGCGCTGGGGCTCCCCTCTGGGTTTGGGGCTGCCTAATGTGGCCAGCTTTGGAGTCCTCAACACAGAAAGGACATGGACCAGCTGGAATGGGTGCAGCGGAGGGCCACGAAGATGATCAGAGGGATGGAGCACCTCTGCTATGGAGACAGGCTGAGGGAGCTGGGATTGTTCAGCCTGGAGAAGAGAAGGCTCCAGGGAGACCTTAGAGCAGCCTTTCAATATCTAAAGGGTGCCTACAGAAGAGCTGGGGAGGGACTCTTTGCCAGGAGGTGTAGTGATAGGACAACGGGAAACGGTTTTAAATTGGAAGAAAAAAGATTCAGATGAGATCTCAGGAAGAAATTTTTTTCTATGAGGGCGGTGGGACACTGGAACAGGTTGCCCAGAGAAGCTGTGGCTGCCCCATCCCTGAAGGGGTTCAAGGCCAGGCTGGATGGGGCTTGGAGCAACCTGGTCTGGGGGGAGGGGTCCATGGGCAGGGGGGCTGGAACTGGATGATCTTTGAGGTCCCTTCCAACCCAAACCATTCTGTGATTCTATGATTCTAAACCTGCTGTGGATGCTCAGAAGGCGGCAAATTGGGCACCCATGAGTGGGTGCTCCCACGTGAATTAATGGGGCACTCGTGCACCCGCTAACTGGGCACCCATGCCCGAGCTGGATGGGCACTCATGCAAGAATAAACCTGGTGAGCATGCATGGATTAACCGGGCACTCCTGCATCAATTATCTGGATGCTCCTAGGTGAACTAATTGGGTGCTCATGCATGATTTCATGGGGTGCTCATGCGTGAACTTGTGGGGTGCTCAGGCGTGAGCAGAAGGGGCGTTCATGCGTGGGCCAGCTGGTCACTCATGCATAAATTTTTTGGGCAGTCCTGAATTTATCAGGCGCTCATGCACGGACTAATGGAGCACTCACGCGTAAATTCACTGGGCACTCCTGCGTGAGCTAATTGGGCACTCCTGTGTAAATTAGTGTAATTAGTAGATAGCACACTTGTGCATGTACTAATGTGTGAATTAGTGTAATTAGAAAATGACACACTTGTGCACGTACTAATTGGGCACTCAGGTGTGAGTGGATCAGGTGCTCATGCATCAACTAATTGGACTCTGAGGCATGAACTGATTGGGGGCACACGCACCAATTAATTGGGTACCCATGCATCACCTAACAGGGCGCTCATGCACGGACCAGCGTGCGATCCAGCGCAAATTAAGGGGGCACCCATGCATCAATCAACCGGGTGCTCGTATGTAAATTAATTGTGCGCTCGTGTGTGTATTAATTGGGTGCTCATGCGTGAAGTTATTGGGTGCTGATGCGGAAATGACTGGGGAACTGATGCATGAACTACCCGGCCCCTCATGCGTAAAATCCCGCCGTGCTCCGGGGTGAACCCCGCACACCCTGCAATTTATGCCCAACACACTCCACCCCTCGCCGCCGCAGAACACATATTTAAGGATTGTCTGAACATAAATCTGTTACAAACTCCGCTTTCAACATCATCACAACATTAATATTCACCAATTATGAGCTCCCCTCTCCTTCCCTCCCCACCGGGCGGGTGATGGGGCTCAGCAGCATGAGCATCCTCACTCGAATTGCACTCCTTCCCCCCAGGACCCAGATTTGGGGGTCAGCATCACCACCCAAACAAACACCCGCTGCAGAATTAGCCCTTGGTCCCCACTGAGCCACCCCAGGGCTCAGAACAGCAGTCTGAATGGGTACAGGACCACCCAAACAAACACCCGCTGCAGAATTAGCCCTTGGTCCCCACTGAGCCACCCCAGGGCTCAGAACAGCAGTCTGAAGGGGTACTCACTGCAGACCTCACACCTTGCTCTTCCAAACATGGACCCAAGAAGGTCCCATCACTCGGCACAGACGGACCCATCCCCAGCACCAGCCCCTGGCCCTGCAGAGCAGGTTACCTGGGGTACCCGCATCATAACCCGAAGAGTTACCACCAATTTCAGGCCCTGTCCCTACACAACACGTAGCCAAGAGCACTGCAGCAGCTTGAGCTGCTGGAGGTACCAATGAGTGCAGTAGCTGCGGGGCTTCATCCAGCCCCCAAACGGGAGCTGGGCAGCATCCCCTTGGTGCAGAACAGACATCTCCCTGTGGGGCTGTTCAGGACCACCTCGGCAGCCTGGGCTGGTGGGTGCCTTTGTGCAGGCTGGGGAGGGGGAAGTACCTGCTGGCCCTCAGGGACGGCTGGAGGGTGGCCACGAGACTCCCCCAACCCCTGCACCAAACCCCCTGCTTGGAGCCCAGTGCCTGCAGGAGCAGCACTGAGCGGGGAGCAAGGGGTGAAAATACCCCCCAGGCTGCCACAGGCTCATTTCCCCCCCCCAAGGCCATCCATCACCCCATCTTGGGGCATCTCAGAGCTCACACGGGTCTCCATTCGGTAACTTCTAAGCTGCGACGCACGTCAGCACTTTGGAAATTTGGGTTACTCGGCCCTGATGACTTGGTCTCATTAAAATTCAGGTTTAACGCCATAACCAATGTCCTGGTTAAACATTTCCAGGCGCACTGTCCTCCTGCCCTCCAGCAAGGCTCAGTCCCAGCCCCGGGGCCATCAGATCACCCCAGGGTCAGGGTTTCTTCCCTCTGCCAGTCCAGCACAGGGCCAGCTTTGGAGAAGCAGCATGAAAACACAACCCCTGCTGCAGCACTGGGGTCACCCCCCATGGAAACAACCACGGCAAGAGCCCAGAGATGACCAGCAGCAGCTTGCCCAAACCACTGTGCCCCTGTCTCAGCCCCACACACCCCATCAATGCCCAGTCCCCACTCCCAGCCGCATCACCCAGGCACCGGGCCATGCCGAAATCTCGGTAGCCAAGGGAAGGATAGAGCAGCGGGGCAGGGGTGTCCCCCTTTGTCCCCGTGCAGGAACCCATCCCTGCAACACCCCATCGCAAAGGGACATCGGAGCGACACAGCCGGAGCTGCCTACCTGCCGGAGAAGGATGGGGGATCACCCCAGCTCGCCCATCTCCCCCTGCACTTGCCCAGTTTGGCTTCTCTCCTCCCTCCATCAGACACGGGCATCGCCAGCATCCCGGCGGGTCCGGGAGCTGCCGAGACGTTGGGAGCACGAGCCCGACAGTGTTATTGGTGTCATTTGTTACTGCTGAGATACGGAGCAATACGTGGCGAGAACTGCGTGTGCGTTTGGCACTCTCCTCGCCGGCGGTTGCCATTAGTGGTCTGTCTCGCTCCCAGACTGGATAAACAGGTCCACGAGCAGCTCTGTTCTCGTCTCCCCCGAGGCTGGTACCGACAGGAAAGCCAATATGCAGTTAAAATCCTTTTTAGACTTTATTAAATATTTAAGGGCCCGACATTAGGCTCTGGAAATCGGGTTCGGGGGAAAAAAAGCAGCAGTCGCTCTTTGCAGCAAAGGCAGCGGAGGAAGGGCAAAGGACAGAGCCCTCGTTTGGAAATGAATGAATCAGACTGAAACACGCTCACAGCAGGAGCCGGTGGCTGCAGCAGGTCTCTCCCGGGCTGGATTTAATCTCAGCTTCCCCACGAGCCAGCACAGTGATGCCCCACGGCAGGGCAGAGCATCCCCAGGATGCAGGGAGCAGGGATGGAGCAGCCCTGGTCGTGCTGGGGGGACAGCTGTGTCCTGCCGCCCCTGCTCTATCCTCCCCTTGGCTACCGGGATTTCGGCATGGCCTGGCTCAAAGGTGCTGTCCCCAACCCTCGGAGGGGTTCCTGCCCTAAGCGTAGGAGAAAGGTCCCCTCCAGCCCCAGCGCAGACAGGGGAAGGGAAGTCCCTGTGACTCAGCCATCAGACCCTGGAGCCAAGAGAAGGTCAGGAGGACGCTGCAGGGCAAAGCCTCGCTGGCAGCGGGTAAAGCCTCTGCCCACTCCCTGTGTCACCCACCAGGATGGGGCCATGCCAAGGGCTGACAAAGCAGAAGGTGCTAGAGGCACCAAACACTCGCTCCTCCATGGGGAGCAGCACCCAGGGCATCCCCATGAGATCTAGCCACCGATCGAGAGACACTGGAGAAACCCGGGTGGACGACGCACAAACAGCCCTCGTTCCACGTGGAAACCAAAAACATGCCTTGAAGGGAGAACCTCATGCAGGAGATGTGGGGAGCAGGTCATGGAACCATAACGTCATAGAGTTGTCTAGGTTGGAAAGGACCTTTAAGATCATCAAGTCCAACCATCAACGTAACACTGAAAAACCATCACTAAACCATGTCACCAAGCACCACCGGGCTGGGAAACCTGCAGCAGCCACTGAGGAACCACAGCAGGGGTCACCATGCCCCAGGCTGAGCACCCCCCAGCCACCCCAGTGCTCGGGCAGCAGGGGTGGGGGTACAGACCCCGCTCCATTTCCCATTCAGTTCCCTAGAAGACCTCGGAGGCCGAGGAGGGGAGGGAGGAACAAAGGAACCCTACAAATGTCACCCCGATAACGGAGTGAGCGCGTCCGCGGGCTCCTCCCTGGAGCAGCCGCTTCCTTTGATGCCTTTGGAGCTTCTTGTTTCACAACCTTAATTATAGCGGCAGCAGCAAAGGTCAGGAGAGTGGTTAAGCAGATCCATTAACATGTCAGGGGATAAATGAAATGTGATTCTTCTGATGCCGGAGCGGCAGAGGCAGCGGCACGAGCGCGGCCGGCAGGGATGGCTGCTCCGCTCTGCCGCAGAGGGAGCACGAGGAGCCCGAGGAGCCCTTGGCCACGTCTTCCCCTTCCCGACCCAGCACTGCAAACACCTCCCAGGGACCACAGGGACCCCCCAAAACCTCCCTCAGTTGCCTTTACCCACAGAGCATCAGGTCCATGTACAGATGGGATACCCAGATATGAGACTGCAGGTTGGGGTCTCCCTGGGGAAGGGGGTGGAGGTGCCTCCAGACCCACCACAGCCCTCCGGAGACAGCACACCAGGTCCTCATCGAGCTGCTCCACAGCTGCCACCTCCACGGCTCTGGGTTACACGTGGCTGCAGTAAAAACAGACCCCAAACAAAAGCCAGCCCCAGCGCATCCCTCCAGTGGGTCCTACCCATTGCCCTCCCTCGATGCCTCCTGGGGACCCCAGACCCATTCCACTCCCCTCTCCCCAGCACAGCTCCAGGTTGCTGGGTCAGGTGCCCTCCTCTTCCCCCCAAAACTTCCCTTTTGGGGTCCTCCAAATCCTGTTTCACTCTGAGGGGGCTCGGAGCAGACAGGAGTGCTGGCTGGCTCAAGCAGCCCGGAGCAGCGCACAGCTCGGCATCCCGGCACCCCGCTCCCAGGAACAGGTCCCATGGGGCTCCCCCACCCCGGTGGGATCGTGCCCACCAGCTCTCAGCCCCCGGTGCCAGTGGGGTCGAGCAGAGCCAAGGGGCAGGGGGCTGGCAGGGAGCACGGGCAGTTCCCCCACCCAGGCAGGGAGATGCATTTTGGGGCTTTCACCCATCGCTCGCCGCCGAGGGATAAAGGGGTGTGTAACCCCCTGGGCCAGCTTGCCCTGCTTTCTGCTGGATGAGCAAGGGATTTCAACATGAACCAACCTGGCAGAGAAACCCAGAGCCCGGGGCCAAACATTTTGGAGGCTAAAAATAAATCAGCAGCAGGGAGCCACCGAGGTCCCTCCCCTGCTCCCCCGGTCCCTCCGCTCCTGCCCTCCGCCCCGGGTGGCACAACAGAGCCAAACCCCAACCCAGTGAGGAACTGACCCCTCGTCCTGGCCCAGAGTCACTACACTTGGAGAATTTTCCTTCCTTTCCCACAGAATTCGACCCTCCACGATGCACCCCCGTAACTACAAATCAATATGTTTGTAGTTTGCTCTTAAACTGATGCCCATTAATTCAACGCGTTACTGTCGAGCAGCAGAGCCAATTTTGCGGCTTATTGTAAAAGAGCAGAAAAAAAGTGACGATGCCAAAGTAGAGTTTGAAATCCACAAAATAGATCACAGTGGGTGGGACGTGGTTCTTGGGAAAAGAGCATCTTCCTCTCCCCACACCCACTCCGCAGCCTGGGTCTCCCAGTGCCGGGGGGGAGGTCATTTTGGCACCCTCACTGCTGCTCCCACCCCTTCATCGGAGCCTCACCGAGGCATCTGGACCACCAGGACCACCAGCCCGACCCCGCAGCAGGTCCCAGTAGTGATGCTGCTGCACCTGCAGGGCTCCAAGCGCACCCGATTGCATGGCTACTGCAGCTGGCATTAAAAAAAAATTTAAAAATACAGTTTTAGTAGCTCTGGACTTGAGAAATGGCTATGAGAAATGAATCCTGAAATCCAATCCCCCCCCCTCAAAATGACTAAAAAAAGAAGAGATAAAATATACTCTTCTGGAATAACCTCAAATTTTTCAGGATGATTTTAAGGGTTGCCAGCGCTGTGGCCACTGCTATATGAGCACTGCTATAAGCAGGGCTGCTCAGCACCGCATTTCTCTACCAATTCCTCTACCAGGGCTCCACGTCAAGCCTTTTCCACCCATGACACATATTCTGCACCCACAACCACACACGAGAGCTTCACCTGGGCTGTAGGTACCCCAGGACCCACATCAATCTCCAGCGTCGCAGAACCCTTTGACTGCGGCCCCACAAGGTTCTTAAGCACAATCCCAAATCCCACCTGAGCCATGAGCCACCAGCACCCGGCCCACATTAAGCCCAGGATTAAATCCCCGTGGAAGAGGGAAGACAGTGGTTCCTTCGAGTCTCAGGCGTTATCACCTCCCGGGACAAAACACACAGGGGCCAAAACCGCATCTCCGAGCTACCTCAGCAGGGCATCGGGAAGATTAATAAATTAATGATTCTAAAGCACCTCGAGAGATTTTTTGGATGAAAGGCTCTATGGAAGCACAAAGAATTACATAATTTATTATTCATTATTGTTCTCAGCACAAAGAATTACATAATTTATTATTCATTCTTGTTCTCAGCGTTGGCTTCTCCCGCACGCTCCTATAGGGCACCGTCCTGGCCTCTGAGGAAGGTTAAACCCTCGCCCCACGGCCGGGCTCTCCCCGCCAGCACCTGGCAGACAGGGGAGCTCAGCACTGCCAGATACTCCCGGGCACTCAGGTGCCCAGAGATACTGAAAGGCACGCGGTGATGGGTCCAAATCAACAGGAATTGGGCAGCCAGCACTTCGAAGAAGCCCTCGAACGTCCTTCTGCGCCTCGAGGTGTCCAAGTGCCATTAAAATCTGGCCCCCGGCACCGTTAAGTCAGGAACGGAGTGGGAAGGGGAGCCAAGAGACAAGGTTTCCAGGCTCCTGACCTTCTGTATCCAGTTCCCGGCAGGACCTGGGACAACCTGCTCTGAATATCTGCAGTAGGATGATTCTCGCATCTCAGGGAGGTTGCTGATGGCAACCCTGCAGCATCCTCAGCACGACCACCCTGCCCACCATGGCCTGGCACGTGAGCTCCTCTCCCGCCTGCTCCCACTGCCTGCTTGCCCCAGGATCGCTGCTACCAAGGCACGGCCAGAGAAATGCCAAAAATAGGAGATGGAGAGACCAGAGGGGACAGGAGACAGCAGCCAGGGGACACAAGAAGCCACCAGGGGACATGGCAGGGGTTGCGTGTCCTCTGCAGTCCCACAGATGTGATAGATCTGTACAAAAGCTGCACAGGGCAGGGAGAGGGGGTGAAGTCTCCCCGTCCCTCCGATCCCAGAGGAACCAAGAAGTGGCTTTTCATTATTTGCTTCGTTTTGTTTGGAAATTGCACAAACAGAAAACGATGCGATGGAAGGAAATCCCATGGTGGGAGAAACCCTTCACGTATCGCAGCCAGGGGAATATCCCTGGGACAAAAGCGGGTCCTCCCATCATTAGTGGTCAGTTCCAGGCTCCTAAAAACATCTGCCCAGATGTGCTGTAACAGCAGCACAAAGCACCATGCAGGAGGCAGGGCCAGGGCCTGCTCGGTACCGTGGCAGCCAGCAGGTGGGAAGGGCAGCCAGGCACTGGGGATGCTCTTCTGAAGGATGCTCATCACCGGTCCACCAGAAAGATGCCAAAATACCACAGCACCGCGGGGCAAAACCTCCCCAAAGCAGACCCCCAGACATTGTTGACTATGCCATGGATTCGGGGGTACGGCTACCCCCTGCTCGAGCTGGTCCACTAGCCAGGGCACAGGGATCTGGGTCAGCCCTTGCCCCTGCACCCAGTGCAATCCTCCCTGCATCTCCTCTGCCCGGGCTCCCCAAAACACAGAAGGGAAATTAATATCTTTCCAATCTGAAGATAAATCAGAGGCTCCCAGACGTGCCTGGGAGGGCCCTGTGAAGCATTTTGCCAGACAAGGGAAGGCACCCTCGCCTTGACAGCTGCAGAAAAGGGGCAGAAACAACTCAGCCAGAGTAATTAATCCCAGAGACGAGGGGTGAAATGAGCAGAGCTCAACAAACAGAGCCTGGTATTAGGGATGGCTCTCCCTGACAGGCATCGCACGGTGGTCCAGGGCACGTTGGGATGCTGCACCGGGCTCTGGCCACGTGAAGGGCCACGTGCTGCCCCGTGGAACGGCTGCCCAGGTGTTGCTGTCTCACAGGTACGTGGGTCTAGAGGCAGCGAGAGGCCTGGAGCAGGCAGACAAAACCCCAGACAGGCCGGGAACTCACCAAGGGAGCGATCTAAGGATCGGAGTCTTTTTTTTGGAGTGCGGCAGGAAGGGGAAGACACCCAAGAGAGCGGAGCAAAAAGTTGGGAATAAAGTGATCCAAAAGGCAGTGCCCCTCTGCTGGCCTCATCCAGCACGAGAGACACCCCCGTGCCCGCAGACGACGGCTTCACCCGCGCTGTGTTTGGTACCAGCTGCCGGTGAGACATGGGGCATCGCTGCCCACGTGCCCCACGGGGTTCTCTTCACCTTCCCCACACAGTGAGGAGCCACCCCAGGGGTGCAGAAAGCCTAGGGGTGCAGGAGACCACCAGCAGACGAGGCTGTGCCGGGGCTGGCTCTTCCCAGATCCCTCTCCGTTGGAGATGGGATCACCATGGAGGCTGCAAACCGAGTGGGTGATCGCAGCACGGTGATACCCACACCTGGCCTGGCACCAGTGCACCCACCATGGGTGACAACAGCAGCAGGGACACCAAAACCCAAGGCTCAGCTCCAGCCGGAGTCTGTGCCCAGCCAGCACTGCCACCTTCTCACTATTCCTTCTCCCCAAGACACTTCGAGGAAGCCCAGCCGGGGCACCCCAACCTCTCCCACCACCGCTCATGGTCCGGCCATGCAGGTGTGTGTCCCCCCCCCCAGCAATCTGCCCTCCTTCCTGCCTGTGCCAGGGCGAGAGAGAGAGCAACCCAGCGTGTAGGGTTGTGCAATGCACCAGTATCGCCTCTCTCCTCCATATGGGAGAACTTGCTGCATCCTAATCTATTGCCTTTTTGGGTAAGCGCTGCCGTGGGACTGCAGCAATGACAGCGGGGAGAGCTCGCAGGTCTGCTGCGCGGCGGGGGAGTATCTGCGACCTGCCAGCAGCAGGGAGGCAAAGTTGAACCATCAAAGCCTTTGTTTCCCTTTGTGCATCCTTCAGGAAAAAAAAATAAATAAATATTTCTATTTAAAAAAAAAAAAAAAAATAGCCAAACTGATTTTGCTAAACCTGGATGGCTCGGGCAACAGCCACGTTAATAAGATTACAGGGGAGGCTCAGACGGGAAAGCCACTCACTTAGAAAATCAGGTTATTAAACTGATACTGAGATACTCCCAAAAAAAAAAAAAAATACCCAACTCTCCGGCGTGGGGCTCTTCTCTCCGCTCCACGGCGTAATAACAAAGGAAACCCCTCCAACTAAAGCACCCAAACTTTGAGAGCCACCCAGATGGTCTGGGTCCACGTTGAGGGAGAAGGGAGGTCGAGGGACCTCCGGGAGGTCCCCGGGATTGGGTTGGATTTGACATCCAGGAAAATCTCAAGCACCCAAACCAAGCGCATTAAAGTATTTATCCCTGCCATGGCAACAAAGAAAAAGCTGTGAAACACCTACAGTCTGAGGCACACCCACTAGCTGGAGCCAAGCATCAGGACTGTGATGAATTCAGTCATTTTGAGTAAGCGAATTAATGTGTCGTGGATGTCATAGTGAGATGGTCTAAATTTGGAGAGTTAAATACACACTGCAATACATCTTGTGTTCGCCTCCACATTAAATTAGAAACCAATAATTCTTGATCTATCGCCTTGTATTCAATTTGCTCAGTTAATTTTGTAGCTTAAAAGGCTATCGAATACCTTGGGGAAAGAAAACTACACAGACAAATACGATCTCATCAGACCCTCTGCCCGCAACTGAAGCATTAACACAGCCATTTCAGCCATTCCCACTGCGAAGTGAGCTCAGAGTGGGTTAACCAAGCAAAGGGCTTTGTTGGATGTAACCCCCGCCACCCAAACCTAAAAACCTTTGCTCTTTGTTCACATCTACCTCGCCCTTTTGTAAGCAGCATCCTCCTTAAGGGAAGCTCGGAAATACCTGCTGCAGAGACACAGGATTAAAAACGTCGGACACCTACTTTGATGCGCCTTTGGGTATCGCCAAGCTGAGACACCTCAGGATGAGCAGGCTCCAGCACCCTGTGTAGGCACCTGGCACAGAGGTTTCCATGACACACTCTTATTGTCTCCGTGTCCTGGAGACCACCAGCAGCTCCCAGCCAGAGAGTGACACTGGACTTAGTGGACCAGTGCCAGCAATTCTAGCAGGGAGCTGGGCACCTCCACTAACCTAGACCCACGCCGCTTCCCTCTGGTCATCCACAGTCTCTTGCACAGCAAGAAATTAACCCAGAAAACTCATCTTTTCTGAGTCCACACGAGAGCCTTGCCTACCAGGCCACCATTTCTCTTCAGGAAACGCTAGCTGTATTTCCCAACTAAGTAAACTTGAACCCTTAGCACAAGAGAAAGAGAGAGAGGCAGCTCCCACCGGGCTTGGGGTAGGGGGGGGGAACACGCAGCTGAGGACCTGGAGGATGAGGGTGACCTTGGTGGGCCACCACCACCTTCATCTGTAGAAGCATCTTCCAAGCCCTGGCAGCCCCAAACCAAAGGCAGGTCTGTGCCTCTTACCCCCCCACCCCCCCAGGATCCTCAGGGCTCTGTGAGCCTTCGTTTGCAGCGTTGCACCCATGGAGACCGAGTTCAATCCCTTCAAAAACCCCACGGATCCAACCCACGGCGGGGTTGCGGCGCAGCCAGGAAACCGTACGAGTGCTAAAAGCAGAGCAGCGGCGCTCAGCTCCCTCCACCTCAAACCATGCAGGGCTTTATGCCTCTGTGCCTGTGTGTGTGCATTCATTAGCTGTACCGACACACACCATAAATAAAGGGTTTTTTCCCCGCCTGTGTTGCAATGAAAGGCCCCGCTGGAGCTGCCCGGACATGCCTGGACTTCTGTGGTACCGACACACACCATAAATAAAGGGTTTTTTCCCCGCCTGTGTTGCAATGAAAGGCCCCGCTGGAGCTGCCCGGACATGCCTGGACTTCTGTGGTAGCAGCCAAGGAAGGGGAGGAAAAAAAAAACGTGCTTGGATACAGTAAAACCTGTCTGCGAGGCTGCAGAGAGCAGAGCACAAACTGCAAAGGGGACAAGGAGCGCAGATGGATGGACCACTGGTCTCTACACCTTTTTCTTTTTAACCAGGGAAGGGTTTCCCGACACTCACTCCTCCGGGGATACATTCCCCAGGTAGATGTTTCTAAAAGGCATAGTCCTCTGCTACCCAGCCTTCCACAAACAAGCTCATTAGGGCAGAGGAGTATAAAAACCACCATCACCAGGTCCCAGGAGCTGCAAACCCCGGGGGATGAACAGGAGGAAGGGCACTGAGGGGCTGGGGATTCACAGCAAAGGGCTAGGGCTCTTCGAGGGCTCATGTCTTCCTTCCCTCCAGCATCCCTTGTTGCCACCACCACTATTTGCACAGCTTTTGGGGACGAAGGCCCGCCTGCAACTCAGGCATAGGCCTCAGGCCTATCTGCCTGATAGGAATTAGGCAGATTCCAGTGTGGTCCCCAAATCTGCTGAAAAAAAACCCGTGCAGCCCTTTCCTTCGCTGCCCCCTCAGCCAAACACTGATTTTTGCAGTATTTCCCTTCACCTGTACCTCTGTGGGCAGAGCACAACCTGTCCCGCAGCCGATCAGGGTGACGGGCAAGGCTTCACAGCCTTCCCAAACCTTCACAGCACAGGCCTTTTAGAACAAGCTCTGCTGATGTGAAAGGGATTTAATTCTATTTTAAAACCCTTCCCTGCCTCCAGCACTGAGAACGCTGAAGACAGAGCTCAGATCACACAGAGGAGAGGAGAGAAGTAATCGGAAACTGTGCAAGCCAGTCACTTTCTCTTCCTAATTATTAGCTTTAACCCCATTATTGCTTAAATAGCACCACTAGTGGCATTTTCTGGGAGGCAGCGACTTTTCTACAGCCAGAAGAACACAGCCCCAGCTTGGAAAGACTCCTGGGGCTGGCGGGACCGAAATCTGAACAGCGAGTGGGGCACAAACCAATCCCATCCAGTTGGACGTGGGGAACGCGCCGGGGAAGGAGCCAGGTTGTTTGCTCAAGAGAGGAAAATCCAGCACAGGGCCAGCCCTTGAGAGCAGCTTTGCTTTGGAGATCCCCCTGCGTTTCTCCTGGGAGGCAGACCTCGGCAGCGCTCGCATCTCCCCCCCCTTCCAGCAAACTGCCTCCCGAGCTTGCCCAAGCCCTGGCCGGGGCTGGCTTTTTTCCTGAAGGGGCTGCGTGTGCTGCTCAGGGTTGTATCCACGGTCTGCTCACCATATTGCAACACTCTGCCCTGAAAAATGATCATTCTCCCTGGGGAATGATCATTTGCTGCTGCCGGTGGGAGCGGGGTCTTGCTCATAGACCCCACAGTTGGGATGGGATCCGAGGATGATGAGGGCTCCAACAGCAAAAGCTGGGAAGCTGCTTGGGCAAAAAGCTTTTCCTTCCTCGGGTATTTACTTTAAAGTGTTTAATAAAACCACTGAGCTCTTTTTTTTTTTTTTTTCCTCCTTTCTTTTTTCCTCCTCTCCCCAGGACGCAGGGAGGCTGAGCCACGCCAGGCTTTGTTCCACGTGGGCTCGCCACGCTGCGTGC
>NW_015090846.1:808759-856438 GCF_001431845.1 Calidris pugnax | reverse complement strand
CCCCCAGCTCTGCTTCAGCACCAAAGGTCTTTTCTTTCCTCCTCCTTTTCAGCTCAGACCTGAAAAAATAAATAAAAAATAAAAAAATCAGTGGTTTCACGCGGCCAAAGCACAGAATGCTCTCGCTCTTAGAGATGCATTGAGGGGGGAAAGAGGGTTTGGTGAAGCCTGAAGTGTGGGTGGACCTTGTGTTGGAGACTCATCCAGGCACTGGGAAGGGGAGGAGAGAGGCAAGGGATGGGCCGAGCTGAGCCGGGCAGCGGATTCGCCGCCCGGCTCAGCTCAGCCCATCCCTTGCCTCTCTCCTCCCCTTCCCATGGTCCGGATGAGTCTCCAACACAAGGTCCACCCACACTTCAGGCTTCACCAAACCCTCTTTCCCCCCTCAATGCATCTCTAAACCCACACAGAATCACATAGGGTTGGAAGGGACCTCTGGTGATCATCTAGGTCCACCCAGAGTGGGTTGCACAGGAACATGTCCTGGTGGGTTTTGGATGTCTCCAGAGAAGGAGACTCCACCACCTCTCTGGGCAGCCTCTTCCAGGGCTCTGCCACCCTCAAAGTGAAGAAGTTCCTCCTCGTGTTTAGGTGGAACTTCTTACATTCAAGTTTGTGCCCATTTCCTCTTGTCCTGTCCCTGGGCACCACTGAAAAAAGACTGGCCCCATCCTCTTGACACCCTCAAGTATTTATAAGCATTGATCAGATCCCCCCTCAGCCTTCTCTTCCCCAGACTAAAAAGACCCAAGTCCCTCAGCCTCTCCTCGTAAGGGAGATGCTCCAGGCCCCTAACACATCCCTCACTCTGTTACCACCCTCTTTGTGGCCAGTGCTACCCCCCCCAACCCATCAGCTTGTGAACATCCCCTTTCTGCACCCACCCACCCAAAAAAAGAGATGGAGAAGGTGCTCCAAAACCAACCGACCATGAGAGAGAGGAATCCATCACCAGAGGCAGCAGCAGCAAACAGGCTCTGCCTGGCAGCAAACTCACCGAGAAGAGCGCACGCAGCCCGTGCCTTGTGCTTTTTCCACGAAAAAGCCAAGTTTTGCTAAGAGCTTTCTTGTGCCAAAGCAGGGAGTCAATCAGCAGGGGCGTGGTGATGCCCTCAAAGCCTAGGATGGGGTAGGAACGTACGCACATGAGATTAATTATATCAGCTACAAAAATAGTGGCTATTTTTAGATTAATGCTGAAGCGATCTGACTCAGTCAGAAAAAGTGCCAAAGAAATTATTGGCATCGGCGCTGGCTGCTCCACCAGACAAGCCGTGGTCAGCGTTGGCACGGAGAGCCACCAAAATAGTTGCTTTTTGTGGAGTTTTGAAAAAAAAAATAAAAATAAATGCCAGTAGAGTGACATGAACATCCCCGTGCAACAGCCACGCATGAGGGAAGGGGAATGCATCAGCTACTCCTGGGGGCACCCTCACCCCCGCCTTGGCTTCTCAGGCATCATCCTAATCCCAGATTACAGCAGTTTTACACACGTGTATGATTGCAGGAGTGTGAGCAGCCTTAAACGGGGCTCCACAGCTTCCAGTTCATCAACCAGCCCCTTGCTGAAGCTCTTTTAAGCTTGACAAGAAGCGAGTGGTGCTGCTCGTGCTTCGCCCCTGGCTCCACTGCAGGCCACAGCAAATACTGTCATAACCCTTATCATACACAGCTAAGAAAGCCTCAGAAATCAAGATTTATAACCCAAAACACACTGAGGCTCGAACCCTAGCAGCCCTACTGCCTACCAGCATTACAAATTAATTTCAGCCAGCACAGCACTTCAGTACCAACCCATAGCGTGGCTTTAGAGAAAAGGCAACAGAAACCAAACATACCAGGTTTTGGGGTAAATGACCCCGGGAATGGTGCCCCCAAGGGCTCTGTCCCCAGGAAACAGAATTGCAGATGTTGAAACGACACAGAGAAATGCAGAGGAAAGGCTGAAAATCAGCACAACTGTGCCAAGGCTGCCCACACCGCTGGCTCTCACCACTGCCAGGCAGCCGACGCGCTGAGTGTTACAATTCCCTATTAATTTCTCCCTTAAATTCTAGTGTATATATATATATTTTATTTTTTTAGACAGTATATTCTCTTCCCAGCCTCCGGGGCTGTAATTGTTATGCTAATGTGGGAACCTGGAAGGGGTGGCTGTGGGGAACTCATCAGCTGCTCTCCCCCCAGTTGCCTGCTGCGAGGAGCCAGCAGTTGGCTGAGACAAAGCCAAGCGGGAGGAGGTGTTGCGATCTTCCTTCTGTGGCACATCACAAATCACAGCTGGCAACGGGGAAACCACCGTCTTTCTTTTTTCCTTTTTTTTTTTTCCAGCTCCTGCCACACTCATCCTGCAATAGGGGAACCGCAGAGCTCAGCCCAGCCACAGCATCTGACCTTGTTTGTCTTAATCGCACCCCCAAAATCATTTCAAACCCCCTCCCGGACCAAAAATTGGACCAAGACCTAACACTCAAGCCTTCCAATAAGGTTTGATGCTAGAAGGTGGCAGAACATTTGTTCGGGGGACAGAAAATAAAAGGCTCCTCGCAGCGACAGCCAAGCGAGCGCTGCGCAGTCGTGTCTGTGCGAGATGATAAGATCACAGTCACAGAGGCAGAGGCAGCTTTTTTTGCAGCAAAGAGACCCTGCAGCATCCACCAGCGAGGAAAGAGGGTTTGGAGAGGCTGTTCCTGTGCTGCCAGCGATGCCCTGTACAAGGTTACCTGAGCACCGCTCACCAGAGCCCCTGCCCAGCTTCAGCAGGAGGTTTTACTCCAAAAAAAAAGCAGCTCTTTGACAGAAGCATCTCTAAAACAGCAAGACTCTGTTTGGAGCAGAACAAAGCTTTTTTTAGAAATATATATATATATATATACACGTAAGAACCTTCAAAATAAAGGAAGGCACGAGGCTGCCAGCTGCCTCCTTCCCTGCCCATATCTTCACTCTGGAGGCAGCTCGGTGTCTTTGGCCATTCAATGCTGGGCTTGAGAGCTGGCAGCGGGCACAGGGGAGCAGTTGGGGTGGTGGCAGAAGTCACCCTCTTCCAAAGATGACTCCAGAGTCACAGGAGATGGTCAGCTTCCCGGCGCGGGGAGTCTGGCTGCCACACCACCACCCCCCTGCCACAGGGCAGCAGCCAGGGCTGGTCACTGCTGACCTGGTCTGGTTTTAAGATGAGACACAAACCTCTTGAGCAACCTTCAGAAGCCAACCGGGCTGGCAGCCGTGATGTCTGTCCACCTAAAGCCTGCCCTGCACTTAAATTTAAAATTTAAAAAAAAAAAACCAAACAAAAAACCCAAAAACAACCACAAAAAAACCCCCAACAAAATATTCAAACATACCAAATCAACCTATACCTATTTTTTTCAAGTTTTGTTGCCAGAAGAGGTTGAACCGTTGCCTCCCACAAGGCTGCTGTGATGCATGGCAACACACCGGCGGCGTGCGCTTGGCAAATCCCAGCAGATATTTCTGCTCAGTTTTTGCAACAACACTTAAAACCCCGACTTGGCACGAATACAGATTAGGGCACGCAGGTACCAGCTTCATTTTAATGTAGGACTTTTACCTTCCTCCTATGGAGCAGCCGAGCTCGCTCAAGGCATCTACAAGCTTTAAGAGTAAAACAAGAATGAACCCTCAAACCAGAAATTATGCACACGATGTACTTCACACAGAGATAAGCAAATGGAAAAAGACCAACTCTGGCATTTAGTCCCGCTCTCAGCTGATAAGGGGTCATTCCCTACAGTACATTTTGCAGTGATTTATCCAGTCCAGTGTTGATTACCTGAAACAACACAGAACTGCCTCCGTTTCTCCAGGGAGGTTGCAGCCAAACCCATCTCACCAGCAAAAAGGTTTCTCCCAACATTTTGTTTTCCTCTGCTTTCACTTCATCTCACCACTCCCCAGCTCAGACCTTGAGCTACACTAATTAATTCCCCGCCATTTCTGCCTATTCCCCCCCTTGCAGCCATTTTGTAGCGTGCTACATCTTCTCAGCTCTCCTTAATCATCACTTAGTCAGGCTCACAGCTTTAATTCCTGTAATCTTCTGTCGTTGCCCAATTCTCTTGTCTCAGTCAGTGCAGCTGTTCCTTGTAGCCCCTCCAATTTGGCTACTGCCTCCTGGTACAAGATCCATCCCAAAACTGAAGAATTTTGGCTTCTCCCAGGGGATGCAGATCAATCCTGCACAGCCGTGCCAGGTGTGGGATTCCTTCCGACTTCAGAGCTCCTGCAGAATGAAGCATCCCAAGAAGAGACATTTCCAGCCTGGCAGCAGCCAAGGCACTAACAAGGCCCATGGTGGGTCCATACGTGTTCTGAAGGCGACAGGCTGCCCACGGGATATTGTGCCACCCTACAAAAACAACTCAGCAATGAACGAAGGTCATCATCTCAGAACAGCATCCTCAAGGACAAAAGAAAAAAAAAACCAAACCCTTATTAATATATTTACCCCTGCCACAGGAGACCCTCTAACAAGGCCCATGGTGGGTCCATACGTGTCCCAAGGGGGACAGGCTGCCTACGGGATATTGTGCCACCCTACAAAACCAACTCAGCAATAAAGAAGGTCATCACCTCTGAACAGCATCCTCAATGACAAAAACAAACAAAAAAAACCAACCCTTTTTAATATATTTACCCTTGCCACAGGAGAGCCATGCTGTTAACAGCTCCTCTCACTGAGGATGCTAGAAGTCAAGCTCGGCACAATCATCCCAAGAGGGAGCAGTAAAAGGAGTTTTGAGCCATCCCCTCCATCTTGATCCTCACTTATGCCACCTACCAGCACTGTAACAGCCTCACTTTACATGCCTGTTTATTTATTTTTTTTTTTCTTTTCAGTAATACAAGCCCCATCTCATGCATTATATCTCAGCCACCCCACTAAAAATATTCCACAGTGGAAAAAAAGCCAGGAGAAAACAAGGTCACCCCAAATTCCAGTAGCTTCCATGGATGAGAGGGGTGAGAAGAAAGGGATGACATGCATTTGTTATTACCTGAGACACATGAAAGCCCCTGTCTCCTAAGCGAGGACCCCGGTATCAGGATCAGCTGTGCCAATACCAGCCGTGTTATTACCTCTTCTGCACAAAGCAATTTGTTTTTATTGACCACTCACTACACAGGGCACTACAACACGCTCCCGCTCATTAAAGCCTGTCAGTCAGAAGGCAAAGGAAGGTAAAAGCAAGATTTAAAGAGAAGGCAGCTCTTTGCAGTCATGAAGATAATCTTGCCGGAGCAGAAGCACTGACAGCAGGCAGCCTGGACTGCAACAAAGAGCAGCAAACTATCAAAACAGCTCAGAATTTCAGGCCCTAGAAGAAAATCCTTGAAGCAGGTAAAACAATTTACCTCCTCAGGACAGAAAAACACCTACAAACTTGCATCCAAACACAGCACATCGAGGAAAGCCGTGTTAGGGCTCTGGTTTTGTTTATTCTTCCCCCTGTGATAGTCCACCAGACCTTAAACACTAGTACCTCTGTGGCAATTAAGGGCTTTTTGACTCTCTTGGGAGACAACAGACAGAAATCAAGATTTTTTTCCCCATGTAACCTACACTTGGTCTCAATCTCAAGTGAGTCTTCTCACAATTTGGTCCCACTTCACACACCCCTACTCTAACACTTCATTACAGCTGAGCAATTCCTGGGCCCAGCACAGATACCTCCACGGGAGCACTCTGCTCTTACAGCAGGGATGAATTATGGGTTAAAATACTGTCACTTTAAGGGGAAATATTTTACAGCCAAATATACAACAGACAGAAAAAGCAGAGGCCCTTCCGTTTGGAGAAAGCCAACATCCAAGAATTACCTGCAAGAAATAGCTGCCAGCTATCCCAGTGCAACAACCAGCCACCCTCTTCATCACACCAAGTTTGTTCTGTTCTACAGAGGGGGATTAATAAATCCCAAATCCATGTACTTTTTATAGTTTAGTTCCCTGGTAAAACACCACCCACCCAAAGGCTTGAGGCAAGGCAGAACTGGCTGCTTGGGATTTGCAGGGTAGGGAACACAGGCTATTTTTGGCACTACCCCTCCGTGGTAGGATGAGAACTAGAGGCTAAACTGTAAGAAACATCTTGAAGAGTCGCATTTTGTGGTGAAGGACGTATGCTTTTGAGGGGCGGGGGATTATCAGGAAGAGCATTTCTCAGAAATACTTTGCCCTCCTCGTCCCTGCCAACCCAACCAGTCTGCAGAGCTGAAACGCGTGGTTAGGTCCTGACAGCTCAGGAAGAGGACAACTAGAAGAGTCCCAAATCATCCTCAGCCTGACAACAAAGAGGTCAAGGACCTGCCCCTTTGAGATAACATGGCCAGATCCACAAAGGATATTACTTACAAATTAAGGGCAGAAGCCTGTATTTTATCTGGTCACCAAGGCTCAAAGCACCAGCTCCTTGTCCTCCCTCGCACAACAAGCCAACCGCTGTGGAAGGAGAGACCACAACCCTGGCTGGCAGCAACAAGCCTGCCCGAGACTGCAAAATTGTGAGAAACAGGAGTGTAAGAAACACTTCCATCCATGGAAGTCCATAAACTACTGTAGAATTTCAGCTTGCAAAGCTAAAGGAGGAGCTCAGCACATAGAAACCCAGCTGTAGTACCCAGAGGTCTTTCAGCTCAAGGAAAGTGAGTCCCACTGTGGGTCACTGTCAGGAAAGCTTTTCCCCTAGAAAAGTTATTTTCCACACGAGATTTTGGTGATTTGGCCCCTTATCCCTGATGCAGATATTAATGGCTGCAAATGGAAGTCAAACATGGGGAAATGCAGACTTCGGAATCAATGGCCCAGCTTGGGCACCAGCAGTTCAGAAGCAGAAAATGAGATGCATTAAACTTCTTTCTGGTCAATCTTTATTTTACATGTTTGCATCACAGCAGGGAAACCAAGTTACACAGACCATCCTGATTTATATCTGCCTCGCTTCTCTTCAAATACTGTTTTGCTGTTAAGAAAATTTAAAAAAATACTGAAAAAAATCCATTTGTACATCTGAACATGAACCGAGGAATAGGATATTTACAGGTCACCAAAAACCCCTGGAACTGAAACTTGCTGTACAAGAAAGTCTTTTCGCGTTCTTTTGGAGATCATTTACTAAATGAATTCAAAGCTATATTGTACAAGGTGCCCTAAAGCTGCTTAATGACACAAGAGGATCTAGAATTAATTATTAATAGTTACTAAAGGGAAAGGGAAGCTCTTTAGACCCATCCTCTGTTTTGACAGAGCAGGTACCAGCCCAAGGCTCCAATATCCTAGCTACGAGACAAGGTGCTTCTCATAACGGGAAAATCAGGCTCTACTTTATTATACAGAGAGCAGGACAACGAGTGAAATCCCACAGGGAAATATTTATTAAGAGCTGTCCTTTCTACAGGATTGCTGCAGTCAAAACATAAATGGGTTCTTGAGCCAGGCAACCTACAAGAGCAACTCTTTTCTCAGCCACTTTCTTCCAGTACCATCACTTTACACGTAAGTATCTCAGTATTTTTCTTAAATCCTATTCCAGCCACTTACAACTCCGTATCACGTGGAGTTCTTACAGGATCATTGCTATATCCAAGCAAGAAACTACAAGGGGGGAAATACACAGCTTCCCAATGTTGGTAAGTAAAAGTCATTAGTAAGCCCAATACATCATACCCAGTGGCTACAAGAAAAGCCAGATTAATCCAATTTAGAACAACATTTTCCAGCAAACCAACCCCAGGGAACACAAAGAAACACTGGTCAAGTGCCTCTGGGCAGCATCACCTCGGTTTTCGTGAAAAATTCTGGTTACTGAAGTTACACACAAGGTCACAGGTTTTAGACAGTGTAAGTGCTGTTATGTTGCAAATATCACTGTACCTTCCATCCGCTGCAGACCACAGCTCCACGCTCCTTTTACAAAGCTGAAAAAGGGGGAAATGCTTTATGATTGAAGTGGAGGTTGTAGCACAGGATCAATAAAACATATTTGCTTTAAAGAACAGTAGTCTGTTCACTCCCCTGACAGGTCAAACTGAAGGAGACAAACCAGGTAGGCTGGAGGAGGAAGGGTTTCCTTCCCCTCAATACCTGCACTTCCACTCCATTATTTTATTAATAGCTGAGCAACTTCAGTTCTCAGAGCTCAAAAGAACACACAAATAGCCAGTATCTGCTTCAAATTCAGCCAGGCAATTTTCAAATAGGCAACAAAAAAAACCCCACCAACCCTTTCTCAATTTGATTGTCACTGGCCAGGCTGCATTTCTCTTCTCTAAGAGGAGCACACTGCATGGAAAAAGACTTAGCACATTGAAAATCTTCCACTGGACTTTGACCACCCTGGAGTGATCAGGACATGCCCTTTCACGGCCAGAGGGAATGTTGCAGTGCTGAAGGATACACAGTGGATGCAGACTCATGCTACAGAGAGTCCACTCAGCTTAGAAAAATACATCTTCCACATTACTAGCTCCAAGACAAAATACTGCAATGCAGCATTTTTTTTTTTTTTTTTTTACAACATGCTCCAGGGTATGCCAGCATGGAAATCCAGGAACAGGGCACTCAGCTGGAGAGAGAGGCACCAGACAATGCACGGAGCGGATCATGACACGCCGAGTGAGATGACAACATGAAAGAGCATCTTAATAGGACAGCGTGTGGCTTCTCCAACTGGAGCTGCTACCTTCTCGGCGAGCAGCAGCAACGCTCCAGCTGACCCCATTATGTCTTGCTTTCTTTTAGCACGTCTCTTGATGAACCATCAAGGAAAACGGTTTTCAAGCCCGAAGAACGCGAGAGTCTGGCGGTTTCACCGCGAGGAGGTATCCTCTGGAAGGGAGCTTGGCTGAGCAGTGACGGCAGGAAGGGGGAGGGCAGCAGCAGCATTTGCATGTCATCAGCAATAGGGATTTACTGGGGCATAACGTGCATTGCAACCCAGGGCTGAACCCATCTCCTTTTTGTCTGCAGAGGGTGCTGAGTGCTCCACTGCAGCAACACACGTGAATTCATTCAAACCCATTTGTTCTGAACTGCACCAGCCCTGCTTCCCCAGCACCCCCCTCGTTACCCCGCTGTGTTCTCACAGGGTGACCACTTACAGTTGCTCACTTCAGTAAAAAGGCAGAGATGGGAAAGTAAGGCTGGATCCCAAAGCCATCTGTAAGCCACGAGCACCTCTTCTGCTCTCCCTGCCCGTGAAAGACAGAGCTTCCTACCAGACCAGCATTTGAAAGGCCAGCGCTGTGATTATCCTGCCCGCTGAGCTCTAAGCTGCTGCATTTCACTAGCCACAGCCTTGCACTCGCTAGCCATGCAGTCAGGGGTCCGCCTTGGCAGGAAAAGGGGGAGCAGCCCTCCCCTGGTTGCTTTGGGGTGCGAGAAGCACAATCCTCTCCATCCTCCAACATCCCCGCCAGAGTCCAATCCATCGTACAACCCTGAAAAGACAAATTTTTCAACCTGCCCTGAGGAATTCCATCAGAGAAAGTGGAAATTTACTTTGGAAATGGCTGCAGTAAGAACCTTCTGTCACTCTGTTTTTCGACTTGCACATCCACACTCATTTTCTTCACTAATGCTCAGGCCTGGCTAGTTACTGTTGTACTGCTCGTTAGCATCCTGCATGAAGTGCCAGCTGAAGCTGGTTGTAAAGCTGACTGCCTGAAGCTCAGGTCTCAACTTGGAAACAGCTCTCCTAAAAAACACTTTGAGTACTGCCAGGGCTTTTCATGCCAAGACAAAAAGTCATCACCCATTTTTTTGGCCTTTGACTAGTGAGCCAGGAAGTTGGCAGATAAACCTACACCATGCACAACTTTAGCAAAAAAAGTGCATATAGAAAAAGAAACCTGAGACTAAGGTAAAAAGCACTCGCCAAATCAGCAGCTCCACTGATGCTGAGGAACAGAATAGGCAGCCGTTTGGAATCAGCTCAGCCCACGCTGGGATCCCAGCACAGCCCCTCATGTTTTTGGGTAAAACACCCGACCCATCAGAATTTCCCATCTCATTTGCAAAAGGTATTAACAGGTCCTAAGACAGCATCGTGTCTGGATTAACACTGTTATATCACTTCTGTTCCCGACAGCAAATCCTTATCCCCTTCCACACCTCAGTGCCAACAGACTTCAAGCCTCCAGTGGACTGCTCTGAACAGTCTGCAGCCTGTTTGAGTAGCCCTTTGGATGCAGGTAGCAACATTTTCACAGGGACAGAGTAACTGCAGAGTGAGAGGATGAGTTTTTTCAGGTATTGCATATAAGTGTATGATGAGCTGGGATTGCCTATGTTGTTTATAGTCCAATTTCTCACACCTCAGCTACTTAATATGCAAGAGATTTCTTCATACAGAGTGTCTAAAAGGCTTGCAAGTCACCTAACAGCCTTTCTAGTGGTGCAGGATCTCTGTTTCCACTAAAACTGTGTAATTGCAAGACAATTATATCAAAAGTCAAACTATCACTGCTGTGATTACTATGCAGTTACAGCTGAGGAGGAAAACACAGACAAGGTCAAGAGAAGAGGGCAATTCCATGCTTTATCTCAAGAGAAACCAGTTCCAGGTATCAAAGCAGGTCCAGGTATCAAAGCAGGTAGATTCATCTCTACCACTTCCATGATGCACAGAACCAACACCCAGAAAAAGAACTGGCAATGGGAGAAAACAATGCTGCTCTCCAAACAGCAAGTCTTGGTACATACTGCTCATTTGCAAGCCCTGTTCAAAACTGAGGAAGAAGCAGTTCAAAGTTCAAGAATAAGAAAAACCCTAGTGGCTAATAGTCCTCTAATTAGTTGTGCCCCAGAGATTTAAGTCCCTTGAGTCTAAAAAGCAATTCCTAAATGAGTTTGTAAAAGATGCTGGCACATCTCTGTGATGATCCCTGTCACCCTGACAGAAGCACTTTGCTCAACAGCACTGTACATCAACGTCTCTACACCAATATTAAGGCTTCAGTGGGTCAGCGAGTTACACTTGATTTATTTTTCTTAAAGCTTAGCCCTCATTACATCAGCGAACCACTTCTGTCCTCCCCCAAATTAACAATCATTTGCTATGCCTTACTACTACAGCTACGGGCACCAGCTTGCCTTACTAACACCAGAGTATTACAGATAAAACGCACATGCCATTTGTAATGTGTCTCTGAAAAGTCCACTGCAAGTTTGCAGCCAATAGTCAAGTTTTGTGTATTCCCCTGCATAGAGGTTCTGGTCATAATCTTCTCCTTTCCTGACAAAAACCACTTAAGTCTGGGAGTCGCCTGGTTTTGGCGGCAGCACCAGTTTGACCAGTTCAGCCCATCACAAGCAGCAGTACCATTAATCCTACATAGCCAGAGAGGTACAAGCAGCCACCCAGAGAGGCTGAGTGAACTCAGGATAACGGTGAACCAGAGACTTACACTGCAGGACCTTTGCTAGAGAGATTGCCACTGGAGATTCCGGTAGTGTTTAGACTGTGTCAGAAAGGAGTGTCTTTTGAAATACCTTGAAAATATTTTCTAAAGCAGATCAAAGGGCTCCAGGTCACAGCTTGAAATTAAATGTTTCAGATAGCATGGCAGACCCCTAAAAAGCAAGCATCAGTCTTACACCTTTTGTGTGCTTCTTGTCAGGAGGGTGTGAATCAAGAGCAACTCCATGGACAGTGGAGAATCTACATTAACACTTATTGCACTACGGGCTGGTGCTTTTAATGGAGAACAGTCACTTGCTTCCTGTATAGCAATACATTTGAAAACCTGACCCATCCATGCAGGAATCCACTTGAATAAGACAAGAAGATACTTATCAACTTTCCCACTGATATGAGTAGTGGCAGGAGTCATCTGACCCAATATCCCACTTAGTCTCTCAAATAACTCCAGTTGTTTCTATTCATTTGCTTTGCAACGTTTTGTCCAAGCCAAAAGGAGAGTTTATAAAAAGAAAAAAAAAAGAATACTTACATCACTTATCTTCTTTTCCCACTTTCTGACACTTTGTAATTCCCAGCATACATGTTACATAGCAAGTGTGTACATATATATATGTGCATTATATAAAATATATATTTTACATACACACTAAAGGTCTCTCTTCACATGAGTATTACACATCCTGAAGAACGCAACCGCAAACAATTCCGAATACTTAACCGATCCAGAAAGGGGAAAAAAGAATAAGCTACCCAAAACCCCTAGGAAAGCTTCACGCTCCTTGCAGGTACCAAGAGACCCCATTTTCTTATGATCAGAGGAGTAGTTATATTTCAGCACTGCTTTGCTCCCCCCAAGACACACCCCACTCTGCAGTTTCAGTGTTGGGAAGTGCTACTTGCTCCCTTTCCACTGAGAGTAATATTAATAAATTAAAAAAAGTTTCTCTGAAAGTGCTGCCTTAGTCCAGTCCATCACGCCGTGCTTTCCCACTCGCCCTGGGGCTCTGCTGAACCATTCACCACTTTCTTGACCTTCTTCATGCCCTCCATTACTCCAGAAGTCGTCACCCTGGAAGAAAAGGGAGAAATGTCAGAGGACAGAACTGTAACATCCATTTCACCCATAGCCCAGGCTTGTCTCCCTGTGCATATCATGTAACACTTCAAGTGTCCCTTTACCAAGACCTAGCACTCTTGATGTTCAATCTCTCCTATTGCGCCCATTTTGCAGGCCAGGCATCACCTTGGACACATCAACGGGCACTGGGAGCAAGGCCACTCTCCTTGAGAGCCTCGAGGCCCTCCCCATCTATCCTTAAACAAAAACAAGAAATATTTGCTTACAGTTGAAAGAAGATAGCAGGGGTGGTTAAACAGTTAAACCAGGTGTTTATTTGCTAAAGTTTGAGCTGCTTGCTTAAACACTGCTAGACAGCTGAACACCCCGAATTCTATGCATTAAAGACTTTCTTCTGCATTTGCAATGCTTTTATTAGGTACAATGTATTACACAAATGCACCCACAGTGGCTGGTGCCCCAAAAAAAACCTTATTACCTTAATGCACACCAACTCCTGTTAATAGCAAAATTACTCAACGAACAGCAACAAGACAGAAGAGAGAGGTCATCCTTTTTATACCATCCAAGCCTGGATTTGTCATGGCAATCTGATCACTGAGCTATAAAGCCTCATATAAACATTAGGCCAACCGAACTGTTTATCCAGCCAGAAGAGCACCACTCCTCTCAGAACTACCCTGGCTGCCCAACAGGCTCTTCAGCCCAGTGCCTTTCTCTGGTGTTAAACAAAAAATTTGCATGCACGAGACATCTGCTTTATTTTTTTTCCACAATATGATCCTCATTCCACACAGGTATTTTTTTCTCCCCCCATAAATGTGCTGCAAAGGTTATTATTTCAGATGGTGAAAGTAAGAGTGCCAATAGCTGAGTGCACTCACAAGGGAAGCCTAGAGGCGCAGATAAAACAGCCTGTTCAAAGACGCCGCTGTCAGTCTGTGTGTGCTTTCATCTCCTGCTTACCACGTAAGAATACTCTATTTGATCAGACGAGCTAACAACAATTTCACAGTATCACCCAAGAGGAGAAGTAATCTTCAGATACGCTCTTCTGATTATGCCCTTCGTTCCACGTTAGATACCAGCTTCTGTCCACATACCGTAAAATAATTGACTCAAACTGGTGTGTTCAGTGACTCTCGAGCAGTGGCAGTACTGGGACTGTCAGTGGTTCAGGCACTTTAGAGTGGCCCCAGATGAGCTCGTGTTTAAGGGAATAAGGAAAGAGTCAGAAGAGTACAGATAGAATAGCAACTTTATCCCCCATTCATAGAATCATAGAATCGTCTAGGTTGGAACAGACCCTTGGGATCACCGAGTCCAACCATCTCCCCTACTCTACAAAGTCATCCCCTACACCATGTCCCTTAGCACTGCATCTAAACTGAAAATGAAAAACACAAAGAAAAAGAAGGGAGAGAAGTAAGCAGGTTGCTTAAAGGAGAAAGATGGAATTAGTTAGCAGTAAAGATCTGCCTGGGAGAAATCACATCAAGCTTATGAGTACCGAGAACATGTAAATCTCGTTAGTTCTCCCTGTTGACAAAGGTTTTTCCCATAGTCACACTGGAAAAAATCTGGGGAAACATAAGCTAGAAAAAAAATCAAAGTAGATGCATAACTAATGGGGAAAGCATGCACTGAGACGTACTTAATGGTTTCCTGTCAAAAATGAAAGAACATAGAGTGTGGTTCCAGAGAGGTCTGTCCTGGGTTCACTTCTACTCAATATTTTCAGTAATTGCCTGGGTAATGGAATAGAGAACTTGCTTATTAGATCTGCAGAAGACACTAAGAGCTACATATTTGAGAACAGGACTAGAATGCAGAAGGATTCTGGCAAATTGAAGTAATGGTCTGAAAAATAGGGGACAATGCAGCAAGACAACTATGAAGTTTACTCTTCAGAAATAATCAGCTTCATAATTACAGAATAAGAGGCTAAGTATCAATTCCACAGGGAGGAGCTGAAGATTACAATGGACTACAAACCAAAAATGAGCAGTTAACAAAGCAATGCAACAGCAGACATATCAGGATGTATAAAATAGAAGATTACAATGGACTACAAACCAAAAATGATCAGTTAACAAAGCAATGCAACAGCAGACGTATGAGGATGTATAAAATAGGTGTTTTGCAGGTACAGGACACCAAAGTAGTCCTAACATCTGACTCACAGCTTGGTACGATCCCACCTGGCACACAGTCTAGGCTCCAGCACTGCACTTCAACACAAACCCTTTACACAGCAAGATGATGACCAAAATTATGGCAAAGAGGGAATGATCCACTTTCATAGAGTGAAAGGACACACAGCTACATGCTGCAATTGCAAGCAGGTCATCTGTTACCAGAGAGGCCATTTACTGTCCCTGCCCTGCAACGGCAGCAAAGAACAGGGACAGATTTCGGGGTGGGTTTCTTAGTGAAAGTTAAAGACCATCTGATGAGCACTTTTTGTCTCTTAACAAATGAGGCTTGAGCCCTCATTTTCTCAAACTGCTGGTGTATAATGAACAATTCCTCTCCCTCTCAAAATCAGTTCAGCCAACACATTTTAGTGCCCACTAAAATAAGGTTATCAGCTCATTCCAGTCCTCTGAGCAGTCTCAAGACTTCAGTTCTGACCTGCAATATGCCAAGTGTGTGCTCCTCACCTGCAGTTTGCTGAACTGCATTTCTAGCCCACAAACCAGTGGCAGCTGAAGTGCTGAAATGCAATAAATCCTTCTCGCTAAACCATCTCTCTCCAGAGAGAATTTTTGTAGCTGTCAGAGGAATACCTGTCACAAATGAGGCACAAAAGGAGCTCCCCAAACACTCTGTTGCACAGCAGTATGTGCTGCAGCAATTTTATCTTTTTTTTTCCCCCTCACCCTCTGCATTGTATCCAAGGTATCAAGGAATGGCTAAACATTCAGAAGCATTTTCAGCCCTCCACAGTGGTGGATCTCAGCTGTCTTTTCTCCTGTTTTTGTTTTGTAGTCCCAACAAGAATCTGCAATACCAACAGTAGCAAGCCTTTACAAGCTATTGCAAATTAAGAGTGAAAAAGCAAAAAAAGGCTGATGTCTGCATGGGAAGGATTTGTTAGGTGAAGAAAATCACTTCTAATAGAGAGCATCATGAATCAGTCTGCCACGAAGCACAACCTGAGAGAAAGCAAAGTAAAGCAACCAACTAGGGCTCCAAGTCTCAGCACAGAATAGGTTGCCTCATGATACAGTGAGAAACCCCAGATCCCAAGGCATAAGCAAAGGTAGGTCAGTGTTACCACAACAGTTCACTGTGTTGAGGCTGTTTTGGGTGTTAAGGAAAAACAAAGTTGGTCTCCACGCACTCAGCAAGATGGATTTACTGAATTGAGAACAAAACCATTAATGGCTTTTCTTCCTCTGGTGGAAGCATCTTAACCCCACACGCATCTATGAACATCACTCTCAACGAAGATTCGCAGAAGAGCACTTTGGTACCAAACATTTAAAACAAAGTTACTGAACTAACGTATTAACTTACTGAAAGAGTAAAAAAAACCAAAACTGCTTCCTTTCCCCTTCCTCACCCCCACCTCATCTACTGTACTGTTTATATTTTTGTGTTTATGGCCCAGAAATGGCGTTAGGACTGCGTGCCTGACAACTCTTTCTGCCAAGTGTGGCTGCACCTTTTCAAACGGAGCACTTTAATCTAACAAACTGTCAGCAACCAGCCCACGTACTGACAGAGCGGGCTCAAGAGGCTGCCCAGCACAGCATACACAGAAAGCCACTTTGTTGATGATGAATGGCCATTGACCCTGCTTGAAAAAGAACAGACTGGTCCTTAGTTCAGGTTTAGTCATCCTCTTCTCCCCACCAGGACAACTTCTGTTCAGTCTGATATAACCAAAGAGAAAATCCCATAACATTTCTGGATGCTTTCTCCTAAGATAGAGGCGTGTTCGTTGAAAAGACTTATTACAAGTTACTTTTGCTGTTCCTGATTTATATTTTATTATTGAGGGCTACATGAATTTACAGAGGGAGGATTTGTGCCGTACGTTGCTTCTGTCCCAGACACCTTAGTCTTTGGATTTTTCTTGAAATTTTGCAGATTTCCACACTGTCCTTAACAGTATTTACATTTACTGCCAGACTGAACTTTGTATAGTTTGCACTGCATGAAAACAGACATAAGCTAGAGAGCTGCACTTAAAAATGTCCTACTTTTTGCTGGAAGACAAGCAAGCCTGGAAAACAGGCTTCATGACCTCACAGCTCTCCCCTCCATTGGCTCATAGAAATGTTGAGTCTAAAGGAACTAAATGCTTCTGCAGCAAGTGTTTTAAAAAGCCTGATTTTAACAAAAACCCTCTGGGAGAGGAAAACAACTATAAAACCTGGCAATAAGACATGGCAGAACACTGCGAGGTTTGAAGTTTGCATGCTTTTAACTTCTGCCATAGCCTCTGAAGACAAGTGGGTATTTATCACAGGAAAGACAAAACACACTCATGCAATGGTTAGTCAGGATACTGTCAGGCACTTAGTCACTTGCTCAAATACACCCTGATATTTTTTCCCCCGCCCCAGAAACAACATTTAATATTTATAAAAGCAAAAATAGGACCAGCAAGACCAAGTCAACAAGAAATTTAATACACTTTCATTGCAGCACTTCACCTGTCACAGAATGTATATAACACCATGCTGTTCAGATACGTGCAAACTTTACCTCCCTGATGGGGCTGGGGAAGGGAGAACAAGACACACACAGACTATACCCTGCCAAGTGCCCCAACGGAATAAAACTTCTGGTGAATCAGATGAGAAAAATTCAAGCAAGGGCTGAGGGGACCAACCCACAAGGCACAACAATGGAAACTCCCAAGGCAAAGAGCAAAATGCCTTACTAGGAAAAAGCTCACAAGGAATTCTGATCCTCTAGTTTCTAGTAATGTCTATTTCGCTATGGCGAGACGTAAATTACTTAATTAGTTCATTCTCCAGCTTATTTCTGGCAGATTCTCCTAAGTTTAGCAGCTTTTCCAATTAACTGAAATCACTAAATATAAAAGGTGCCATATTATTAGTCCTAAAATAACCAAAGTAAAAATTCATTAAGCATGTAATGTGAAGTTGAAATTCACTCTAACAGACAGAAAGGAAAAAAAGCTCATTTCTGCACAATCACAAATCCTGCCCCATCTTCCAGACAGTGCCCTCCTGATGTGGATGTTTATTTACCAGCTTCCAAACTGATACCAGTTTCTTACATAAACCACTTAAAATCCTTATCACTTAAAAATGTTTAAGGTCACTACCCACTAGTTGGATTCTGCTATGGCATGACAGATTTTACAGATCCAAAGGAAAAAAACCTAAGCATTTGGAAAGATGGTCTTTGTTACTGGAGATATTTCTGAGAAATTAAACTCCTTGTGTGAAATTTCAGGCTGGATTCTACCTCAAACCTCCTTGTAACAATCTCCCAATAACATCCATTTCTTTGAGCTAACTGTGAGGGCAAACACACTGACTTTTGTTGCCCCTGCAATCAAAATTAGAGTGTTAATATGTTTCACCCAAGATAAGGTGAAGGAATTTTGCCAAACTGTAAAAACTCTTAGGAACAGGCTTCTGAGCCTGAACATGAATTGCAATTATGCATCAAATGTGTAACTACTAAAGAGATTAGGTTAGTTCTGCTCCTATTAAGGCAACAGAGTCTGTAGCAATTATAGTTCTATTCAACACTTCTAGCATGCTGAATTTCTTAGGGCTCTTTATTATAGATTCAGGAATGCCACTCATTTTTTAAGCCCTCAGAAAATCACTACAAAGAAAATGACAGGAACTTAGGCTGAGCCCCACTTTATAATTTCTCCAGGCAATCTCAGGTCCTGCTGCATTTTTGGTGCCTCATGGTTTAGCAACAAAGAACAGAACAGTGAAGAGTATTGGGAAAAGTCCATCTCCTCAGCTCAATGTTACTTAGGATAAATTTCTGCAAAGCTACAGGCTGAACAGCAAGGTAGAAGTGACCATACACCAGGTTCATTTATAGTCTGTAGATTGGTAGGTTTTTTTTGTCACTGGTTTGGTTGTTTGTTTTTCATATTTTTTTTTAATATGAAGCATTAGCAACAATCTTATAGATTGTCTCATTGGTGTTCAACAACAGATTAAACACAGAAGTTTTTTCTACTTGATATTTTCATGGCCATCTTTTTGCCCCATGAAAAGCTTTGCCAGCTCCTTCCAGACAACTGCAATATCCAGCTCAGAGGGCCCGTATCACAAATCTCTTTGGTAGTTTAACACACACCAAAGAGACACCTCATCTTTAAACAAGTGGACAGACCTTAATCTTTTTCAAAGATGGATTTAGAGAAACTGAAGTAAACTGTATTTAAACATTAGTTTTCTCAAATCAAGTGAAGAGTTAAAAAAAAAAAGGGAGGGGAGAAGTTCTTACACAGCTTCCATCTCCAAGTCATCCTCATCATCTTGAGAAAGCTGTAGATAAGGGTTGTCTGATGCCGGACGGAACTTGTACCCAGTGAGGACAAAGAACACAAGTGTGGCCATTTCATCCAGCAGCTGCAAGTAAAAACACAAAACTGTAATCCTTCATGGTCATGAAACATTTCTCCTCATTCCTGAAGTTCAAGATTTAATGGCTAAGAAGCCTGTGCCACAGCAGAAATAACAAAGTAATTCCTGTCCTGTTATCATTAATCCCAGGGTAAAGGCTGTCAAGCCCTTTGTTCTTTCTGCTTTCCCTGTCACTTTAACTACAGCTACTGCTCTAGCCATCACTCCAGTGCTTTTAAATAAGTACTGCAAGACTTAGCTTTCAAGTGAGGGGGAAAAAATCATCCCTAAGTTGTTTGGTATTTGCAACAGTTAATGTATTCCAAAGACTCCCTGCACAGTTACTTGGATTATATGTTAAGAAACCAAGTATTTAAAAGTCACTAGGCAAATAAAGCCTGTAGATGGAAGAGTGAAAGCCTATTTCATTGGCTCCCTGGGGCCTCAATTACACAGGGCAGACCTGACTAACTTTTTTTTCTCCTTTGTATGTTCTTGATTAATTTCCTTCAGACATTTTTAAATTGAAAGACTAAAAATCAATAATGCAATTACTTTTAAACATCTCATGTATAATCCAGCAGCCTTACTGGACAAACATAAAAATACACCCCTGCCACCTTAGGCACATCAGTGATAAAGATAATGAGAAGACAGGGTGCAGCACTATGTTTACAGATGTTCTACTATAACACAAGGAACAATTTTTGTTGTCCTTTTTTGTCAGTGCAGTCATATTTAAAGAATAATAGGAAAAAGAAAAAAATATCAAGGAATGGATATATTTTCCTTTGCTGACAAATACCTGGTACAGCCATTTCCACTGGAATGGAACAGCAATCTTTATGAGAATTGCAATGATCCGTGTGAAGTAGATGTAACACACAATCTGGGAAGGAAAGAGAGAAAGCACAATGAGAACAATAGCACCATCCTTACAGAACTTCTTTTTCCAGAGAAATAGCTCAAGCAATTCCCAGACAACCCATGATGTCTGATTAGCCTCATCATGCTCCTTGATAAACATGGAAGATACAGGCTGAGGGTTCTACTGCTTATTGAACATCCAAATGACTCAAGCTATTGCTAAAATATTTAAGTTACAGCAGGAAAAAGCTTTAAGTATTAAGATTTTGTAGAACTTGAAGAATCATAATTGTAATTTATTACTTTTACCACTTACAAGAGTCTGAAATGAGGCCGTTGGAAATCATTAAGCAGCCTATGCTCTCTTGGGAGGTAGGCTCATGGTTCCCACTGACTTAATCAGAAACTGCACACATGCATCTCAAGGCACCATTTGGTCCCAAGTTTAATTTTTAGCAAGTTTACAGTACGTTATTCAAGCCCATCAATTCAACTGGCAGCTCAAGCTGTCTCCAGAGGAAATCAGTAAGCGTTACAAATAGCTGGAACCAATTTAAAGATAGACAGAAGGATGCAACCACCAGGAAAAGAAGGGAAGCTGCTTTGAGGATTTTAACCCAGTTGACCAAGATGCCAAAGCACAGCACTGCCACAGAAGTAGGAACATCTCCACCACATCCACCAGCTATAGCAGCTTTCAACAAGTAATCCAGCACAAAGCTCAACTGGCTTCTAAGTGCTCTGTATGCATGCGAACACGTGTTTTACTTACCATAACATAGTAATGTCTGAAGAGCTTCAGCTTTGCTAGGTTAATGGCAGCTGTCAAGAGAACACAAAAGTGTTAAAAGTGTTAACAAGAGACAGAGTTTCTGTTGACACTTGTCTGCAAGGATGGCAAGTGGTCAAAACCAGTTCTCAGGTAACCCCAGACGAGCAGAGTTTGTCCCACAGCCCACTGGGTGCTCTCAGGATGCCAGTCTGGCTTCTCTACCTACTGGACACACCAGGCTGGGGTGAATTCCCTCTTAAAAGGCAACTCAGTGATACCACTTTTACAATAAATTTTATATGCGTACACTCTGCAATAGAGAGCCTTCCTCTAACACTTCTCTGTATCTAGCCAACTACATACTGTCAACTCACTCCTGCCGGAGGAGCCACAGCACATGACACTGATTCCTAAAAAATTCATACCTTCTCTAGAATCCTTCCTGACCTGCTTTGTGCCTTCAGCTGACCTGAGCAACTTGGAGGTAACTGCAGTTCTGGGAATCACTGCCATCACTGAACTGCAGCAGAAGCAGGTTAACATGGCAGCAGTATTCTCTAGCATTCATGGCTCGGTCACAACTTACAAGTGAAACGAGAAGTCATGTTAAATCCTTCTCATAGCAAATGCATGTGTTCCAGTCACAACCCATATGAGCTCAGGCCCCGGGCTACCCTGTGCTTATTGGACAGATTACATGTTGAGCTCTCGAGGAACACAGCAGATACTCATGTGAACCAGCAGAGGTCAACAACAGATGGAAGAGCTGTCAACTCTGGTTTGAGAGTCAGGTTTTATAGGTGCAGCAGGATTACAGATACAGACTCCTGGTGCATTTGTGACAAAAGGAGAAACAAAGAGTCCAAGATATGTTGACAGCATACAGAGATGCAATTTAGAGTCAATGAACGTGAGTTGCCCGTTAGGAAAGTACTGCCACATACGTACTGGTATTCCCTCCAAGCCCTTCTTACAGTTTTTTTATCAGATGCAGAAGTGCAACACATTGTGCTTAAATTCAACTGCTCTCCCTCACTGCAAAAAGCAAATTTATATAAATTTATAAATAAGGTTGCATGTATTTGCATGTAAGATTTTCTATGCTCACAACAGCGCAAAATACAGTATTATACATCAGGAAAAGGAGGGCTAATAGCTACCAAAAAAATGTTTCACTTTGTGACAAAAAGGATGAAGCTTTTCTTATAGAAAGTTAGATGTCAAATGTACCACTCAAAGTAAACTGGTCTAGGTTCCCACTATGTAAGCTACAGTGGAGACAGAAAATGTTCTGTTATAAGTCTGCTTTGTATAACCTAGAGACCAAGAGTCACTTTCCAAAACTTACCTTTAGTGTTCCAGGAGAACTGCTGAAAGATATGGACACCTTGAGACAAATATAAACCCTTCTTCAGCAGACATGTGACAACAGCCCCTGACTTACACGAGGCATAAACCGACTGACAGGTAGATAAAACAGCTTAGCTAAGAGTAGCTTTGATTTAGTGCTGCCTAGTGGCTTCTACACATTTCCAAATTTTAACTTTTGACAGAGCACAGGGCACATCAGGAAGAGAAAGAACCAGAGTTAAGGAGGAAAAAAGCAAACCTTATTTGTGAAGGAACACCAAGTTTGTTCCTATACAGCTAAAGGTTGTACTGTGCACACCCATCCAAACATCAGTCAGACTGGGCTGGCTTCGGGCAAGGCTGTGCTCACGAGGGTGAGCTCACAGCACACGATGTCAGAGGAACACCAGCCCTCAGGTTTGGGAGGATGCTCCCTTCCGGACTGCAATAAGAATCACTGAACGTAGAACAGCATCTATTTTGCCCATATACAGTTCTGGACTCCAGAAAGCAATGCCCAAGCTCTAGACCTGCATCTGTGGAGCACTGACAGTGAAGCACAGAGCACTGGGCAACAGATGGCAAGACTTGGAACTGTTAGAACAAGAATCTAACTAAATCCTTGCTAGCTAAATCAGCCCTGAGACATTGGCTTAGCTACTTCTCCCTCATTTCTGTCCCTCACAAAAGCTAGTTTCCCCACATTCAAATAGCAAAAACTTACAGATTTTCATGGGTCTAGTGCTCTACCAGGTAACCTGATGTTAAAAGCTTTTCATAATACAGTTGGAGAAAGATTAAAGCATGTAAATATGCAGGAGAAGCTCATTAGATTGTGAAGCAGGGAAGCAATATTGTCCTATTTAAAGGAGAGCTACATTAAGTGTGACCACGAAGATCTTGTGATTTACCACATACTGGTTTGCACGCAGAAGGATCTATTTTGAACTCAACGCATTCATCTTCAAGAACTGCCACCAACTGGTGCAGTGACAGGCCATGAGAATTACCAGGCTTTGTAGTTAAAGGAACACCAACTCAACAGCTGTGATTCAAACTGCCGGTCCATCAACGCTTTACAGTCAACAACCAAGAGAGCTGGGGAGTCAGCTCTGGTGGATTCATGCAGTGCATGGGAGGAAAGGATCGTGAAGCCAGAGATCTGGCTGCCAGCTGAAGTGTCACAATGCCACCTCTTCCAACTGACACAGCACAGCTGAAGATCTCACCGACTCATCGTGATAATCAATACCAAAGAGCCCTAGGTTGGTACCATCTAGATATCTGGAGTGGCTAAGCACAGAAGAGAAGGGTGAGGGGAAGAAAAAAAGACAACCACCACCAAGAAGCAAGACTGAAGAGCCACCTCTGGAAGCTGGCTTGCTTATTTCTCCAGCTGCCTCAACTTCAGGAATACTTCTCTCCACTATCACATACTAAAGTCAGTATTAACGTGTGTCTACAAAATTCTGCCAGTTTTTTCTTAAACAGCTCGAAGTTACAGCACACGCTGTTCTGGAGAAAGTCTAAAATCATCATTGCTTGGCATCGGCAGCCTGTGAAATGCTTTTTCACAGGCTGAATGTGCTCCAAGCAGTAACACTTGAGTCGTGCTATGCTGGACATTTTTAAGATTTTGATTCACCTTAGCCTGGCCGTGCAGACACTGGCAGCAACAGCAGCTGTCACTTACGACTTGAATCACTTGCAGCCCCAACCTGTAAAGCTGTGATAACACAGCAGCAATCACAGCATGCAGTAAAGGTTGGGTAAATTTATGTTTTGAGTATGACAACCATTCTTCAAGGAATAGTACTTAACTGCAGAGAAGGAAAAGAAAAAAAAAAAAGACTTTCTACCCAAGATTTTAGAATTGAATTCATACTTGTGTTCCATCTCTTTCATAGAGTAATTAAGAAAGGTAAAAGCCATCCTCCAAAAGAGGTTTATAACAATGTCTATACCTTGCTTCCCTCAGTTTCCCCTCTCTATCACGATTTAACAGCTTGTGCCTGTAATATTCTGATCTGCATTGATCAAAACACAGGATACCACAGGATTTTGATCAGTCTCTTTTTCAGATTGCCCCCAGTGCTAATTCCAAATGCTGAGACACCCTGTAATATGGGGAAAAAGAAAGTCAGACCATCCATTACAGCGTTGCACACCATCAGACAATAGCTTTTTGATGAATAAATCTGATCTTTTTAGACCATGTAGGTAATAAAAATAAGAGGACTGCAGCTGAGGGCATAGGGAGGGAGCTCAAGTCCAGACAATACAGTACGCAAGGGCAAACCATAATGCATCCTGAGCAAACACACCGACAGCTGAGAATATTTCTACCATGCTCTGCATGCCATACTAACTCTGGGGTGTTTGAGATGCAATCTGTGCCATCACCAAGCAGTAAACAGAAGTTTTCTATTCTCCCCAAGAATGAAAACACACATGTAGATCTAGACCTCAAAAGGCAACTGCAGGAGTAACCCTGTGAAGCGGGGCCCTATAATCTCTACAGCACTCTGCTTAAAAGCATTCCTATACGAGAAAGGGGAATCAAGCAAACAGATAACAGGAACTTGGAGGGTCATGCATGAAGAAGGGGCACAGTCTAGTTAATCTTGAATATTCTGAAACGCATTAGCCATTTGGCACAAGAGTTCCCCCACCAGGGTCAGAAGAGAGTCCAAAGTACAAGATAAGCAGCGTATCTCCAACATGTAACAGCTACATCAGCCCAGATATAGCTATTCGGGGCACCTGGAAGTGGCACACTGAAATATAATAGGCCTATTTCATTTCTCAACGTTTCCCAACTCTCTAGTGTTATCCAGTGAGGTCTCCACACTTAAATCACTAAGCTTTATCTCAAGGTTTCAGATGCCCATGTACTGCCTGGAGCATGTTTGCCCCCAGGCTACCCCCTCCTTAGCCATCGCCTCCAGCATCCACCAAGCTGAGCCAAGCAGAAGGTGCTCTGCACCACGCAGGACCAGGCTCTTCCTTCACAGCGTTTTCATGGTACAGAGCAGGAGGACACTGAATAAGGCAAGTGTTTTTTCCTGACATGGGGGCAAGTATGAAAGCATTAATCATCATTTTCCCACTGCACAGCGCACAGGGAATGTTGCCTGGGAGCTACACACTGCAATGTATTTCCCCTAATTCTGCTGCCAGCTACGACACGCTGCAGTGCTTCAGGGAAATAGCTCACTGTTCGTGACCAGACTGCACCGAGTTTCACTCCTCTCGTCACACACACAGAGGTACGAGCAGAACAAAAACTGCAGAGGTGCTTCCAGACTTCCATTCCTCCCTTGAACAGATGACATGATGACAAGAGACCAGGTTATGAGATTGAGGAATCCAGTGACCAAAAATTTTTGAGTTTCAAACAAACATAAGCAAGTTTACTACAACATACTCCTTCTCTTCCTTTCCTCGTGATGACTGTAAACAAGGTAGTGGTAGTTGACCATCCTTCCAGCCCAAACAATTCCAGCTCGGATTGTGATCTCCTAAAATCTGCACATTTGTAATGCAGATCTAGAAATGGACAGAGAGCATGGGCTGCCATCAGAAAGAAGACACAGTGACAGACCAAGGAGCTGCAGCTAAGCAGCTTGCTTAAGTCTGAAGGTGGCGATTTTAAAAGGGGAAGAAAAAAAAGCTTCTAAAATTGGGATGTTTACGCCCACTGCTGTGCAAGATAAGAAGCCTGTGTAGGTCAGATATTTCGCTTTAGAGTTAAAGATCACCTTCAGGGGAAAAAAAAAAAAAAGCAAACAACCAGGCAGCTCAAACACAGCTTATCACTGTGCCATGCTTATTCTGCACTAGTGATCCACAGTATTCCTGCATGTAAGGTCTCCCTGGATAATTATGGCTTTAGACCCATTCCTCTAGCTTTCCCACTTTAGAAAACTTAACTCCCTGGATAATTATGGCTTTAGACCCATTTCTCTAGCTTTCCCACTTTAGAAAACCTAAAAAAAAAATCAGGTTTAAATAACCATTAGCTAGTGACTCCAAATCACTGCTACTTACAATAAGCCTTTTAAATAACTGTACATTGCTAATACATTATGGCAAGCACAGCTGTAAGGCTAAAAGACTGGTGGTCTGACCAGCCTTCTGCTTCATTTCTAGTCGAGTCACGCTGCAGTGAGGGCTGTGCTTGACCCAAGGGAGTGCTATCTAATAAATAGGTTGTGAAGTAGCTGGAAGAGGACAAGACAGACAGACACTCAGGAAACACCACCAGGATACTGAGCCACCAAGTCCTGGAGCTGTTAGTTCTACAAGATACAAGGAAGCCAAAATAATTTTCCTTAGGTATTTCTCAGCAGCGAGAAGGTCACCAGGAGACTCAGCTCCAGGAAAAACAGCTATTGAATTTATAGTATATAATTCCCCCAGACACTCTATAAGTTAATGAAGTCTGTGTGAGAGAACAGGGAAAGCAGCCTTTGAGGTAACACCAGCCAATAAATCCTAGTGAGCAATAGGCAGCCCAACTAGAACTGTCTGTGCAAGATGCAGTCAGCTCAGTCACAGGACAGACAGACTGTTTATGAGAGGATCCAGTAGTTTTTACCACTTCAGGAGAAAACTATCTTCAATTGTGGAGGAAAAAAACATGCTGGCAATTTTAGAATTAGCGCTGATCCTATTTTTCTCCTGAGAAGCTAAAACACTGAGCAGCACCTCTGCAGAACAGGGCCTCCAAGGGAAGCCTACAGAGTGAAGAGGAAGTGGTTTTAGTCCAGACTGTTCATTGATAAGCCTAACGTGAATGATTTTACTGTATTACAGCACAACCAAATCACCTTTGGTGCTCTCGAGCAGGCACACTAGCAGCATGACATCATCAGGTAACATTCCACTTCTGGCATCACGTTGTCACTCACTTGCTCCCCATGTTCCCCATCAACAACCTCTAAATACTCTGACCACCTTGTGTTTCACAAGTGAGTCCCAGCACCGTGGCTTATCCTGGCCACAATCTGCTGCCAGGCTGTGCAACGCTCTCCCTGAAAATGTTTTCCTTAGCTATTCTTTCATTATTAGTGTAGCACAACACAGCTGTTAAATCCCCCTCAAAACACAGTTTTTCTTGAAATGTTTTCCTTAGCTATTCTTTCATTATTAGTGCAGCACAACACAGCTGTTAAGTCCCCCTCAACACACAGTTACTGAACTTGAAGGATCTGCACAACCAGATGGTAACATCAGTAGGTGATCCACAAGCAACATTCATGACAACGAGTGATGTTACCAGTGGAAAACAAGGCAAAACAGAGAACTAAGAACAGTCCTTAAGGGCCACTGTGCATAGCACTGACTAGCCACATAGACACAGCCAGTTCTTCTCAGATCACCATCTTTTTACCTCCATTATACGCTGCAATGCATCCTGGGGTTTACTCAGATCTGGGTTCCACCCATTACCATGAACACTGGCCAGGTCCAGTCTTTATGCTGTACACCCCTGGTGTTGGCCACCTCACTTTTCTCCTTCACTCAAGAGCTTCTGGAGTTCAGCAAACTCCATAGCACCATCTTGTGATGACACCCATCAAGTGCAAGGTAGGCACGGGGTGACCACCTGGAGCCACACAGACCTAGAGGTTGCTTGCACTATCTGCTGAGTGCTCAGCATCCAAATAGTCACAGACTCAACTGCCACCCAGCAGTTCTGCTTCAGTGACAGGAAAGCTGCACACAAGGTGGCTTCCCCTAAGAACCAGCCCTTACATACGTGAAGTCCTCAGTTCAGAAGAAAGACTGCTTTCAAGGAGTGCCTAAATTCAAGCAGACCATGTAAACAGTAAGAGCACAAATACTCCAGAACATAAGTTCAGTGGAAAAGGGAAAATAAATTCATCAGGGAATGTCCCTGAACACATGTGAGCATGCTGATGAGAAAGCTACCAATAACATTCAATGTTCTATTATCTACACTAACCTCTTTTGCATTGGTTTCTACAAGAAATTAAATATTTTCCCCTCTTCAGGTTTGAGCTGGGATTTTTTCATGTGTGCAAATACAGTTACTGTGGTTGGGTTTGCTTGGTTTTTTTTTTAAAAAATTTGAATCTAAATAAATGCCAGGCTCACCTTAATTATTCCTTCGATCTAACAGATGGCAAGAAAAGACCTAATCTGTGGTTTGCAGAGAGCTGAGCTCAGTACCCAGCCTGACAGTTCACCCACTGGACTACAAAGACAATTTCCACTGAAATCCAAGCATCTCAGTGGAAGCCAGGAAGCGTCTGGAAGAAATATCCAGATTTAGAAGGTTATCTCCAGAAAGGAGAGACAGGAATTAAGGAGTAAGACTGGGTTGAAAGGTTATTGCCAAAAAAGGACCTTCTACAAAAAAAGCTTTTTAATAGGCCATCAAGGGCAGATTATTGACGTGACTGCCAGCTTCCAAGGAAGCCAGTGTTATGCTCCGTGGCTTGAATCTGAAGCCAACTACAGAACTAATTCAGAAGAAGAGAGGATAAGGCAGGAAAAGCACCCACTACAGAAGCCATACTTGGGTTGGCCTTCCATCCATCATCTCATTTTCACTGCTACCATAAATGCAACTCAACTTCACACAAGCAGTCCTTCAAGCTGCTGTACAAACATGGGCACGTTAAGAACTGCCACTGAACCAGGCTCACCTTAATTATTCCTTCGATCTAACAGATGGCAAGAAAAGACCTAATCTGTGGTTTGCAGAGAGCTGAGCTCAGTACCCAGCCTGACAGTTCACCCACTGGACTACAAAGACAATTTCCACTGAAATCCAAGCATCTCAGTGGAAGCCAGGAAGCGTCTGGAAGAAATATCCAGATTTAGAAAGTTATCTCCAGAAAGGAGAGACAAGAATTAAGGAGTAAGACTGGGTTGAAAGGGTATTGCCAAAAAAGGACCTTCTACAAAAAAAGCTTTTTAATAGGCCATCAAGGGCAGATTATTGACGTGACCGCCAGCTTCCAAGGAAGCCAGTGTTATGCTCCGTGGCTTGAATCTGCAGCCAACTACAGAACTAATTAAGAAGAGAGGATAAGGCAGGAAAAGCACCCACTACAGAAGCCATACTTGGGTTGGCCTTCCATCCATCATCTCATTTTCACTGCTACCATAAATGCAACTCAACTTCACACAAGCAGTCCCTTAAGCTGCTGTACAAACATGGGCACGTTAAGAACTGTGCCAGCGAATGCCAATTCATGTTTTGTTTCACATGAGGCTTGTTTCCCTCTGCTGTGGCAGGAACAGATAATGCCAATTCATGTTTTGTTTCACATGAGGTTTGTTTCCCTCTGCTGTGGCAGGAACAGAACAGCACAAGATGGTGCTATGGAGTTTGCTGAACTCCAGAACCCTCTGCAGAAATTTAAATAAGGGGGTCCATTTTGATTAATAGTCAGCAATTCTGGAATTCATTTCTAGTTCTGCTTCTGAACACTTGAATCTGAGAAAAGGCAGCAAATCTGTCAAGATGATTTGCTCTAGATGTCACATCCAGCTCAAGCACCGAGAGCTGTGCAAGTACGAGAGAATGAGTTTCATGTACGAGTTCTGATAGTCAAAGCAATACATGAAAAAACTCATTTTCCAGAAGTTATTCTTGCAAGCCCACTGGGGAAAAGCAGCAGTGTGACAATAACACAGTGTAGAATTATAGTTTTAGTTTACATATTTAAAATCAACATCATGTGTTTGAAATTCTGGCATTATTTTATGGCGTGTAGCATAAACCAGAAGAAAATTACAGATTACTTGCCTTTCCCATCTGTTGCTGAAGCCTCCTGTAAATGTCTTATTGACCTGAAAAATAAAAATAAATAGAGTAGATTAGCTATATTTTTTGCACTCCCTTTTCACTGCAGCCCTCTAGAACTCCAACAAGTTTTGTTAGCTTTTTATGGCTGGGCTATGCTCATAATTAACTGTGCTTGGCACCGCATCTATTTCACCCCCAGCTCAGGCAGTTAGTTCAAGTATCTGCATCTCCTTGTGATTAAGAAATCCAATTGCTAAAGCCTGCTTCAGCCTACAGAAAGCTTTGTGGGAGGGAGAGAGCAGAGTGAGAAACTGGGGCATTTTCCAGCATAATGCTTTCCACTTGTACAGTTAAGCTGAGCTACTATTCAGAGCACTGCCAAGCATTTGGCATCTTACTGCTCTTTTAAGCTTTTTTCATTTAAATAGTTGATTACAGCTTACATGTCTACATAGGCAACTTATGTAACAGAAGCTACCCTGCAGGAATGTAAATTCAGGGACCAAGTCTTAGTCACCTTGCTCACATGAGTCATCCCACCAGCTGCAGTGACACTACCCAGCTGAAAAAAGGGGCAGGATTTTATGTCTTGGGCTTCACCACCAGTTTGTGTTAGTACCATGACAATGCAGGAGCACTGGTGGCACACTATCAATGGTTACAGGACAGCTCACCCAAATGCATGTGTTCTTCAGAGACAGTTCCATTCTGGAAAGCAATTTTGTACCAGCATATCACTAGGTAGGACATCAGGATTCTAGCATTAGGTAGTAAGAGCAGTGTCCATAGGAGTTACCTTTATCATAGGAAATCAGAGTCTCTCTACAATTAAACTTAATGCTCCTGCATTTTTATTTACCACACCCAAATGCTCTCAATCTCAGAAGAGCTGCATAATTCTGGCTGGAGTAGGATAAGGGACAAGTGGGTAGTGCAAATTTCTTGGAAGACATTTCCCAGCCTTGGCAGAAGGCCACCAAGACTGTGTAGGGTTTTGACCTTACACAGAGGACAATTAGGAAGGTAAAGAGAGCTGAAACCCACCCTCAAGTCAAGCTGAAGCTCACTCCCACCTACTGAGCAACATGTTTGTGTGTCTTTACACACACATTATGGAACAGTTCTCCAAAACACTCAAGAGTTACACTCTAGAGCGATGACATGTTTACTAGACAGATATTTATATTCACTCTGTGCTTCAGAAAAAAAAATACTGGAGATACTGGAGAGAAAGAATAATATTCTGTGTTTACTAACCAAGGAGACAGAAGCTCCTTCATATCCTGCTTTAAATGCAGCTGTTTATCCAATTAAGACTAAAATGAATTTGGAAGATAAATGTTCTGACTAACTGGCAAGAAGCAACAATAGTGTTTATCTGAATTATCTGTGTTTTGGTCGAGTTTTACATAACCAACATTATTCCTTGCCAAGTAGAGTGGAAGGAAGGGCAGGGAAATGCTCCCTGTGGGATTATTTCTTCTAAACAGTCAAGTAAAAATGCAGCTACTCTGCTCGAAGGCAGCACTTACATTAGACAGCACTATTGTTTTAGAATTTAGCAGTCTAGTTTCCAATCTCAGTCAGAAAAGCAAAATCCCATTCCTCAATGTAAGAGGCAGCACTTCTGCAAAATTCCAGGTTTCAAGAGCACCTGTCTCTACTGTGCTGGCCACATTTGAATCTCCACCCACCTTACCTTATTCCCACTTTACCATCCCCAAAACAAGTATCTTCCACAGCACAAGACTGAAGCGTTAAGACTGATACAGTTTAAAAAAAAAAAACAACAGCACAAGACTGAAGCGTTAAGACTGATACAATTAAAAAAAAAAACCCAACTAACAGAACCCTTGACTCCAAAGGACCAACTTATTTCCTTTGGCAGCATCTTTAGCTGTAAGTAGCAGTCAATACTCAGTAGTTCAGAAACAGCTCAAGCCATCAGGGCTGAGAAACCAGGCAGCACCCAGTGACTCACCATACCACTGGGAACAGGATGGCTCCACAACACAGCAAGTCTACCAGGAAAAGGATTTCTTTCCACAGTCCATACTCAGTCGTCCCCTCTTCTGTTGACTCTATGATAATGTACGCCACGTTTGCCAGTACCTACAGGACAAAATGTGCTTAATGGTTTCAGAAGCTTTCCAAGGAGGTATTAGATGTGGGCTGCCAATTCAGCAAAACCTGTCCCTGTTACAGAAAGAGCCCGTCCAGTAGCATCAATATTTCTTCTGCAGCTCTATGTCAAGAAAGTCACACATTCAGCAGCATCTTCACAGGATTTACAGAAATAAAACTGATGGGAACTGATTTCTGCTGACATTCAGAAAGTAGTCCTTTTTGTTATATACTATACTGAATCTACTGTATCAATGAAGATAAAAAGAGCAAAGTCTATTTATAAATGTACAGAAACAGGACTGCATATGCACAGACAGTGAACCATCTGAAGGCATTATTCTAAATTAAGCCAATAATTCAAACTGGTCATTGACTCTTTTGTAGTCCATACCTGAGCTCTGTAAGAGCCTCAAACACTAATTATATACTTCTCTTTTTGCAGCTGGGTAAGGAATTCCTGGAAAGGCAAAAAACCAGCTGTTCTATATACAACAAATAGAAGTGCTGCTCTCCTATTTACTTCAGTTCCTGGAGCAAAGACAAGCACTCATCACTTCGAACACACTGGGGAAATTTCCTTCACACCCAACAGATCTACAAGTCTCTGTATTCTCCCCCCCCCTTTTTTTTTAAAGCTCATTCAGCAAGCATTTCAGAAGTGACAACTTTCATTTAATTTATCTGTTTAGTACTTTTGTACTGTTTTGCAGCCCAAGTTTTGCACCAGCATGAACATACCTACCCTTACACCAAGTTGTCCATTTGCTGACACTATTTGATCACTGTTATCTCATACTCAACACAGGGAGAAAAGGAGGGAAAAATTACAAAAGCACCCAGCTCAACTGATAACTGTAACCAGTAGGCTTATACAAGCAGTAATTACATGGTATTTTGTAAAGGATTCACAGCCTTTTACAGTTTCCACAAGCAGCTCTCCCACAGTATAGTTAAGTATTGACATAACTTGGTCCTCACCTGAAGTGGGATGACAATCATGAAGATTTTTTTGTCTTTATCTGACAGGATGTGTTTAATGAAAGCCCAGCCTGTGCCAATAAGGGCGATAGTGATGAACAGAAGAGCACCCTTCAGCCTGAAAGAGAAACAGACACTGCAGTGAGAGACTTTATTTTATCACACTTCCTCTTCTGCCCAGGTTCTCTCCTACAGCCAGTAAAGCCACAAACCCAAACAAATGCCTTGCTATTCATAATTTTGGCAAGTGCTTATCCTACAACAGTGAAGCAGATGTACTTGCTTACAACTGTGTATCACGTAGCAGTATCACACTTCATTCACAATTGTCAATATATGCAATCTATTCCTGGGGGACTCATCCATTCACCATCATGAACAGGATAAAACACTGGCAGCTGTACCCTCTTACCATTCACACCCAGAGCAAATTAGAGACTTGAATATTAGTAAGAACAAAGAAAAGCAAAGCATTTCTTTTCCTTTTACTCCTCCACCCACATAAGTATCAATTCTCTGCAGCTGCCCTCCATAAGTACAGCTTTTCCCTTCACACAGGGCTGATTGTTGTGTCTTGTCACTCAGAACATAGTACTAAAGAATCAGCAATTTTCCAGCTTGCTCGGGAGGGGGGGAAGCCCCGCAGGGAATTCAGTTTCATTGTTTGAATCTATCACATCAATCTTCTGACACACTTACAGGTGAGTGATGTAATAAACAACAGCCCAGCCTTCAATAGGAAATCCCTGAGAAGAAATGTAGTGATAGTCGATCTGGAAGCAGAGAATACAGTATGTTATTTTACAAACTGCTCTTCAGCATCCCACCCGTGTCTATAAAACAGCTCTGCTTGACAGCCACTTCCAGGTTTCATTTTCCAACCCCTGTGTACCAACTCAGCTCAGACATAACTCAGTTAAACCTCAGAGAATACTTCCTCCCAACGTGTTCTACTTTTGTTTACAACAATGAGGTCATTTCCACTTGCCGTTATTTCCTAAGTGTTAGGGAATAAATCTTACACCATCTACATCCTTCCTACACAGCTCCCACACTTAACTACAATTAAACAACTGCATTTGTAACCTATTTATTCATTCATTGTTCAAGTTCAGTCACATTAGGTGATTGGAGGCTTTCTAGCTTCACTTCCACTAGAAACCAGATTCAAATTATTAGACTCTAAAAACGCATGTAGCAGTTACACTATCATGAATGTGAAGGTGAAGTTCATGGCTGGCACAAACATTGAAGGATTAAATGCTTGCCGTTACCTTTAGGAGATCTTTCTAGTGAAAAGGCAAAGTCAATACAATTCAATAGAGACTTTAAGTATGAGAAGTGTCAAAGCTTATAAAGTTAGATCTCTTACGGCACACCACAATACTTCACCTAAAGTAGCAGCCCTGAATTTTACAAACTTTCATCAAGGTTTTCATTCATTAACATTTACTACAAGCCATGTAGCTGGAGCAGCACCACAGCTTGAGCTCTCAGACCAGTCTCAGATGGCCAAAACATTAGAATTCATGGAGCCTATTCAAGCTTCACACACGTCACTGCTTCCCCACTTCAGGTCGTGATCTCAATTGTATTTAAAGTCAGAATTTGCTGATGAAAATCAAATCACTTCCAGCAAACAGCTGCAGTTCCAACACTTCAATATGAAAGACATTTCCCTCTCCCTCCCATAGCAGGTTTTTTTTTTTTTTTGACAGCATGCCCTGTTTCTATCTCCCAGCTGGACAATGCAAGGCAGAGAAGTTATACGTACCGCATGGAAGACTAAGGACAGGGATTTTGTGAAGGGGAGGGCTGCCATTAGCCAGTGAATCTTAAAGACATCATTTCTTGCAACAGAAAAAAAAAAAGGTAGAGCATCAATTAAGAGCCAGCAGTAAAAATTTCAGTTCCAAGGGTATTTCTTTAAAACCTATAAATGTCAAACAGTAACTCCCAGGCTGAGCTGACTATTAGTGTCAAAGGATTCCCTTTAATGCCCCAGTCCAAGTTTCTGCAACACCCCAAACAACGTTTCAACTACACGTTCTACAACTCTGTCTTCTAATACTTGGGTTAATTAAAAATAGTAGTTCATAGGAATATCTCGCATAGTGGTTGTAAAGTTTGTTAAATGTAATTCAAACGAACTATAAACTGTATGTATCATGCATAGAACATTGAGCCAGATTTGGAGTTTTAAGTGATTAAATCTGACTGAGTTGGGCATTATAAGGGAAGGAATAAAAAAAATAAAAGAATTCAAACAAGGTAGGCCCATACTTGTCACTGACACCAAACTAGTCCACTTACCTGCGTTTACGGAGTATGTGGATCCAAACAGTCCCAGACAGGAAAAAGAAGATAGCCATGGAAATGTAGAGTTTTGGCAGTGGGATCTCACCCGCTGAAAGGTAGCTTTCAGGATTCTTTTCTGTAATTTCTATCTGAATATTAAAGGTGTTATATGGACAGGTGAGAAAAAATTTTGCTAAAGCATTGACTTAAAGTTCACAATCAAATTCAGTCATTTAAAATTAGCTTTTCTGAAGCAGTGACTGTTATGAGACTCTTAAAGAAAAAAGTAAAAGCAGCTTTTCAGCCTCAAGAATTTCAAAACATTTTGCGAAATTACACCCACAGCAACAATTTCCTTGAAAAGCAGAAAAGGACAGAGATTGCTTCCAGTGCTTCAGTTATGCAACATAATTCAGAAAGGCACAGTAATTTTCCCGAAGAACAGTTGCTCTCTGTAGCAAACTTTACAGAGTTTGCCCACATTTGATTCAGAAACAGTATCTACAACCTTGCATAAAAAAGAGCATTTTTTTTAATACCGTGCTGATTTTAGGTGTGGTGAGAGTCATACAGAGCTAAAAAACTCACTCTTAGCTTTACTACAGTGGATTTCTTCACCTGTCAAGAGAAAGGAAGAACTCTCCTGCAAGACTATTACCCTGTGACTGAGAAAACAGAAGCTTTATTTAACATCCTATTTATGACCCTAAATGGCTTGATTATATGTGCTAGGACTTCATTAAAGTAATGCATCAATATTAGTTTGGGGTACTGAAACTGTCCTTCATCTCTAAATAGAAGCAAGCAGGTTAGTTACCCAGGTTTTCACCTCTTTCAAGTTTCTTCAGTGGGTCAAAGCAATAAACAGCAATGAAAACAAAAAAACCTTAGTCTTCTAAACATACAACTTCAGAAGCACAGACCAGTGTGGATGCCAGCATGAGCACAGGAAAGAGAAAAAGGCAAAGCCTGAGCTCTGATAACACACTCTGTCTCAAAAGAGCATTGGACCAAACCCTTGGATGTTATAAAGAAGATAGTTGCTATAACATGTTGCCTTTAAGATGTGCATCCAACACTTTAAGAATGCATCTTTAATTAGGCTGGAAAAAGCAAAAACACTGAATTCACAAATACCAACAATTTAGATTGCAGCAACAGCCTTACTATCTGCAATTGTGTAAAGAAAAAAAAAGTGGGTTTTGAGCCCAGCTCAAAGACAAACAGCTGGTTTAGCTCCGACTCATTACAGCATCTAGTCACAACTGTGTAGACTGAACCCAGCCCACACACAGTCTTCAGATTTCCAGACATTTCTCCAAAACTAGTATTTTAATTCTTCTTACTGTAGTTGCTTCCTTCGGAAATGCCACCATAGAGATTAAATGCACAATTCTGAATCACTTCCCACCCCGTATACACACTCATGTACAGCGTGTGTTTGGTAGACAAGCTGGCATTGAAAGCTGTATGTTTCAGTCTAAGTGAATGAGTTAATTACACTTTAGAAGCAATACTCACATCAAGACTAAATAGCTGCTGGTCATTAGCTGGCCCACTGCTGCCAACACATTTATGGAAGTATAGGCTGTAGAGACCTTCTTGGTTATCAGAGCTGATGTTGAAGAAAAACTGGAAATAAGGAATAGGACCATCAGTATTCCCCTCATTCAAAACAGGTTGCCCTGGTAAGAAGCCATCACTACTGAAGCACGAAAAAAGTCAGTCATTTAGGGTCAGCTGGTTCCTGTCACCAGTACAGTGTTCTGAGGACACCAGGGTACCTGCAAATTTCATGCAAAATCATTGCACATACTGCTGATTGTGCACTCTGGTGATCCAAGACCTCTAGGTATCAGTGATAACTTACTTCACCACAACGAAAAGATAACAAGTAGTGTATATTTAACATGGTGAAGCACACAATTTCGATCATACTTGCCCCAAGGCATAAGGGAGGAGTTCCTCCTCCAACTTTACAGATTGCCATAGCTATGAAATGAGATTTGTGTCACATAACAGATTTCAAAATGTGTTTTATAGTAACCAACAATCACAAGTGAACCAAAGTGCTGAAACAAAGCATTAATCTGGTTTCATAAAGAATATCATCAGTCAGGCCACAGCTATTTGTTGTCAGAAATCTGCATGCACTAGTTGCACTACAGTAAACTTTAATGTGCCGAGTCTCACAGGCTACAATATTTAGAACTGCATCATACCAAAGACAGTTTAAAACAGCTCCCACACCTTACAAAGAGAGAAATTTCCAGCACTCATTCTTAATAACAGTCCACTCAAAAACTTACTGAGCTATCAGAGAGGCATCTATACCAGACTTTTACTTTTCACACAGTAGTACAGTGCAGGAACTGTCTGCACACATTAAGACTAGACACTGATGGACACCCTACCTGAAATGAAAAAGTTCCTCTGTCATTGCGAATGTGATGTTCTTGTTCTACCATACTCTGGGAAAAGGAAAAGAGACTTAGATGTTCTTGTTCTACCATACTCTGGGAAAAGGGAAAGAGACTTTTAGATATTTTTTTTTTTAAAGCAGGTAACTATCACATTTTGCTACATAATGCAGGCAATCCAAACTGCATTCTGCATATTTACAGCACAGACTGAGAGCGACAGAAAATAACACTCTCCACTTTCTGGCTATAATTATACTGGAACATTCCCCCAGATTTTTTTCTGAAGGAGAACAGTAGATAGTTTCTTACCTGGGAAGACGTTGTACTTCGTTTGGACTTATCTAGAGATAAAAGTATTAATGGTACATTTAGTGTTTGCATTTAGACATCCTCATAGGCTACCACTTGTTACACATTGCCAGTATCTTTTTCAAATCTTCCTATATTGTCTGCATGGCAGTTTCCTAAATAATCATTGATAGAGCTTCTTTCCCAGTCTCTCCTTACTCTCCCAGGACTCTTCCTGCAACTAGAATCTATTCTAAATCCTCAAATGCTAGGATAGGCTTCTCTACTATTACACCTTCTACAAAAGCCCACCCAAGAATTCTTAATCTAGCCATTAATACATGGCCTGACAATACATAGAAATCCTAATCAGCCCTGACAAAGGAAAGAGTTCTCAGCTCTTTATTAAGCAAAGCTCCAGGAAAAAAAAAAAAAAGAACAACCACACAACAACCACCAACCAAAAAACACAGACAAGAAACAAAAGCACAGGTGACCTGCCAGGAAGCAAAAGCTCAGGACTTAAGCTTTGCTTTTGGCTCCCGCACATCAGTGTGCTGTCCATGTGCATGCTACACTTCTTAATGCAAGAACAATCAAAACTAGAGCTTAATTATCAGTTATCTTCCATGCCACCCAGCTTTAGTTCTTGACTTGTTAGAAGAGCTGTGCATAATTTGCCCCCATATCAAAGCTTATAAACATGACATGGCAAGACAGACTCAGACTGTTATGCTTCTAAACTCTTCCAGGAAGGGATAACATGAACTGTTTAGAGCTAATCTCAGCTCTGATGGGATTATAGAATTGTTTCGTCTGCTGGTCTGAAAGCCAGACAAAGACTTGTTGCCTCCAAGAAAGGTTACTGGTACAGATACTTCTCCATCCACACAGCTTCTAAGTGACAGACTAGATTTCAACTCTTTATCTAAAGAGGATCAGAGATGAATAGAAACATTGGCTGCAAAGGACCTGTGGAGGTATTTAATCCAGCTTCTGACTCAAAGCACACCTACTGTCAATGCCATATCACACTGACCCTGGCTTTGTTTAGTCAAATGTTTAAAATCTCAAAGGATGGGGGTTCTACAACCTCCACATATGATCTGCTACAGCGCTGTAATACCCACCTAGGAAAGTGGTCTTTTCCCCTCCTAGCATGCAATCTGAAAATTGCTACCAAATTCCCCCTTAGCCTTCTTTTTGCCAGAATAAAGACAACCAAGTACCTCAAACCTTTCCTCACAGGTACTGTGGGTCTCCAACAGTCATTCTCTGCTGGATCCACAGACCACAAATCACTGAGGAGAGACTCCAGCCATAGGCAGCTCTATGCACAAGTTTACATGAGAATGTACATCAAGTTCTAGCCTAAGGGGACCCCAGAATGTGACCCCAACGTACTGTTGGATGCACATCAACAAGGACCTAGCAGTGGGAGCACATCTAGGTCAGGTTTAGCAGCCTTACCTTTGCTGTCTGTATTTTGGCTGGTCTTTGCAGGACTTTTACCAGAATCATTGCTCTGTTCGGATGTTTTCAGCGGTTTGGTACTTAAGGCAGTAATATTTTCCTCAGCCATGAATGAAATTTTAGGTAACAAAGCAGCAGCTTCTGCAGAGAACCGTACCTTCACCCTAAATAAACAAAGAATTTTTATACAAATTGAAAGCAAATCAACATTCCTAAAGAAGCCGTCACAGCCTACATATACCAATAAAAGAAAATCAACTTGGCTTGGCTCTTTTTTAACCACAGAACAGGGAAACACCAGGTCATGACTTTAAGCAGCTCAGTATTGAGCTGATCACTATCAGAGAAGTCACACTATACGATTACATCAAATACAAGAGCAGCTGAAGAAAAATAAGTTTATTCCGTTTTAGTAACCAGGATCTCATTAGAAATTATGTTTCCACACAAAGATAAAAACAGCCTTGAAGGTACTTCCATAAAATAATTCAAGACAAACAATAAAAATCAGATATTCAGTTCAAGAGCTGCAAGAGTGACCCTAGACTTCCAGTTCACACCCTCAGCACAATTAAGGTATGATTCTTTTGCCCTGTGCCCCCCTATCCCTCCAGCAAGAATTCCTGGACCATTTGATACTGCAGATTCATTTTTTTTTTTTACTCTCACCTCCCCAGTACCCATTAAAGAATATTCTACATGCACAGCAGCTTTCCAAGCCCTTAAAGAGCCAGTATCTTTTTCAAATCTTCCTATATTGTCTGCATGGCAGTTTCCTAAATAATCATTGATAGAGCTTCTTTCCCAGTCTCTCCTTACTCTCCCAGGACTCTTCCTGCAACTAGAATCTATTCTAAATCCTCAAATGCTAGGATAGGCTTCTCTACTATTACACCTTCTACAAAAGCCCACCCAAGAATTCTTAATCTAGCCATTAATACATGGCCTGACAATACATAGAAATCCTAATCAGCCCTGACAAAGGAAAGAGTTCTCAGCTCTTTATTAAGCAAAGCTCCAGGAAAAAAAAAAAAAAGAACAACCACACAACAACCACCAACCAAAAAACACAGACAAGAAACAAAAGCACAGGTGACCTGCCAGGAAGCAAAAGCTCAGGACTTAAGCTTTGCTTTTGGCTCCCGCACATCAGTGTGCTGTCCATGTGCATGCTACACTTCTTAATGCAAGAACAATCAAAACTAGAGCTTAATTATCAGTTATCTTCCATGCCACCCAGCTTTAGTTCTTGACTTGTTAGAAGAGCTGTGCATAATTTGCCCCCATATCAAAGCTTATAAACATGACATGGCAAGACAGACTCAGACTGTTATGCTTCTAAACTCTTCCAGGAAGGGATAACATGAACTGTTTAGAGCTAATCTCAGCTCTGATGGGATTATAGAATTGTTTCGTCTGGTCTGAAAGCCAGACAAAGACTTGTTGCCTCCAAGAAAGGTTACTGGTACAGTTACTTCTCCATCCCCACAGCTTCTAAGTGACAGACCAGATTTCAACTCTTTATCTAAAGAGGATCAGAGATGAATAGAAACATTGGCTGCAAAGGACCTGTGGAGGTATTTAATCCAACTTCTGACTCAAAGCACACCTACTGTCAATGCCATATCACACTGACCCTGGCTTTGTTTAGTCAAATGTTTAAAATCTCAAAGGATGGGGGTTCTACAACCTCCACATATGATCTGCTACAGCGCTGTAATACCCACCTAGGAAAGTGGTCTTTTCCCCTCCTAGCATGCAATCTGAAAATTGCTACCAAATTCCCCCTTAGCCTTCTTTTTGCCAGAATAAAGACAACCAAGTACCTCAAACCTTTCCTCACAGGTACTGTGGGTCTCCAACAGTCATTCTCTGCTGGATCCACAGACCACAAATCACTGAGGAGAGACTCCAGCCATAGGCAGCTCTATGCACAAGTTTACATGAGAATGTACATCAAGTTCTAGCCTAAGGGGACCCCAGAATGTGACCCCAACGTACTGTTGGATGCACATCAACAAGGACCTAGCAGTGGGAGCACATCTAGGTCAGGTTTAGCAGCCTTACCTTTGCTGTCTGTATTTTGGCTGGTCTTTGCAGGACTTTTACCAGAATCATTGCTCTGTTCGGATGTTTTCAGCGGTTTGGTACTTAAGGCAGTAATATTTTCCTCAGCCATGAATGAAATTTTAGGTAACAAAGCAGCAGCTTCTGCAGAGAACCGTACCTTCACCCTAAATAAACAAAGAATTTTTATACAAATTGAAAGCAAATCAACATTCCTAAAGAAGCCGTCACAGCCTACATATACCAATAAAAGAAAATCAACTTGGCTTGGCTCTTTTTTAACCACAGAACAGGGAAACACCAGGTCATGACTTTAAGCAGCTCAGTATTGAGCTGATCACTATCAGAGAAGTCACACTATACGATTACATCAAATACAAGAACAGCTGAAGAAAAATAAGTTTATTCTGTTTTAGTAACCATGGTCTCATTAGAAATTATGTTTCCACACAAACATAGAAACAGCCTCGAAGGTACTTCCATAAAATAATTCAAGACAAACAATAAAAATCGGATATTTAGTGCAAGAGCTGCAAGAGTGACCCTAGACTTCCAGTTCACACCCTCAGCACAATTAAGGTATGATTCTTTTGCCCTGTGCCCCCCTATCCCTCCAGCAAGAATTCCTGGACCATTTGATACTGCAGATTCATTTTTTTTTTTTACTCTCACCTCCCCAGTACCCATTAAAGAATATTCTACATGCACAGCAGCTTTCCAAGCCCTTAAAGAAATTCCACAAACATTATGTTAGCTTCAACTAGAGAAATAACCTTAAATTGTAGTGTACGCTATTTACTCACATATCAGTTTTGAAGTCCAGAAGTAAGATTACAACAGAGACATCTTGGTCTGGTTTCTTTTTCAAGATACAGTAATCCAATTCTTCATCCTGGTAATAGAAACAAAACATCTTTGAAATGCCCTCCTGTTTATAAAAAAAGGGACTTCTCCTCCCCCAGGTAGAGGTTACCATTCTTAGTCCAGCCAGTTGTAAAACTGAATTATCCTTAACAACCTGCCCAGGGGTAAAGGCTTCCCCTTTTTTAATTTTATTTCTTCTGACCACTCCTGGAGTAAGGGTGACTATGAGATGTCTCCATCTTAGAAAAGTATTCACATGTCTGACTCTTACCAGGTAAGTGGAGAACCCATCATTCCTTGTTCGATCCAAACTGAACCCCACCTACGAGAAAATTGAGAACAATCTGTCAAATTTAAACAGCTCAAGTTCCTCTAGTGCCAGAAGCCAAACCACCACTGAAAGAAACAAAGATACTGCTTTCTAAATAAACCTATGTTTAAAGCAGAATCCAGGTACTTTTTCCTCATTATGTAATTAGACAGAAAAAAATACTCAAATATAATAAGCTTGCAGCTTCATCCATATGCACCAAGAATAAAATATATACTAATCCAAACCCAACCTGAGTTCAGTAGAGGATCTGAAAAGTTGAAGTTTATCCTTAAAGCAGAACAGACAGTGCTCAAGGATAAATCTCAGACTATCCATATCCTCATAAACAGCTCCTAGTGGGGAGCAAAGCCAACAGCACCAGCAGTTTGGACCTGCCACCTCACACAAGTTACACATCCAGCACAAGGGCAATTTCACAGGAAGCTTAATACAGTCACTGCACTCAAATTAACTTACTGATAAGCCATTCTTGTCATCAGAGCCCACAGGCGGCTTCAATGAAAGGTTGCTGACACTGACTTTCATGAAACCATCCTTGAAGAAGCCAAAGGTGTTCAGGTGCACTTTCTGCCTCACGTCATCCTGTAAGAAAGGAAAGCAAGTTTACAAATCACATACAGAGTCATCTATAGCAGCAGTCAAAAGAGGAAGCAAGGTGACAGAGACTGACACTTAAGTATTCATGCAAAACATCTATCTGATCTTGCCAAGAGAAAATTTCTTTCAGATATAACCAATTACTTCACTGGAATTGGCCAACTCTTCTAATAACCTGAAGAGCAAGAACTTTAAATAAATGTGTCTTTGCTAATTACCTGGCTATATAACTGAGGAATATGCCAGAAAAAAGATCTGGGCTATATAACTGAGGAATATGCCAGAAAAAAAAAAATCTGAAAGAAGGTAAATATCTTGCATCACTGATTAAACAAAATATTGCTACCAAACAAAAAAAAAAAAAAGACTGTAGACAAGTCAAGACAACTGTTGTTTGAACACAAGCCACTGTCATTGCAACAGACTGAAAAGGAATTAGTTGACTATAGTGCTCTTACCTAACCAAGAGCTGGGTTTTGGCCAAGTGTTTAACAAATATCACAGTGTATTGTCATCTCATCAGACCTTCTGTAAGGCAGGGTCAATGTTTGGACAGTCAAACACCAAACACACTGGAAAACCACACGTATGGTGTAGATGAGAAATTTTCTCATGTGGTCCCATTCCTCCAAATGATTTTTAGCAAGGCCTTGCATCTTATAAGAAGGATAAATACCAAGAACTGGATATGTGGGTTTAGACAGAATCACTTGGGTTGGTTCCTCCGAAAGGAGAATTCCAATCCCTTCTTTTTCTCTGTCTTTGCCACAGAGTCATTTTCTTCCCTTCAGTCCGGCAATGAAACAGTAGAAATTGATCCCTTTCCATGCCTGGCTCAGCTGATAAAGGTTCAAGTACAGTGAGTTGCTTTTTTTTTAAATACAGAGATCACAAAGGGCCTCACATGAAAAGCAGTAAACTTTACACACAGCTGCCACATCAGATGAGGAAAGGTCACATCCCCATTACTTTGCATTCATAAATCAATAAATAGGTATGCTGTTGGACCCTCAATCTTACAGGATCATTAATTGGAAGAAAAGCAGAAATAGAGCAACAAGAACAAAAAAGCAAGTTTAAAATACATTTCAAAGCCCTTTTACTAGAAATAAGAAAATTTGGTTTTCCTCTTGTTTCTTCTAGGAAAAGACAATCAGATTGCAGAATTCTCTAAGCACAGAAGTCAGCTGCTAAAGGCAAACAAACTGTTCTAGACAAGGCACTGGAAGACTCAGCTATGAACTGCAGAAGTACAGTAAATTCTCTCCCTTCCTTTACCCCCAGTATTAATTTTGACATGTCTGCATAAAACATTCCTGATGCATAAATATCACTCACTGTAATAGCAGGACACTAATCCTGACACACCTAACCTGTAATGAGATCGCCCTAACGTAATCAAGTTAACCTGGCAAATAACCAGATGGTTCCCTTAATGCTCAAAAGAGGAAAAAAACGTTGATGACACATGGCTCACAGCAGATGCTGTGTTTCACAGAGTATTACAGCTGCGCTGTCTCTGGGTTCTAGGTCACTTAATGTGCTTAAAACGAGAGCCCATCTGGTTCATTTAACACTGCTTCCAATGTAATTTCCCTGTCAGAATAGAAGATTAATACTGGCTCTTTACATAGCACATCACATATTTAACCACATCTGGACAGATAAGCATTTGTCCCAGCGATTAGGTAGAGGGGAATATGGAGGGGGGTGGAATACAGCATCATCCAGCCACAAGGTGCTGGGCACCTTGTAAACGTGACCAGAGACAGCTGCTTAGTTTGGGATACTCACAAAAGCTATTCAGCTCAATTTACATGCATTTACTCTGCTGATTAACTAATATGCTCCCCACCAACAAAGATAATTAAAATATACAACACACACTTTCCTCCCTGGTTTTATCTCAGCTCCGAGTGCTTAGAGTTTACAGATTTAGTTCCCAAATCCCTCAGCTTTACATGATCCCACACACACCGTCACCGGGTGCCACCAAGCAACAGCACGCCCTCCCAGAGCATCTACTGCTCCACGTATCAACAGCTGAAAGGTACTGGCTTACAAATGATTGTGAAAGGCATTTTCAACTTGAGCAATTCAAGCCTGTGACCTACCAACACGAGAGGGCCACAAGTATTCACCAACATCCACTGAAAAATAACATCTTCCAAATAATAATTCAACATATAACTGCAATCTTGACAATATCATAAATAGGACAGGTCTTGCTTCCCTTCTAGAAGCCAGTTAATTGCAGATAACTCGCTTTAATAAGAAACTAACACTGGAGCTGCTACACAGCATCAGCAGTTGGATGGTTCCTCTTGATAAATCACTAGAAACTGGTATGTTTGGCTATTTGCTAGCATTAAACCTAACTTCCTCATTCTCCCAGACAGTTTCACATTAGGCAAAACATAAGGTTTCAATATCATAGTGTTCAACTGTTAGGACAAAAAAAAATATCTTATTTTAGGTCAAGAGAAACATTCCAACCATCAGTTACTTCTGGAAACCTCTGAAAATTGTTTCCAGTCCTCTATAACTTCAATTTTTGCAGGGGTTTTGTTTTGATTTTAAACATAGCTCATTAAACTAGTGAAGCTGATAACAACTACTACTAACAAAGAGAGTCTCCCTTTGACAAGGTTAGTCTAAGAGCAAGATTCAAACAAGTCACTTTTCTAACTTAGAAGAAATATATCATTTTGTACATTTTTATTATAAAGACAAAAGAAGTTGTTTTCAGAACAGGAAACCACTCAGGCTGTGGCTTGCTTTTCTGACAACAACAAAAAAAGCTTCACCTTAGCACACTAATTACAAAGATACAAGAATGAGGCTATTCTAACCACAGCAATAACGGCTTGTTTGAGGAAACCTAATATCAAACACACAAAGCTGCGGCCTTTAGCTTGGCACCGCGTCAAAGCACACTTACAAGCAAGGAGCCAATGGCAAGAACACTAGAAGAGAGATTTCATTGTGAAAGGGTACAGTTGTTGGAGCCTGATGTTTACATAAACGCTGTAAAGCAGGGGATGAAGTAGAAAGGGAGAAACTGCGCTCTAACAAAGCTCATGTTTATGCAGAAGGTGGGGAAAGGAATTAACCATTTCTACTTTGCACAGCATTCAGTAGGTCAGCGTTGCAACTCACATAAAATTACCTAAAAAACTAAGACCGTACCAAATTTTGATCGTAAAAAATCAGCAAACACAGTTTAGTAATTGAAGCAGGCAGTTAAGAGACACCCTAATAGGAACTAAAAGTCCTAATGCTTGCTGATGAGAACATTTGCTTAAGGCCAATTTGAACGTTTTCTATGTGAAGGAAAAGCGTCACTGCAGGAGAAATTCTTCCAGCACTCAACTGTTGGTCAAAAATTCCTCAAAACAATGGTGTAACCAACACAAGTTTCCTAATTTATTGCTTCAGAGAAAAGTTTACTTTTCCTGAAGCACAACAATATTCATATGGTGACACATTAGACAACAACTACATAGTCTGGGAAATTCCCTACGAATAAGCCATGAATGTCCCTCTGGCACTGACTGTTTCCCAAAAGCCAAAGGGGAGCTCCTGCAGAGTTTTGGAGCTCTCCCTAAACTGGTACAAGAACAGAGTAATGCTGGTCCTAGTCATGTATGTTTTTAACTTCTTCCAATATTTCCACTGGAAAATACTGCATGTTGTTGACAATAAGAGCAAAATTAATTACTTCATTCTGGATTCACCGGAAACTCCAAGAACAATAAAGAAGCTCTGAAACAACATCATCCTAAATGCAGTGTTCCCCTATCACATAACAACTGGGCAGCACTTGACTTAAAATGCACCAGAGAACAGCACTCTGGAGCTGCAGATCTTAGCCACAATCTGCACCACTTCCTATCAACAACACTAAATAACCAGTGTTCCTCAAACACAGGCATGGGACGACACAACACACTTTCAAAGCACAGCCAGAAGCCCATTAAACCTAAATAGAGAGCCATCAGCATCAATATTTTCTACCTCCATTGATTGCTTTATTTGTGCAAAGAAATTACATTGAGAAGGCTGATAAGAGAGCCACGCAGACTTTTAGACTCAAGCAAACAGTGATCAGGACCGGAAGACTACTGTAAAGCACAGATTAAAAGCAAAAACAACCCCAAATTCCCTAGGGAAACCTCCCTCCATCCCATATTCATCCATCACTGTTTACACACAGATTTCTGCCTTGCTTTTACCAGGACGTGAAGCATTTACACCTTCAAACCACTGCAGTTCTGAGGCCCCTTCAGGCGTTTTCCTTGCCACCAGCACAAGGCCAAACAAGAAGGGATGGGGCCAAGGAAACACAAG
>NW_015090846.1:808300-808558 GCF_001431845.1 Calidris pugnax | reverse complement strand
GCGGGGCGGGGGCCGAGCCTGCAGGGGACGGGAGCGGCGCAGACCTTACTTTGAGGGTGAGGTGATGGACGCGAGCACCGGCCGGGCCCGCCCAGAGCAGCAGCAACCCCAGCACGACCGCGGCCCCGGACAGCGCAGCCCCAGCGCCGCGGGCCGCCATGTTTATTCCAACATCAGCATCCTCTTCCCGCGCCACTTCCGGGGTCAAGGGGCGGAGAGGGGGCACGTGACCGCAGCGGGGCACGTGACCGGGGCGGG
>NW_015090846.1:802787-808290 GCF_001431845.1 Calidris pugnax | reverse complement strand
CCCCCCCCCCCCCACCCGCCCGTCTCCTGTCACCGGGGTTTGTCCCCTGTCACCGGGGGTTTGTGGCTTCTCAGCCCTTTTCTCTGCCTTTAGGGTCCTTCTGGGCTGGCCCCCTTCCCCCTGCCCGGAGGCTGCCTCACACGGTGCTCCCTGCGTTGGGCCAGGCCCCACAGTGAGGGCCATGGCGGCGGCCCGGGCCCTGTGGCAGCTCCCTCCTCGCTGGTGGCCCTCTCAGGGGGGACACTGGCCAAAGGGAAGCAATCACCCGAGCCTGCCGCAGGTCACGCTGTGTGGAGGTGCTCGGTGAGGGCCCTGGTTTGGGGGGAGGCACCACAGAGGTGCCTGGTCCCCAGGAGAAGGCCAGAGCTCTCCCTGCCTTGGCCCTCGCCACAGGTTTGGGGTTTGAGGTTTGGGGTTGTCGCTTCCTGCCCAGCCCAGGGGACAGCCAGCACGTTTGAGCTTCTTCCTGTGAGCTACGGTGAGAGCAGATGTCAGAGCAGCAGGTATTCCAAACAACTGAAAAACTGCCTTTCTGTTCAAAGTTGGGTTTAGAGTATTCATTTTAAACATCACAAAAAAAAATATGTAACAAAACAAAGGGCATTATGCCTCTTTAGTGGCATAGTTTTGCAGCTGTTGAACTATTTGAAACTGGTAGGTGTAGTACCTCTTCAAAATGAAACGATAGGCAGGTTGGGCCTGGCTTCAGTGACTTCTTTGTTGCTCAAACTGAGAGTAACACAAGAAGCAAAGTGAACATGAACAGTGGCAATTACAATAGTTTTGCAGCTGTTGAACTATTTGAAACTGGTAGGTGTAGTACCTCTTCAAAATGAAACGATAGGCAGGTTGGGCCTGGCTTCAGTGACTTCTTTGTTGCTCAAACTGAGAGTAACACAAGAAGCAAAGTGAACATGAACAGTGGCAATTAAAATGGCTTTTAGGCTAACACATTGCTAAAAAAATTGAAAGACGGCAATAGGAAGCCATCAATGTAATTAATCAGTGGGGAGTGCTGTGCTGTCAGCTCTCTGAACTCAAACATCCTGATTTTCCCTTTCAGTGTACGGAGTAACAGCTGTGCAAGTTTCTTCATCTAAAGCCAGATAAACAACTGGATTGGACCAGGTGAGTAGTAAAATGCAAGTGAGGGAGAAAAGGCAGAGAAAAAAAAATCAATACTCTTGAACTTTATATTGGCAAGATTATGTAGAATGTCACATCTTTGTACAGAGGTGATTCAGATGTTGCTGCACGTTACGTCTTACAATTTCATTTCCTCCTTTATCTTTTACACTCTTAAGTAACAAAACAAACAACAAAAATGTTGCCATCAGCCAAAGAAACCTGGACTGGTACCAGAAAATATTTGGAAGCGTGAAAAAAAGTCAATCTGTGTTTTTCAAGTAGGATTCTTTCTCTGGGCAGTAACTTGTAGGTGCCGCTAGATGTCCTGTCAGCATCAGGCCTTGTCGTGCACGTAGCTACACCCCCAGGCTGTTAAGGATCCTACGTAACGGCAAACATCACATAATTTATTCTGAAAAGAGAACTTTGGTCCACATATTTTCTTGGAATTAATATTTTTCATATTGCAATTATAATCCCTGTGCATGGACCACCTAGGAAACCTAGAGACTTGGCTCCTGAGAAATAGTTGCTTGTAGCCACAGCTGTAGCACAGGCTTTCATGCTTTGCTCTGCTAAGTATCAGCACACTTTGACAGCTTCGGTGGTCAGAGGTTTTCCCTTATAATTCTGAGGGCTTGTTGAGCTGAAGAGCCTCTCCTAGTCTGAAGAGTCTTCTTAATAGCCATCAGGGATTTTATCCACAGACTAGAAACTGTCTGAAGATCTTTATTTTTTTTTCTATGCAACTCTCCACCAACTATTAGGATATTGTAGTAAGTTCTCCACTTACCTAGACTAAATGATCGCAAATCGAATGTATAACTTTTTTACTTTCTTTGGCTATGCATTTTTCTAAGAATTAGTGCATTAAAAGATGTCTGTACTTAAATTTACCTATCAATATGCAATCTGGCTGCTGTCTGTAATGAATATGCTGTAACAGCAACTCACATCATCACATTGATACGTTTTACTGTAACTTCCAGACAAGATTTGCCTTGCTCTAAATGTGCTGTTCCTAACACGTGCAGTTATTCTCAGCTGTGGTTAAACATATTTAGCCTGGATATCTTTTCCCTCTACTCCTTCATAGTTCAAACATCATATTAGTACCCTTCACAATTTTTAAATTTTTTTTTAAGTGTATCATGGGCAACTATTGAGATTAGATGGAAAGCATCAACAGTATCAGAAAAACCTTGGCATCGGGAGAACTTACCAGCACACCTCAGCGTGGAATGAAGCAGACTAAGCATCAGTTGGTTAATGTACACCACGAGCCAAGGTATGGACACGCCGTGGGGTAGCAAGGGCTGGCTGATCCGTGAGGGACATGGCGTTGGGAGATAAACACGATAAACACAAGACAAGAGGTCAGACACCTCACCGTTCAGGGTGCAGTCCCTCAGTCCCCAAGCAAGGTGAGCAGGGCTGGCCCAGGGATGGCAGGAGTCCAGGTCATCAGGTGAGCTCACAGCAATGAGACAGGGGCAAGGCTGAGTTGAGAAGTCAATCTGCAGCTCAGGTGGTGGTAGCTAAGGTCAGACACCGTCTAGCGATAGCTCAACAGGTCCACAGGGATGAAGCAAGTCTGAGATAAGGCCAGATGTGAGCTAGGCTTCACGTCAACAGGGTCTGTAGCCAGGATAGCCACAGCTGAGCCAGAGACCAGCACACCTATAACATTGCTCAGAGATGCCCTCAGGCCAAAGCTTAAATGGGGCTCCGAGTCCACGGGCAGAGGGTGTGGGTGGAGGCCACAGGTGAGGCTGGTCAGGGCCATTAAGGTTTATCAGGTCTTAATCAGGCCTTAATTAGGCCCTCTGGGCCCTGATAGGGTATTTGAAGAGAACCTAGGTCCCCTGCTGTGTGCCTGAATACTCTGTGTAGTGTTGTAACAGCAGAGAGGAAACAGCTGTGATAGTGATGGCTTTAGGGAAAGGTGTGTCCTCTTCCCTTCCTGATGCTGGTTCAGTCCCAGTGTATGAGAGGTTACAAGCAACATCTACGCTCCTTGTCTTGGATGTGGATGATCCGAGTAGAATTAAAAAACTAAAAGGGAAGCAGCTGCAAGGGTGATAACTCCAGGGGGGAAAGGTGGGTCCTCTTCCTCTTGTGTCCTGGAAGCTAGAAATGCTTGTACGTGTTCTGAAAGTTGTGATTTCTCTTGTTTTGCATGAGTAAACAAATCCAAAGAAAACAGTTTAGATTGAACTGTAGCTTAGGGATTTATTTTTATCTTCCTTAAATGCCTTCTGAATTATTTAACTGTTAATCTGGCTGTTTTCAAGTGAGATTGGGTTTCCTAAACAAAGGCTTTGCCTTCTAAAAAGGGAATGGCTTCTACTTGGGCTTATGATCTATCTCTGGGAGAGTTCTGAATCACAACAAGAGGAGAGGTAAACAGAGTTTACAGGAATAGGACCATATCTAGATAACAGATCTGCATGGTCTTGTTCTCAGAGCAGCTGAAAGAAAACTCCCACTGGCTTCTGCGTTTCTCAGGTTTGGATTGTGCAAATTAAGTAATGGAGTGATAGACAATATAATTTCTAAGATTTATTTTGAATTATTCTTTTGAAGCTGGGACCTACTGGGCTTTCCAGCATCGTACTTCAGCATAAAGGGCTCTTAATGCTTCCATCATTGTTAATTACATTAGTAATTAGGTACCAACCAAGCTGCAGGCCCTGTTGTTTTGGGCACTGTGCAACTGAAAATAATAATGTAAGTGACAGTCCCTGTCTTGGAGAGTTAATAATAAAGACAATCAAAGATAGGAAAAAGTCCCCTTCCAGAAATATCCAGAATTAATCTTATTTAATGCTTGTCTTGAACCTCTCTCCACACAAATTTTAATAAGTTTTCATAGGTTTTGGCATGGTCGGTTCTCATGTACCATCTTAATGCAAAACTTGCATTTCTGGCCTTTATCTTTCGGTAACTGGTTAAGTATTTTTATCTTGCAGTGCGGACAGGTTTCCCTGCCCGTGCTGGTGTAACAGGTTTGCCTTGTTCCCCTCCCAGCTCTTTGTGCAAAAGGAAATTCCACAGCAAATTTACCTCGGATGATACTAGCGCCGTGCTTTCTGTTTGGTCCCCGTGTGTTCTTTTTACTCAAATATTTATGGATTAAGCTGTCAGAAAGTTGTGATGCAAGGGTGCCGTGGGGTTTCACAATGCATCCTGGGTGGACATGGGTCTAAGGACAGTGGGTTTTGGTGCCCCTTTGCTGAGTCTGTGGAAGCACAAACCCTTGGAAGATTGTGGTTGTGCTTTAGGCAGCATGGCAGGCTCAGATATTTAAATATGTTGGCAGGAGCAGGAAGAAGCACTCTGCAAAATGAGTTGAACAGCGCGTCTCTTAAGTTGTTAGGAAGTCAGTCCTTAAAAGTATTAACTTCTAAGGACGAACAAAAGCGTTGCCTGTTCTCTGTCTCCCTTCAAAAAGCTGTGAGGAGCAGCATTCTGCTCTTAGGTTCAAATCAATTGAACTAGGATAAAAATAAATGCAACTTGGTTATTAACGCAAGACTTGCCTTCATTGTTGTTCTAAATGTTGGGATTGCTTAATAAATTATTCTTTTCTTGTCCTTTTTCATGTAGGGTAATAGCCAAGCGTCAGTGAAAGAAGTGCATTGATCTACAGGAGGTAACGCTTGTTAGAGCAGTCAGTTTTTATCTTCTGACATCGAAAGGGTCCCCACCCTCTACACACAGATACCTTTTTCCTCAGGTGAATAAATGTGCTTTTTTTCCCCCCCATGTAAATCTTTCATGAACAGCTGCAGCAATAAATACATCAATCCAAAGCTCATTTTACATTTCTTGTAGCTGAAAAACAGAAATATGAAACCAGATTAAGTGACACGGCTCAAATAAATACAAAGGAAGACGAGAACAAAATAAATCTTATTTCTCCGGCGAGGAAATGGGCCATTTTCTGCAAGGCCCGCGTAATTGCTACAATAACCCACATTTGTGCAGTTTATTTGGTTATTTTTCTGCTTGCTCCTTGAGCGCGCTGGTGACAGATGGTGGATTTAATATTCCCGGATTTGGGTTATTTTGGGGGGGAGTGCGTGTGTGTGTGTATATATTTGAGTAGCCGAGTTTGAAGAAGTCAGTCCTCGCAGTTGCTTTTAAGGAAGTGGATTTCCTTCTTCTCTAGGGCGGTTACCCCCATCCAAATGATCGAAACAACAATATTTGCTTTAAAAAAAACCAACAAGCAACCCAAAAAGCCCCACCTCGCCGGGGTGAGGGCGGTGAGGCGAGGAGAAGCGACACCTGAGGGCGGCGATCACCCTCAAGGGCTGCCATCACCCTCAAGGGCTGCCCTCCATCCGCTGCCGCCGGCCGGGGCGGGTTG
>NW_015090846.1:792417-798071 GCF_001431845.1 Calidris pugnax | reverse complement strand
CCCCCCCCCCCCCACCCGCCCGTCTCCTGTCACCGGGGTTTGTCCCCTGTCACCGGGGGTTTGTGGCTTCTCAGCCCTTTTCTCTGCCTTTAGGGTCCTTCTGGGCTGGCCCCCTTCCCCCTGCCCGGAGGCTGCCTCACACGGTGCCCCCTGCGTTGGGCCAGGCCCCACAGTGAGGGCCATGGCGGCGGCCCGGGCCCTGTGGCAGCTCCCTCCTCGCTGGTGGCCCTCTCAGGGGGGACACTGGCCAAAGGGAAGCAATCACCCGAGCCTGCCGCAGGTCACGCTGTGTGGAGGTGCTCGGTGAGGGCCCTGGTTTGGGGGGAGGCACCACAGAGGTGCCTGGTCCCCAGGAGAAGGCCAGAGCTCTCCCTGCCTTGGCCCTCGCCACAGGTTTGGGGTTTGAGGTTTGGGGTTGTCGCTTCCTGCCCAGCCCAGGGGACAGCCAGCACGTTTGAGCTTCTTCCTGTGAGCTACGGTGAGAGCAGATGTCAGAGCAGCAGGTATTCCAAACAACTGAAAAACTGCCTTTCTGTTCAAAGTTGGGTTTAGAGTATTCATTTTAAACATCACAAAAAAAAATATGTAACAAAACAAAGGGCATTATGCCTCTTCAGTGCAATAGTTTTGCAGCTGTTGAACTATTTGAAACTGGTAGGTGTAGTACCTCTTCAAAATGAAACGATAGGCAGGTTGGGCCTGGCTTCAGTGACTTCTTTGTTGCTCAAACTGAGAGTAACACAAGAAGCAAAGTGAACATGAACAGTGGCAATTAAAATGGCTTTTAGGCTAACACATTGCTAAAATAATTGAAAGACAGCAATGGGAAGCCATCAGTGTAATTCATCAGTGGGGAGTGCTGTGCTGTCAGCTCTCTGAACTCAAACATCCTGATTTTCCCTTTCAGTGTACGGAGTAACAGCTGTGCAAGTTTCTTCATCTAAAGCCAGATAAACAACTGGATTGGACCAGGCGAGTAGTAAAATGCAAGTGAGGGAGAAAAGGCAGAGAAAAAAAAAATCAATACTCTTGACCTTTATATTAGCAAGATTATGTAGAATGTCACATCTTTGTACAGAGGTGATTCAGATGTTGCTGCATGTTACCTCTTACAATTTCATTTCCTCCTTTCTCTTTTACACTCTTAATTAATAAAAACAAACAACAAAAATCTTGCCATCAGCCAAAGAAACCTGGACTGGTACCAGAAAATATTTGGAAGCGTGAAAAAAAGTCAATCTGTGTTTTTCAAGTAGGATTCTTTCTCTGGGCAGTAACTTGTAGGTGCCGCTAGATGTCCTGTCAGCATCAGGCCTTGTCGTGCACGTAGCTACACCCCCAGGCTGTTAAGGATCCTACGTAACGGCAAACATCACATAATTTATTCTGAAAAGAGAACTTTGGTCCACATATTTTCTTGGAATTAATATTTTTCATATTGCAATTATAATCCCTGTGCATGGACCACCTAGGAAACCTAGAGACTTGGCTCCTGAGAAATAGTTGCTTGTAGCCACAGCTGTAGCACAGGCTTTCATGCTTTGCTCTGCTAAGTATCAGCACACTTTGACAGCTTCGGTGGTCAGAGGTTTTCCCTTATAATTCTGAGGGCTTGTTGAGCTGAAGAGCCTCTCCTAGTCTGAAGAGTCTTCTTAATAGCCATCAGGGATTTTATCCACAGACTAGAAACTGTCTGAAGATCTTTATTTTTTTTTCTATGCAACTCTCCACCAACTATTAGGGTATTGTAGTAACTGTAAGTTCTCTACTTACCTAGACTAAATGATCACAAAAATCGAATTTATAACTTGTTTTCTATGCAACTCTCCACCAACTATTAGGATATTGTAGTAAGTTCTCCACTTACCTAGACTAAATGATCGCAAATCGAATGTATAACTTTTTTACTTTCTTTGGCTATGCATTTTTCTAAGAATTAGTGCATTAAAAGATGTCTGTACTTAAATTTACTTCTTTGGCTATGCATTTTTCTAAGAATTAGCGCATTAAAAGATGTCTGTACTTAAATTTATCTCTCTATCAATATGCAATCTGGCTGCTGTCTGTAATGAATATGCTGTAACAGCAACTCACATCATCACATTGATACGTTTTACTGTAACTTCCAGACAAGATTTGCTTTGCTCTAAATGTGCTGTTCCTAACACGTGCAGTTATTCTCAGCTGTGGTTAAACATATTTAGCCTGGATATCTTTTCCCTCTACTCCTTCATAGTTCAAACATCATATTAGTACCCTTCACAATTTTTAAATTTTTTTTTAAGTGTATCATGGGCAACTATTGAGATTAGATGGAAAGCATCAACAGTATCAGAAAAACCTTGGCATCGGGAGAACTTACCAGCACACCTCAGCGTGGAATGAAGCAGACTAAGCATCAGTTGGTTAATGTACACCACGAGCCAAGGTATGGACACGCCGTGGGGTAGCAAGGGCTGGCTGATCCGTGAGGGACATGGCGTTGGGAGATAAGCACGATAAACACAAGACAAGAGGTCAGACACCTCACCGTTCAGGGTGCAGTCCCTCAGTCCCCAAGCAAGGTGAGCAGGGCTGGCCCAGGGATGGCAGGAGTCCAGGTCATCAGGTGAGCTCACAGCAATGAGACAGGGGCAAGGCTGAGTTGAGAAGTCAATCTGCAGCTCAGGTGGTGGTAGCTAAGGTCAGACACCGTCTAGCGATAGCTCAACAGGTCCACAGGGATGAAGCAAGTCTGAGATAAGGCCAGATGTGAGCTAGGCTTCACGTCAACAGGGTCTGTAGCCAGGATAGCCACAGCTGAGCCAGAGACCAGCACACCTATAACATTGCTCAGAGATGCCCTCAGGCCAAAGCTTAAATGGGGCTCCGAGTCCACGGGCAGAGGGTGTGGGTGGAGGCCACAGGTGAGGCTGGTCAGGGCCATTAAGGTTTATCAGGTCTTAATCAGGCCTTAATTAGGCCCTCTGGGCCCTGATAGGGTATTTGAAGAGAACCTAGGTCCCCTGCTGTGTGCCTGAATACTCTGTGTAGTGTTGTAACAGCAGAGAGGAAACAGCTGTGATAGTGATGGCTTTAGGGAAAGGTGTGTCCTCTTCCCTTCCTGATGCTGGTTCAGTCCCAGTGTATGAGAGGTTACAAGCAACATCTACGCTCCTTGTCTTGGATGTGGATGATCCGAGTAGAATTAAAAAACTAAAAGGGAAGCAGCTGCAAGGGTGATAACTCCAGGGGGGAAAGGTGGGTCCTCTTCCTCTTGTGTCCTGGAAGCTAGAAATGCTTGTACGTGTTCTGAAAGTTGTGATTTCTCTTGTTTTGCATGAGTAAACAAATCCAAAGAAAACAGTTTAGATTGAACTGTAGCTTAGGGATTTATTTTTATCTTCCTTAAATGCCTTCTGAATTATTTAACTGTTAATCTGGCTGTTTTCAAGTGAGATTGGGTTTCCTAAACAAAGGCTTTGCCTTCTAAAAAGGGAATGGCTTCTACTTGGGCTTATGATCTATCTCTGGGAGAGTTCTGAATCACAACAAGAGGAGAGGTAAACAGAGTTTACAGGAATAGGACCATATCTAGATAACAGATCTGCATGGTCTTGTTCTCAGAGCAGCTGAAAGAAAACTCCCACTGGCTTCTGCGTTTCTCAGGTTTGGATTGTGCAAATTAAGTAATGGAGTGATAGACAATATAATTTCTAAGATTTATTTTGAATTATTCTTTTGAAGCTGGGACCTACTGGGCTTTCCAGCATCGTACTTCAGCATAAAGGGCTCTTAATGCTTCCATCATTGTTAATTACATTAGTAATTAGGTACCAACCAAGCTGCAGGCCCTGTTGTTTTGGGCACTGTGCAACTGAAAAGAATAATGTAAGTGACAGTCCCTGTCTTGGAGAGTTAATAATAAAGACAATCAAAGATAGGAAAAAGTCCCCTTCCAGAAATATCCAGAATTAATCTTATTTAATGCTTGTCTTGAACCTCTCTCCACACAAATTTTAATAAGTTTTCATAGGTTTTGGCATGGTCGGTTCTCATGTACCATCTTAATGCAAAACTTGCATTTCTGGCCTTTATCTTTCGGTAACTGGTTAAGTATTTTTATCTTGCAGTGCGGACAGGTTTCCCTGCCCGTGCTGGTGTAACAGGTTTGCCTTGTTCCCCTCCCAGCTCTTTGTGCAAAAGGAAATTCCACAGCAAATTTACCTCGGATGATACTAGCGCCGTGCTTTCTGTTTGGTCCCCGTGTGTTCTTTTTACTCAAATATTTATGGATTAAGCTGTCGGAAAGTCGTGATGCAAGGGTGCTGTGGGGTTTCACAATGCGTCCTGGGTGGACGTGGGTCTAAGGACTGTGGGTTTTGGTGCCCCTTCGCTGAGTCTGTGGAAGCACAAACCCTTGGAAGATTGTGGTTGTGCTTTAGGCAGCATGGAAGGCTCAGATATTTAAATACGTTGGCAGGAGCAGGAAGAAGCACTCTGCAAAATGAGTTGAACAGCGCGTCTCTTAAGTTGTTAGGAAGTCAGTCCTTAAAAGTATTAACTTCTAAGGACGAACAAAAGCGTTGCCTGTTCTCTGTCTCCCTTCAAAAAGCTGTGAGGAGCAGCATTCTGCTCTTAGGTTCAAATCAATTGAACTAGGATAAAAATAAATGCAACTTGGTTATTAACGCAAGACTTGCCTTCATTGTTGTTCTAAATGTTGGGATTGCTTAATAAATTATTCTTTTCTTGTCCTTTTTCATGTAGGGTAATAGCCAAGCGTCAGTGAAAGAAGTGCATTGATCTACAGGAGGTAACGCTTGTTAGAGCAGTCAGTTTTTATCTTCTGACATCGAAAGGGTCCCCACCCTCTACACACAGATACCTTTTTCCTCAGGTGAATAAATGTGCTTTTTTTCCCCCCCATGTAAATCTTTCATGAACAGCTGCAGCAATAAATACATCAATCCAAAGCTCATTTTACATTTCTTGTAGCTGAAAAACAGAAATATGAAACCAGATTAAGTGACACGGCTCAAATAAATACAAAGGAAGACGAGAACAAAATAAATCTTATTTCTCCGGCGAGGAAATGGGCCATTTTCTGCAAGGCCCGCGTAATTGCTACAATAACCCACATTTGTGCAGTTTATTTGGTTATTTTTCTGCTTGCTCCTTGAGCGCGCTGGTGACAGATGGTGGATTTAATATTCCCGGATTTGGGTTATTTTGGGGGGGAGTGCGTGTGTGTGTGTATATATTTGAGTAGCCGAGTTTGAAGAAGTCAGTCCTCGCAGTTGCTTTTAAGGAAGTGGATTTCCTTCTTCTCTAGGGCGGTTACCCCCATCCAAATGATCGAAACAACAATATTTGCTTTAAAAAAAACCAACAAGCAACCCAAAAAGCCCCACCTCGCCGGGGTGAGGGCGGTGAGGCGAGGAGAAGCGACACCTGAGGGCGGCGATCACCCTCAAGGGCTGCCATCACCCTCAAGGGCTGCCCTCCATCCGCTGCCGCCGGCCGGGGCGGGTTGAGAGCCGCGGGGACACCGAGGGAGGGGAGGCCGGGAGCGGGCCCCGCCGTGAGGTGACCCCGGTGAGGGGGGAGGCCGGGACCGGGCGGCGGCTCAGTCCCGCCGCCGCCACCGGGGACCGTGGCCGCGCTGACTGGAG
>NW_015090846.1:728971-792044 GCF_001431845.1 Calidris pugnax | reverse complement strand
GTTCTGTGTGTGGCCGGGGAGGGGGGGGCTCTGAGGTGGATCCCTGCTCCGGGGGGTCCCGTTTCAGGAGAGGGAGCTGCAGGGGAAGAAAAGCCGCTGATAAATTTTCCTCTCGCTCTCCTTCGAGGGTTTTTCTCTCCACGCTTGTGCCGAAGGACGGGGGGTTTTTATCCGGAGAGTATTTTGTTATGGGGGTAAATAAGTGTGTTTTAGAGGTGGGAAAGGTTTCAACGCCTAAAGCTCCTTGAGTGTTTTTGAAGTGAACCTGGGAAGTGCGACCGCCTTTGGTTGGCGATGGAGCCTTAATGGGAGAGACCAAAGCGTGGAAAGTGGATAATAGAGATTCGAAATGATCCCTTGCCCGGTGTGAGAAATTAAGGGTCGGCAGATAAAAGATAGTCCTGGAAAGGCAAAAAGAGAGATAACACCGCCTTCAATCACAAAGAGGACACGGTGCAGCCATGTTTGGCAGCGCGGTGGTGGAGCACGGAGGGGGCTTGGCAGGGTGGGCAGGGGCACTGCAGGCGGTGGTTAATGGCACGGTGGGACGTTAAACAACAAAAAAATAACACCTTTGGGCAAATCTGTGCTTTGGGGGAGGAGGGGGAAGAGGAAAACGGAAACGGGGTTTTGAATGGAGAAATCAAGAATGAGTGGCGGAGGGTCATCTGGATTGCAAAGCACTGCAGGGTTTCCCTCCTGAGTTCGTCTCTCTGTGGCCAGTAACCAGGGCAAGTTAAGACGTAAACACATCTAAGCTTTTAAACTGTCTCTGTATAGAAATGGTTATTTTAGATGTGCTAATTGGTGTCCTTTCTGGGTGCATTACTGTTCTGGCAGCCAGCTAAGCAAGCATCGCGTTTTGCTGTGACATTGTAGTCACGTTATGGCTGGATCTGGTTCGAACTAGACAGTAAATTAGGGAGCAAATCCTTACTGAGAGGTTATCGTGGTATGTTTGTATATTCCAGACAAAGAAAGGTGATACATACTGATGAAATGTTGTAGTGATGCTATATTGATTCATCAGTATATAAACAGCTCTGCTGCCTGGGAGTGTTCATGGGGAAATCTGCAGTTGCCTTCTTTTTTCTGCATCTTGAATGCTTTGGGGGGAGATTAGATAGTTTGCGTGGAAAGTAAGAGTCGGTATAATGATTTTGAAACAGGAAGATAAATTCTGAATTCTCAAGGTGGACTCAGTTATTCTTGAATTCTTAAAAAGTGTGCAAGCAATACTGAGATATTTCTGCACAAGAACAGTCGTAGAGTAGAGCTTATAAAGAATTGTTTCTGTTTGTGTAATCTTTGCAGGTGTATATGCAGTTATATGTTTGTCTTCTGTAACAGTTATAGACCACTTTTGTATCTCTTTTCCTTTTTTCCCTCCCCCACCCCCCAAAAAAAAAGAATTGGTGAAATTACTGCTGTCAGCAGCATCAAAGTGTGTTATTTTTCCTGTGTTCAATGTAGTACTTTGGGAAGCATAGCAGGTTACTGAGGAAAAGGGTTGGACCAACAGCTTAAATGATCCTAGACACAAAATTGGCAGGAATTGCTTTATTGGGCAGAGCTTTGAAAACACATTGGTTTCAAGTGCTTTGGGTATTTAGGCCAAAACACTGATTTCTCTCTCCATGTTTTTCCTTTCACTGGGAGAAGAAACCACACAAACAACCTGTATTTAATGTACGCTGCTTCCTTTTGTTGATCATGACATGCCCTTTTTTTTTTTAAACAAAATTACATTTCCATTTACCTTAGAACTTGGTACTTGCTTTAAGAAGTCAGGGAATTGGTGTTTTGGAACAGATGTTGCAAGCAACAAACGCCTGTTTTGATGTGTTACTGGTACATGATTTGATGCAGCCGTTGGAGGGACTGAAAGCTGAGGAAGTAACAAATGTTTCCACCTGTAGTTTAGAAATTTCAAATTTGCTAGAAAGATTAGCGTTACTTAATCAGGCTTGACTTGCACCCTGTGTCTCTGATGTGCTGTTCTATCAGACTGGATGCATGTTCATGATTCACTCCTTTAAATGTAGCCGAGAAGTAAAATTGAGCTTGCTACTTAGAGCGTGTAGAATGTTAATGTGCATGGATTTATGTAGAATTTCTGTTCATTCCTGGAAAAAAAAAAACAAACCACTGGCTGTAGAAAGCCTCATACTTCAGAAGCAATAAAATCCCTTCAGCAACATGTAAGTTATTCCCAAGACAGACTTTTAGCTTCATGCTATGATGTGAGTGTATTCTGTGCCTCTGGCTTGCAAATCCTATTGCAAAGTTCCAATTGATGTTTCATTTGAATGCAGACTTCTGAGTTTCATCTTAAGATTGGCCCTGTGAGTGTAAATGGACCTATAACCAGCAGAATTATTAGAGGTACTAATGCAGTATTTGTATCCCGTATGAGGCTAAATGCTTGGGATAATGAGATCACCTGGGGCCTCCAAGCAATCCAGCCTTACAGAGTGAAACCTGAAGGTCTGATGTCTGCGTTTGGGTGAGTTTCCTGTGTGTGAGCACACTGTACCAGGTGGCAGCCGCTGCTCGGCCTGCTCTGCAGTTTGTCGGTCTACCCAACCCCTGCAAGAGTCTTTCTGCCTGTTGTACTTGAAGCATAGATGAGCTGGAGGAAGATGTGGTGAGTGAAGGACAAAGTACAGTCACCAGACTTAACTATTTTGTTTTTTACCCCAGCTGAAGAGTAGTGTTAAGGGCTGACATGTAGGAGGGTAGAGTAGATACTTGTTTCGTGTCTGATTCTTGAAATTGGCGTTGTTTTCTAAATACTGAGCTAATAAAAGTGGTAAGTAAAGATTATGGGTATACTTATGTAGAGATCCAACTTGTACCTTCAGTCAGCTATGCTTTGGGGACAGTAGCCTACAAAAGCATACTTGGATCTCTTTTACCCTTTCCCCTATCTTGGATAATGGGGAAGAACACGGAGCACAGCACATACAGCTGTTCTGAAGGGTGCTTTAGCTGGTGAAATGCTGCTGTGTGCTACACTTTCCACCAGTGTTCTTTTGTGTGGTATGAAGCCCTTGAAGCAAGTGGTAGGAATTGCATAGCAAACCAAGCTAAAACTAACCTCAGCCCTTCAGTCCTTGTCTTTTGAGTGGAGAAAGCTGTGGCTGTGTGGTTGGTATATTGAAGGGAATGAACTATCTTGATGATGAGTTTTGGTCCAGTATGTAGTTTGGGGGACCTACGTGTAAATTTGTGGTTAAGTGGTCCAGGAAAAACTTTACCAGTTGCACTTGCCATGCTGTGTGACAGTGCTCTGAACAGTGATTAAATGTGGGAAAATTCATCTTTTTGTTATGAATGTTTCAGAGGTGCAGATGTTGTGGATATGTTGTTGGGTTTTTTCCGTGTTCAATGTAAAGTTTAAAGACTGGGGAGGAAGGTGATTAATCAATTTTTTTCTTTGACCTTTGTGGAAATCTGGGTGTCTGCTAACAGCTGTCACTGTCCTTTCAACCTATGAGAAGGTGAATATTCTGTATTTGCAAAGAACTTAATTTTCAGTCCTTACGCAAAGGGCTCTGTTGGCAAACTCCTCACGTGACTGATGCTTTGGGGACTGTGCCTTTTGTCTGTAGGGTGTTCCAGGCTGGTTTGGTGTGGAAGAAATACGATTTGTGGATATGGTTACTTTTGCCTTATGAAATTCGTTCCACTTATAAATGTGAATTGCTGTTAAACTTTTTATGGTTTAGAAAAATATTATTTTCAATAATAGTAATGGCTTAACTCACAGTATTAAACCAAGTGGGATTCTTGGAGGCTGTGTTTTCTTTACTGCATCCTCATTGTCAGACGGTGAAAAATAGGTGCAACTCTTGAAGGCCCCACTTGCTATCTGTAATTGATAAATCGTTTCCTCTTTCTGTACTTGCGTCTATTTCATCAGCAGAATTTGTGTTTAAACAGCTGTAATCTTGCATGTCTTAAGTTTGCTTGAATGCAGTATTGTTCTTTGGTAGTATTTATAATGTATGGGTGTTGCATATAGTGGTGACTCACATCCAGAAACTGTCTGGAGTACCTAGGTTAATTTTGACCTTGGTGGCATTACATAGTGGTATTATCCGGGCACAGCAGTCAAATGTGATCTTAAATGATGTCTCTGTTCTTGTCGGCTTGTTCCCTGTGAGAGGATATGGAGAACTGGATCAAGGTTTGATGTATTGATGCTTTTCTTTAGCCAACATCTAGTTTCATTGTATGCACTGCTATAGTTGATTGCATACAATAGAAATCTGTGTGTGTGTGTGTGTGTCATCCCGCCCATCCCATTCTCACATCCCCTACCCCCTGCCAGTTCTTTGGGTTTGGGTGTGAACTGTTACTCTGGAAGCCTGAAAGGAAAAGGAGCAGGTTTCTGGTGGGACAAGGACATGGATTAGATGTATTCAATCTTAGGTGGGAAATCACAAGTTAACTCTGATTATGAGTTGAGAGTTTCCATTATACAAGGCAATGGGCTGAGCCTTCAAAGGTGGGTGGCTGAATTGTTTAGAAAATCTTCTGAGGTGACAGCAAATGCTCTTCTGAAAAATGTGTTTTATTGTAAATTGGCTGTGAATTGTTGTAACTTATTTGGCATCCTTCAGACAACTCCTGGAGGCAGAGTTGTATGTCCCTGACTCCTTTCTGTTTGCATTTAGTAGAATCTTAGTTTCTATTTATTAACTTGTTAAAACCTCTGTATATTGCAGAGGCTGGGATTTCATCCAGAAAAACACAATCCCAGCATAAGGGACCTTAAAAGCAAATACGGGGTTGGGGGGGGGAGCTGAGGTCAGGAATAAATACATCACATTAATAATTCTGGCTTAGTTATTCAAAGGCTCTTAGTAAAAGTTGTATGCAGAGTGCTGGAGACGGGCACTTCAAAGCAGAATACACTTTTCATTAGCTAAGTATTCTGCATAGTTATTTGGACAGTTTTGAGGCAGCAAAATTGTCTGAGGTTATTGTCTCCTTATTTCACAGTGGATCACTCACTGTTTTAAGTGGTCAGCCTGTACATGCAGATTACTGAGTGAGAAATTGTGTGTAGAAGTTGAATTATTTACACAGTATCTTAATTCTGCAGTGCACACCTTGGTGTGTTTGCCCGGCACAGGGTGGTAGTTGAGGCTGCTGCAGCCTGTAAGGATGTGCATTTTAAAACTAGTGCTATCGTAGTATTTTTCATTAGTTTAAAAGAAATTAATTTTTAAACTTTAAGGTGTGTGGAAGCTCCCTGCTGCTCACGGGAGCTGGTCGGTCAGAGAATGGGGTTACGAGTGAGGTCCCTGCATGCTCTCCTCGGTAATTCTAGGCATTAGGAGTACAAAGACTCCCTTCTGATACCTGAAGGAGCTGCTGGGTTTTTAATGTATGAATGTCTGTGAGTAATTTTGTTTACAATTCTGCTTCGCTTTACAAAAGAGGATTTCTATAATATTGTCACCCTTCAATTCTTGTATTTCCTACCCATTCATTAAGGAATGAGGGATTTACGGTTTTTCGGCGTGCGTCAAGACTGCAGAATATCTTTTTTTCGACTGCAGAGTATGTTTTTTTTCCTTTCAGCCACAGACTCTTCCCATTTGTATTGTGGCTGTTCAAGATCCCCCGCTTTCTTGAACCATATGGGAAGGCAGTCAAACATGAGACGATGTTTTTCTGGACTCTTTGCAGCTCATTAGTGTTACTCATGTTGTGAAACATTCTTTTAAAGCAGAATTTCAAAAGCCATGCTCCACATGAAGAGTAGGAGCCATTGCTGCACTGTAACATAATAACACGCTTTACATTATTGCCTCAGTTGATTGCTGGAAAGGTAATCTGCTAATGATTTTTGGAAATTCACTTTCATCCTGTTTGAAATATGGCTTCTGAGATGGGTTATATGTTGAATCCAATCCAGCTATCAAAATCCAATGCTCTGTTGAGAGTTTCCTTAGTGTTCCTATAAATATTTTAAAATAACTTCCCCCTTCACTATAACTGTACGCTTTTCACATGAAAAATCTCTTCCTCCTTCAATACCCAGAAACTCTGCATTTCCATTTCACTTCTTTTTATACAATAAGCTGGTTAAACTGGTGAGAGGAAGAACACTGTTTGTTGACATGTTGCAATCTTTGTCCTTTTCTAAAATACAAAATGGGAAAAGGTAGCATATATGTTGTATATATGCACATATGTATGTACAGAATGTGGTGATTTAAAAGTCTGTCTTCTCAAGTAGGTGCAGTAGGGGTGATTTGGATCCCTTTGGAATTTTTATATGATTGCTTTGCCTCTGTTGTCTGGATAACTTTATTAACCCGGTCAATAATTTCTTTGGCTCAGTTTATTAAGAATGATTTGTTGGTGTTATTAAATAAAATGTTTTATTTTGCATCTAAAAATGGAAAGACTGTAGCTGGGGTTTCTAGATTACTTCCAGCACAGAGCATTGCAGTTCAAGTGCCAGAGTGAAATGTTCATTGCCTGGTGTTGGTTGCTGATCACTGAAGCAGCCATGCATGTTGTAAAGCATGTTCTGTTGCAATGCTGCCCTTAATTTATTTGGTGAAGACTCAACCGAATTGGAAAAACAACCAAAAGAACAACAGCAATCCCCTAGACACCCTCTGAAACCCAGTAAAGCAATAAAACTTGCAAGGGGGTCTCTCAGGAATTCATGCCTGGTTTAGAAGAATGGTCCCCAATGAGCTACCGAGTCATCCAGATAGTCCTTAATTAGAATGGATTATAACTCTTCCTGTTGTATCTGAAATAACATAGATTTTTGATGTTAAATATGTGTCACTTGGCTGTCTCTTGGTCAGGATTTTCAAGGGCTTCTGCTTGGTACCTGAAAAGTTTGTAAAGTAAATCGTTAATTTCTACCCTTTTAGTGGAGCAGTCCTGAGTGCTGCTAGTAGTGTTTGTGTCTGAAGGGGAAGAGTAGTTTGTAGTGTTAAGTCTTACTCCTCGGTGGACAGCAGGTAACTATTTCTCTCATAAATTACTGATATTATAATTCAGAAATGTTACTTTTGTTGCACTGAGTCTGAGAGAGGCAGATAGAGGAGTATTACCCATGTGACAGGAGAATGATCATCTTGCAGAGATACTGAGAATACTGCTTTTTTCCTAACTGGAGATTTTGATGCTCGGCTCCAATTAGCACTGAGGAATTGCTTATTGGGTGCCTTGCACAGTTTTCTCTGTCTCAGCCAATATTCCAGGCTGAGCTGGTAGCTCTTACTCTTATGAAGGTTATTTAACACTTTCTGTTGAAGTAATCTATTTTCTGCTGCTTAATTTTTTCTCCAAGTTAGTGTGCTCAGGCTGCAGTTTTCTTCTTTTCTGCACTTCCCTCTCTTTCTTTTTTTTTTTTAATATTTCAGATTAGTCAGGATTATTCAGTTGTTACCAGGGCCAGTGACTTGCTCGTACTAAACATGATGCCTCTTCAGTTTTGGAAAGCTGTGGTGCTCCCATTCACTGAAGCGAGGTTTTGAAAATTGGCAGACAATAGCTGTTGAACAGGGGTATGCCTTCTGCTGTTCTTGAGAAAATCTGCCCAAATTAGGCAAACTCGTAAGTCTTTGGAAAAATACCACGTTGCAAGTAATCAGTGAAGATACTAGTGCCGAAGTCTTCAGAAGTTCCAGTGTGTGCTGAGTATGTTTTTGGCCTTGGAGGAGTTTTTGTAGGAGAAGAATGATGCAGTCATCCCCAGAATAATTGAGCATGACCCAGTCTGGTCCTTGCAGGACACGGCCAGGCTCTCCAGGCCAGGGTGGAGCCAGGCGGCCTTCTCTGCTCCCAGAGGTGAGGGTCTGGGCTGTATTAAGGAAGAAGAGTGTGGGTCAGTGGGTTGGGAGAAAGCGGATTACAGCTAGGAGGGACGGGATGAAAGGCATGGCTGCACTGAGTCACACTAAAGGTCCATCTCACCGCTTACACCTCCTTGATGGTAGCAAACTGGTTCTTCTTCTGTTATGGACCGGTTCTTCTCTTGTTATACTCGCCTGAGGGTGAGGAGTGGGGGGAAGAGGTGCTGTGGTCAGAGAGGAAACTAGCTGACTCAAGAGACCACATGTTGTAGGGAAGAAGTAGAGATCAGACTAGGATCTAGTTACAGAAACTTGGAGCTGCTTGTCTAGGAACTGTTCCTGCGATTGGAGTGCCAAGGGTGATGGGAATGGGGTCATTTGAGGAGAGACAATTCTGGTCGTGAACTTGGGGAGAACCAGAGAACTGGGATTAACCAGGCAAAGGAAACGGCAGAAATGAACTGAGGAGGAGGAGAAGGGGAGTTTAAACAAAAGAAAGGAAACAATTTGGATAAAGAGCATGTGGGGAAAGCAGGGTTGGACTCTGTGTAGGACAGGTGGGATTGTGGCTGTCAGGCAGGATGTGCAATGGGATTAGTGTGTCAGGAACAGCAAGTCAACAGTTTGATGGGATCAGGAGAAAGTGTAGTGGATGCACAAGGGGACGGAGGAAGCATGGAGCAAATGATGAACATTAAAAAAGAAGTAAAACAGAGAAGTAGTGAAGGAACCTAGCAGCCCTCTTTTGCATCCTTGGCTTTGTAGCATTGCTACTTTTATGCGGCTTTTTCCATGTAATATTTAAGTAGAGTTGACTTACTGGTTTGAATGTATGCATGTTGATTTCTGTGGCTGCATTTTGCATTTTTACTCACTGTGGAAGAATATTTGACCACATCCCCAAATGGGAGCTTTATCCAGGAGTGTGTGCACTGCTGTTTTTCATCCACTCGTTCCTTGCAGAAAGCCTTGAGGAATTGTTTAGCAAATAGATTTAAGATGCATTTAGATAATATTTTTTTGCTCTGCATTATGCTTTCTCTTATGCAGAGATAAATGCTTTAACACATTTATCTTGTATTTACAAAAGGAAAAAAATGATTGGCATGTAGCAGTGAGTGAATGGAAGTGTGTTTTCTCAAACAAAAGTTAAATGGGGAAGGGAAATATTTCTTGCCCTCTTGAGAGCTGTTGATCTGTCAAATGTGAGTCTCATAGGAGTGGCATTCATTAAGACTGTGTAACTAAGGTTTTGCTGTAGTAAAGGAAAAACTGGCAGTGGATGAACCAGGAGAGCTGTGACAGAGCGTTACATAAATATTTTTTCATCTATCCTGCCTCTCTTTCCCAAATGTAACAGTCTGAGATACTTCTGCTGGTGTGTTGTCACTGGAAAAGCCTAAAAATAAAGGCTGAGAGGAAGGGGTTGTATGTGCTGGTCAAGAGCCTGTATTTCCTTAAACTCTTTTGAGTTGTGAAACATCTGTGTTTCACAGAGGATGCTTTTTAGCATATGTTCGTAACTTCACACGTAAAAGCTAAAAAGTGTGTAGCACAGCAGCTTTGCTTCAGTTTTTGGTGCACAAAAAAGCTCTAAGCGATTTCAGTAGCGTATATATGGGTTTGTAGCTTTTTTGCTACGTTGCTCAAAGACACTGTCATCAGCTCATGAAAAAGGCTGCATCCTCCTGAAGGACAGCCAGCCTCCCCAGGGTGATCAAAGCGTTCAGTGCTTAAAGGTTTTGGTTGCATGTTTTACCTGAAAACCCAAATTGTAAGCTGAGCAAATGCACCAGCCTATCCTTTAGGTAATGAGACTGTGTATCACATGACATGTGTGACTCTGTTCCTATTTAAATCAGTGCCCTGGGGATTTTCAGCCTTATTTTTGGAAGGGGGGGGGTAGCTAGGTTTCAACTCTATTTAAAGAGAAAATCATGTTTCTCTGGCTGTGTGGCTGCATGCAGTCTTCTGAGATGCAATGAAGTAGCCCAGGAAGCAACCCTGGAAGGGTGACATCAGGCATCCATTCCTGTAAAGCACAATATGAACTGTGAGCACCTCTGCACCTCCTCTTCTGGATAATTGTGGGCTGGTTTTATGTTTTGCATTATGGCTTTTGCTCTGATTTTTGTCTGTCGTCCTTGTATTACGGACAAAATTGTTAAAAGCTCCTTTTCCAGAGGTTCAGTATGATTGACGTGAAACTGTCTTGAAACAGGAAAGCTGTAATTGTTGGAAGAAGACCATTTTTGCAAGAAATGGGCTGTTGTAAAACACATGCACCTAATCTAGGCATCTTTGGAGTCTGGATCTGCATAATTGTTGATGCTCTTTGAAAATGCTTAGTCTTGAACAGAAAGCTTGTGTACCATAGTGCCAATATTTAAAGGTTGTGGGAGGGTGTTGAATTGTTCCAGCCAACAAAAGCTTTTGCTGAGCTAAACAATACAAATATAAATATTTCACTTGGTTATTAGCAGTTGACTTGAAGTACCTGATGGTTAGGAACAGCAGGACAAAGTAGTGCACTCCATCCACACAAAGGTGAGAAGACATTCTCTTTTATATGGTATTTATGGGTTTCATGTCTATGATTATAGGAATTTGTATTGACTTGAATGTTGAATCTGTTGTTGGCCTGGTGTTAGTCATCTTGTGTGGTTTGCCTGTGGGTAAATCTCTGGAAACAAAATATTGGGAGTATTGACAGCGTAGTAAAATGTTAGAATCCATACTTGAAGAGCTGAACAAGTAAAAAAGTGTCAAAATAGTGGAAATTCAGAACCCTTTTTTACAATCAGAATGCAAGATTCAAGTGCTTTTTTCTTCACGATGTGATAGTGGAAATTCAGAACCCTTTTTTACAATTAGAATGCAAGATTCAGGTGCTTTTTTTCTTTATTCACGATACATTGGTGCATGCAGTGTTTGGAAGCTGCTGGTCAGTGGAGCAATATTGATTTCCCTCTGGGGGCAAGGCATTCATCTAACCTCCTCAGTAGGGGGTGAGATTGATTCCTTAATCAGAATAGCAACAATCCATCTTGAAGCTTCCTCAAGGTATTAGGGCTAAATTAAACAGTCTGGGACTAATGTGTAAGCCCTAATGCACTTCAAGAAGCTTTCTTGGGTAAGGAGAATTTTGAAAATAATCAGAAGACGAACCCAAAACTAAAAGAAAAAAGCCACAGGCACAAATCACCCTTAAAAAAGGGGACTATAATGCATTTTCTTTGTGTGGTGCAGTGCTTAATGCTCAGATTCTCTTAGGGAAGAAAAGAAAAGAAAGAATGCATGAAGTACATACCTCTATTCATGGCATTGCATGTATAACTTGTTTTCTCTCCTTTGTATGTGTTCCATAGCTGTTCCAAAAATAGATATTGTCACAAATATTATTAGTAGAATTAAACATCTTAAAGCCAGGAAATACACCATTTTTTTTAACAGTCACTACCGAGGAAATGATAGTTTTTGTGCATATGGTAGTGTGTCTAAATTTTAAGATTATTTTTACTTGTGTGCATTGACCAAGTCTATGGTTATGTATGAATTTCTTGAGGATAAAAACATCGTGGTTGCATTCAGCTTTTCTGGAAATCCTTTCATTAACTTGGATGAGGAATGAAACATCATGACTGCACTTTAATCTGTATATTAAGTGCTTATAAGCAAGAACTAACTATAATATTCCAGTAACCGTGTTGGATGTGCTTACTAATCATTATGAATGTGATTTGTATACAGGAATATTAAAAATAATAATAATAAAAAGAGTGGGGTCGACCACATGATGTTTCTTCAGTCCTGCTCTTAGTTCTTTTAGTCAGGTAAGCTGTAATTTTCCTTTTGGAGAGTACTGGAATCCTTCCCATAAGGGAACAAAAATATCCAGAAGGTCTGAGGACTTTGTAAAAGCTGGAATATTTTAGGGTGACTCTTTGTTAATAATGTCTGTGAAGACAAACAATGTCCCTGGTAGAAGTTGGCAGGTGCTCTGTCAAAATATTCTACCATAACATAAACTTCCTTGGTCCCACTAGTTCATGACCCACTGGTTTGTGTTAGCAGCCAAAACCCTGTTATGTGGGGAGATGGGTTTAAACTTTAGGGTTTGGGGAAAAAAAAAAAAAGGCTTTCAGTTTCATGGCGGAGGGCAGTGGCCATTTCAGTCAACGTTTGGACCGGAGTTATAGCTTCCAAAAAGACTATTTTAAGTGGAAGGTATTGTCCTAACAACTGAAGAGCACTGAATGACCTTCTTGTCCTTGCTGTGGGAGGGGATGTTCTTGTCAAATGATGAGTAATTCCTTTTCTTTCCCTCCCCCCGTGTGTGCATAGGTAAGCACGCGTTTGTTTTCCTCTTTCCCCCTCCTCTGTATCAGTCTGGTTCAGAGGCCAAGCTTGCTATCCCTTCTTGGCAGATAAAGCATCTAGTAGATTCAAGTCGATATTCTCTTTCATATTTTTTAAATGATTCAACTGCTCATGGAGCAAATGGTCTATCCCTGTGTTATAAAATAGTTGGGGAGTCATGGGACATTCAGGGAACGGTGCCCAGAAGCTCCAGTTGCTGTATGAAGATCAGTAGCTCTGATCCATCCAAGTCAAAGGTTGGACAGGAGGTTCCTGTTTGCCCTTCTTCAAACAAAGGCATTTCTTCTGTGTTTGAGTGCTCTTTAATCCAACAGCAGCAATGTAATGGATGAAAGCTGAAGTAAGCAAAGCATAGATACAAGGAAGAGCAAAAGAGGAAGAGGAGGAAGGCTGGCACATCATTATTTTTAATAGTGGGGGTTGATACAGATTGCCAAGGGACTGGTAGACTCTGTCAGAAGGAGCAGCTGTATCTTGAGATGAGTCACTGGGACCACCGTAAGCTTTGGGCATCCTTGGTCGTGTTGTGCCAGCGGTTGCGTGGAATCTATTTTGCATTCACATGAAAAAGCGAATAGAACGAGGAGTGGTTTTTTGATCTTCTTGTCCCTAGATAAAATGTTAATTACTGCTGCATAAATGAATCAATCTACGTCAACTTAACACCTGTGGTTTGAAATAACTTGCTTTAATGTTTGGAAGCCATGTGATTTTCCTCAGCCTAGACAGAAAAGTCTAATGGAATAGGAATTACAAAGGTAACAAGAAAGCAAAGGTATGAGGAGTTTATATAACTTTGGGGATTTTATCTGTAGGGAAATTTCTTATTTTTGCTTAAACTACAACCTTTTAATTTTAGAGGATAAACTCATGAGATTTTTTTACCTTGCCACCACTATCACTCTAATATGGAAGCCCTTATGATAAGCTTCATCTCACAAAGCACTTGCACTGGTGTAAAATGTTGCTCAGGCTATTTATCTTTATTAGTATATCTGTTATTTTATAAATTGCTTGTATTTTGTACCATTGTTCAACTAAATCACATTCTGAAAAAAACTGAATCTTATTCTTCAGCCCTTACCTTTATGAGTAATTTCAATTATTTCAGTGCAGATGTAAGAGCTGGAGCCCTGGGCTTTTTGTTTATGCATCCGTTGTGTCTGCATTATGTTTTCAGCTTCTTTTTTTTTTTTTTTTGAGGTTAATAAGAAATTTAGATCATTGTGCTTAATTTAGTAATGCTGACTCTGCTCTCTGAACATCTGTGTCACTCTGTTTGCATCAATGTCTGTGTGAGAGAGGGCGATGTTCTGAACCTTCCTCGTGTTTCAGGCATGTGTTTTTTCTAAAGCATTTGTGTCTCTAGTATCCCAACTAAGACATTTTTCTTCGATACACACAGATGCCTTTAGTCTTGAGCTCTAATAAAGTTAATTTTCTCTTTTCTGATGTTCTGCAGCAGGGCAGGTAATTTTGTTAATATCCTATTATCTTCCACTGTCCCCCCATGCATCTTAATTTCTACAAGTAGATTATTTATTCTCAAAGACACTGTTCTTTTTTGTGTCTCTCTTGCATTACTGGTAAGATTAACTCCTATCACGAAGTACTTTAGAATTTGCAACATGTGTTTCCAAAAATGTCCACTAAAGTGTGGTGTGATAACCTCTTGCAGGCTTGAGTGTCAACTTGGGAAGTGTGGTGTTTAATGAAGGAAGGTTTCTTATAGATCAATTGAATACACCAGGTGTCATAGGAGCAGCAAATAATGTACTCTAAGGCTCCAGAGCACTGGAAGGAGGCTTGCTGATAGTACCTTGGTATTTTAATATAATCACAAGACTTTTTTTTTTTTTAAATGTTTCTGATGAGCTGTAATAAACAAAGCCAACATCTCTTACACAGAAAATGAGAACTTTGTCTTTAACATCATCTGCTTTGAAACGAAATGCCCTAAAACCATCTAATTCCAGTAATGACTTAAAAGTGCATCTAGCAGGACTTTTGAGGAGTGCCTCTCAGTGTAGTGCTTAAATGTCTGCTGTTTTAATAACCTAAAACCATCTAATTCCAGTAATGACTTAGTGCATCTAGCAGGACTCTTGAGGAGTGCCTCTCAGTGTAGGGCTTAAATGTCTGCTGTGCATTGCTTAGTGTTGTACTGTTTCAGAAGTCCTGCTTATTGTTTTTTATTAGTGTTGTACTGTTTCAGAAGTCCTGCTTCTTTTTTAAAATTTTTTTAGGACTCTTGAGGAGTGCCTCTCAGTGTAGGGCTTAAATGTCTGCTGTGCATTGCTTAGTGTTGTACTGTTTCAGAAGTCCTGCTTATTGTTTTTTAATTATTTTCTTATTAACCTGGGAGGAGTTGTCGTAGCAGCTGTTGCTGGAGATCCCATCCCCATTGGGGTAGGTAGGCATCGTGCAATCCAGGCATTGATGGGCCTTGTCATGACAACAGGAGTTAAAAACCAGCAAGATGGGAAGGATGGAGCACGTGCCACTGAAGGAGCTGGAAATCCTGCACAGGTCTCAAACCTGAGACTCTTCAGGTCTTGGGAAAAAGATAGTAATTTGTCTTGTGCCCACGGTTGTTATGAAAGTTCTTGTGTGTTGTGAAATTGTAAATGACTGAATAGTTATTGTACTATGAGACTAAGTTTAAAAAGTAAAATAGAGAGTATCTATTTTATTGTATCTTCTTACATTGAAAATCAATATAGTATGCTGATAGATACCTAAAATAGATTCTCTATACTAGAATTGCAGTGTTCACCGAATGCTATAAAAAGTCTTTAAGTCTGACAGCTACTTTTCAAAGAATTATTTTTTGAATGTACCAATTAATTGCCTTCAAATAAATAGTCAGGTAAAAATGAAATAGAACAACATCAATATTTAATGACATCTGCTTAAAACCCTCCCAGTCTAGACTTTTGAACTGTGCGGGGGTGATATTCACACATCCCTGATAAAGAGAGGATGGAATGTGTGTGTGTGTCTTTATTTTCTTTTCATTTAAGGAGTTAATTACTCCTTAAAGATGTAATTGTGGGATGCCCTAAATGGCCCTGCTCAAAAATGATGGGCTGGAGGAAACAGCTTCATCTCTTTGTAGGCCGTGTCACCATGAATACACATTTGGATGTTCCAGAAGGAGAGTTTCTGTTTCCCGAGTGGGATGAGCAGGTCTCCACCTTTCAGGGTGCAGGCTCTTCCAGTTGAATCAGGTGTGCAGAAATAATAACTTAAAGCAGGCTGTGATTTCTCTTGCTTCAGGAAAGAACAAGCCCGAGTGACCGACATCTTATTCTGCACATCACATTGTTTCCTGTTCGGCTGCTGGAGCAGCGCAGCTTCAAGCTGACCTAAATTTATGGTTCTCTTGCGAGATGCCATTCTCCTCTTGAACAGTTTGCAGTGGTTTTTTGTGTGAACGGGCTGTATTCACTGTTGTGTTATCAGCTGCTTATTTTGAATGGCAGGCTTATGGAAAAAAGTGAATTTGTAACAGATTTGCATGTAATTTGTGGGCAGTGTTTATTTCTAATAGACCTGTAGAGCTGGGGATTCTATTACTTTCTGGAAATGAAGCAAATATTTGTTAGATTTCCTCCCACAATGGTGCTAGAAAAGAGCAATACTGTGCTTGCCATCCTCTTTTGATGCTTCATGATTTGTTATTGCTGTGATAGCAAAACACAAGCAGCACATTATAATGTAAGCATTCCCTCTGTTTATTTTTTTGTTGCTGTTGTGGTAGCCTTCTACTTGATCTTCTAGGAACGTGAGAAGAATGGAAATCAGGATCATGTATCTGTGTAGTTTTATTCACAAAACTTTACCATGTGCTCTGTGCCATAATACCCTCTCAAAACTGAACCAGCAGCTCTCCATTGCTTCTGATATGAAAATTTTAATAACATTGAACTGTAGTTTGTGTTAGTCCTTTCACTAATAACGTCATAATTTATGTGGTGTGATGGTCATGTTTTTGTGTTTGCATTCGAGACAGAATGCTTTTTATTGCTGTCCCAGTAATCAGTCCAAAGTACAGCAAGCAGCTTTACGCTTTAAAAACTGTAGCACCCTTTCAGAAAATATCTTCGGTGCCTCAGATTTTTTCAGCCTGGTAACACATTCAGAACACAGGACAAGCAGCTTAAGATCTGAATGAGATTGTTCACCAAATGAGTTGGTGCAGCATATTAATTTGCTAGCACTTCTAAATGCCTGCAGTGTTACAAGAGCCTGCAATGTCGCTTAAATACCAGGAGCTTTGTTGGCTCTAAACTCCTTAAAAGAGAGTTTAAAATTCTTGTCTGCTTCCCGTATCCTTACCAGCTTTACAAGGAATTTCGAGATCTGTATTTGAAAAATGTTGTGCGTCCTGGGTTTAGGAAAGTTAGTAAGAATCTTTTCGTGGTAGTATTAATTGTCTTGCATTTTCATTGTTACCTACGTTTTACAGTATAGCTCATTATTATACAAGGCTCCTGCTGGTGCTTTATCTAGATGCCAATGGGTACATTTATTGCGTATTTTGATATGTGCTTAATCTTGATGGACACTCTAGTTGTAAAAATAGTTGCTTTTACAGTTAGGTAAACTAATATAATGTGGTTTTGTGGTTTTAATAAGGATGGATGCAGTCAACCTCGGTTTTTTCACGTGTATTTTTCCATTCCATCTTAAGTTTGTAAGTTGGTATTTAAATGTCAGAGTAGAACCAATATGACGCTTTTCTTCTGTGTAAACCAGTAAACCAACACCCCCAACAGTAAAGCAACACCCTCAACCCCCCCAACAGTATGCTGTCTGGCAGCTCTTGGGAGAAGAGGGATGTGAATGGGTTCTTAAAACTAGAAAAAAATTCAAACTTTAGAAGTCTATCTTTAAGATCTTAAAATGGATGCTTTTATTCAGTGATTGAACCCAAACATTTTAGTGAAAGTTGCCTGTATGGGTAATACCTGCTGCAGCAGAACTTCTGTCTCAGGTTTATGAACTGGTACTCATTCACTATTCAGTACTGGGAATTGAATATAAAGCTATTGCAGCTGCATGTTTAGGAGTGGAATAAAACCAAAAACCACCACCCAAACCTTAAGTGCTGTCCCTTGTTTCATTGATAATGGATTTAGGCAAATACATAGTACAGGAAGATGGGATGGGCAGAAGGAAGTGGTCAGACTGCTGTGACATACGTGTGGCTTTTAATCTTAACTCCAATAAGCGCTGTTTTAAATTGGGTGGTGCTTTTCTTCATGACTGTGTCTAAAAACTAGATTAATAGAAGATGACTCTTGTAATTCCCATTGGGATTGTGAAGATACATGCTTATTCAAGCGTGGTGAAGGCTTTAAGTCTATATCATGGTAGCATCATCATCGTTAATAGCATGAGTTCTAAAATACTCATGTGGTTTTTCTGGCACCCAAGGACATGAGATCGTTGTTGCAAGAAAACTGAATTACCCTTTTTGCTCAGCTGGACTGGCCTGTCCAGCTGATGGGCAGAATATCTTTGCTGAGGGAAGCAGTCCTTACTTAAAAGGATCAAAGGAGGTTGCTTTCCTTGCTCAGGATGGCAAAACATTATTTACTCCTAATGCTTAGTTTTCCAAGTCATATTGGTCAAAAGGAAGTGTAACTGTTGATTTGTTTCCATGAAATGTTCTGACTATTTTACTTTGGGAGGCTGGAGGCTTTGTAGGGAACCAGACTAGGAGGCTTGTACAGTCAGTAGATGCCCTAGTTCTAGAAACTGTAATTTTAGGTTATCTTGGTTAGCACACTGAACTTGAGCTTTGTCCGTTGGGGCTCAGAGTGTGGCCTCAGTACAGCATCTCTGTGGGACAGTCAGCAAACCACGCTGTCCTGCTCCCTGCACTGTGGTTCCCTGCTTGTCTCTGATTTCTCTGTGCGCTGCTCCCTGCTTCAGAGCTGTTGGCTGTAGAGGTGGCACTTTGCACAAGGGGGCTGCTGTTAGAGCTGGAGGATCTTTGCTGCTGCTACAGCTTGCTTCAAATGCTCTCTGATCAGGTCATTGGGCACTTGAAATTTTGTGGATGGAAGAGATCATTGTGTTACAAAACTCTAGTTCTGTATGTTTCATAAATGTCATGTTTATAAGGTGGGAAACTGATTTCTTCCCAATTTACAAAGCTCAGTGACACGTGATCTCTGTATCTCTATTCTTCTTGTATGAGTGTTTAGTGTGATGGAGTTAAATTTACCTTTTTCTCCTTGGATGCTTGTAATTGTCTTGTGTCCTCTGGAGAATCTCGACTATGACTGTCCTCGAGTGAGTCGCTGGGATCATCACAGCTCCGTCATATTCCACGGAGCGTTGTGCCTGGTTGTGTGTGTGTGCTGCTCAACTGAGTCTGCAAACCTGAAATGTGTGTGGGAGAACTTTCTCTTGTATTCCAGCATGTAATTTAATTGATGTTTGTTTGGTAATTTGCCTCAGATTAAATTATTCATTGTCAGTACTGAACAAATGCTTTATGTACTTCTGGTGGGTCAGCATTTTGCACAATATTTTCCCTTCTTTATTCCACCTACTTTGATGCATTCATTTATTTTTGCTGGGATCTTATTACTGAGAACTGAGAGAGGCTTCTGTTGGGAGGGGGGACCTGCTGGAGATTCAGAGGGGCTTTATACAGTGATTATTTGGTTAAGGGAAATGCGATTACTTTTCCTCAGATTTAAACTTTGAACACGAGTTCACGCTATAATTAATGAGAGTTGTTACCTGAGGATAAACTTTAAGGAAACGGAATCAAACTGAGCATGTAAGAATGAGTATATGCTCTCTGCCTCCAATGGAAAAGAAACTTAAATTGTTAGAGAATCCTTGTTTATTGATAGCACTATAGGCTGTGATGCAAGGGGGGTGTTTCTGATCCCTAGCAAGACATCAGTGGTACAGTTGCCACATTAGTTTTGATTTGACCATATTTTAGTTTGTCAATCATAGGTTAATTCTGTGGCCCTAGAGGTGGTCTTGTCTTAAACAGAGAAGAGGCACGGCAGGCTCAGCTTAAGAGTTTGAGTATCTTATGCAAGTGGGATCGGTTTGAAACAGTGCTGTCAAAATCAAGACAAAGGGCCTGGCTCTAGGCAGTGCCACAGAGTGTGAAGGCAGCAGGGTTAGTCCTGTTTCTGAAGCATTTATATGCTGAAAAACTGAGATTAGAACAGTAATAAGGAGTAGGAAGATAAATTTGACAGGATGTTAGCTGAACGTCTTGGTTGCCATTTTCATTGCTGCAGGAAGAGTCAGGTCTTACTGTAATAAAAAAGTTTTGTGACAAACCCCAATAGATGGATTTAAGGAATAGTGTCTCTTCAGCTTTTCTTCAGCTCCGTGCTTATTTTCTATTTCTGGCCTAGTTCCAGAGTTAATCTATTTTTTTGCTAGTGTTGCTTGATTCCACTCCACAGAGTGGAAGTATGAGTGGATAATACTGAATTATGGAATGTAATTTGAACAGAGTTTGTTAACAAATTCTGAAGTGATGAAATTTGTGTTTAAAATTTAAGTTGAATTTATGCCAAAGTTTGCAGACACTTAAAATGCTACATAGACACTTAAAATGCTACATAGAGCAACAGTGTCATTTGAGTATCTATTGCATTAGATTTCCTGAACAGTATATACCTCTCTGAGAAGTCTCTTGTTTCAGAAACTTAACTATTTCTTGGATCAGAGCAGAAGCACCAAATCTAACTTCTGGGTTAAAAGATGGAATGCAAGGGCAGATAGAGATACTTAAAGCGTAGGAGTAATCTTTGTGCTGAGTGTGAAGTGGCCCTTGAAAAATCTAGGACTGTGTTTGTAACGTCATGGTATTTAAGATATTAAATAGTTTTTGAATCCCATCAACAAAGGAGTACTTTAATCTTTTTTTAGCTGTTAGTTCCATTTAATTTCGAAAAGAGAGGGGGGGAACAGTCTGTTTACAGATTTTCACTCTTCATTTGAGTTTTAGAGAAGGACTCTGGACATGCTTGGGGGTTGTGATTATTTTTTTGACTGCAGGTATAGCCATTGTTCCAATGGTTCTACAAGGCAGCCTCCAGCTAAGCAGAACTACAGTGACTTCTGCAATATTTTTCTTTTCCAAGCATCTGCATAAACAACCCATAAGGACACTGTGCCTGCAGTGGGGTTTGGGAGTCAGTTCTTGGAGTGTTTCACAGCAAGAGGAGGTAGCGAAAATGAGACAGAGGAGGAAAGGCTGTTGTCTTCTGTTTAATAAGGAAATACATCTTTGCATTAGCATCTGTCTAGAAAAGCGACTTGCACACTTGCCCAATTCTACACCAGACAGGTGGTTTATTTAATAGAGATTAGAAGATCAGAAGTTCTGCTGTTGACAATACCAGGCATACCTGGCGAGGCCCTTGGTTTGTGGTTTTTTGTTTGGTTTTTTTTATAAATGTAGCCCATGTGGGCGCCATTTCGATAGAGGGAGATCAAGGACCCTTATTTTGCAAAGTTTATCAACGTCACTGATTTTTTTTTTTAAGTGATGATCAAACAAAACCCCCTTCACCAAATATTCATCCTCCAAAGAATTCAACAGAATGGGATTGAAATTCCAGAGTTCCTAAATTCAGTTGTGTGCTTAGAGCAGCATCGCATTTGAATAGGTTTGATACTAATGATAAAATCATGCAGCTTAAGGATGTGTAGAACAGCTTGGATGTTCTACGTGATGAACCCAGTATGGTGTTAGTTTGTGAAGAAGTTGGGCAAAAAGCTGGTTTTTCCACAAAATACGTTCCCACAGACTGCTACAAGCTTGGAGTATTGTTCTTGTGGATAAGATTCTACTACTGCAATTCAGTATGGTTTTGGATAAGAGGGCAGAATTGCCTTTTTTTTTTTTTGTGCTTGTGTGTCTTCTTTTAAATGGATCAGCAGACTTGTTTGTTTTTCTATTGTAGTTATCCATGCAATAAGTAGGAACACTGTATGGTTCATTTTTAATAATTAGTACACAGCTGCCCAAAGGGGAAACTGTGTGGGCAAGAGATCTTGATCTTTGTTTTAACAGCTGGTATTATTAAGGGAGTGCTTTGCAGAATGGGAAAAAAAAAAAAAGGATGAAAAGCGGTCAACAGTTAATCCAAAGATGTAGCAGGCACCAAAAGATTTACTGGGAATTAGTTCTAAAATTGCGTTTGTTCAAATTATTTCAGAATAAAAAGAATGGGTGTGTATTAAATCGGGGAAGTGGGATGGTGCTGGGGAACAGTGAAAAGTTGCAACATTGTCAACTGAAAAAATCTTCCTGGAACAACAACAACATATATTTAGCATTGTTACCATGCTGCAACTCCTGGGGGAGGCAGCTCGGCTCTGGAGCTCTGCTGTGGCTCATGATTTATACCATTCCAGCAGCAGAGCGATACACACCAGAATCTGCTCATTTTCAAAGCTCTTGTTTATAACGCACTGAACAGAACAGTGAATCCCTGCGGGTCGGTGCAGCTTTCAGTCTGCAGCTCTGGATACTGTCAGCAAAACCCAAATCCTTGTCCCATTGCTATTCCCCCAGGAGGAGCAGAAGGAAGAGGTTAGCATTGCTTTGCTTTGTTTCTTTGTGTTTTAAATGAGTTTTGTGGGTATCATTAATGCTAATGGTAGAGATGCGTCATTTCTCTGGGGCCCAGTAGATTTTAGTAGTTATGAGCCTTGTTTAGCTTCTGCTTAGCTAATGACTCTGGATTTTAAGGTCTAGATTCTGCTCCTTATCCTCATAGCTAGTAGGAATAGGTTCACTTAAATAAGTTGAATTGCACTAGTATCACCAAAAGGAGAAGCACCGTGTCCGTGTTTGTCTTCAGTTTCAGTAACTGAACGTTTACAGAAAAAGGTTGAAATGCACTCAGTCCTTCAATAAAAATAGTTGGTATTTCTGATCTTACATCTGGCATTAATTGAGGTTTCTCTCTTATTATCTTGCTCTTTAAGAGCTTTCTTATATCCTGGGTTGTAATTTGCACATTATAATGTATTTTGAAACAAAACTGTGTCCCATTCTGGGGTTTCTTGCGTGTATTTTATAAGCAGAATTCTATGGTTGAAAAGAGCTGTTCATTTCTGAATGGTCTGCTTGTGACAGATGGTTTTCATTGTGGCAAAGTCGTGCAGTGCCTCAAACCTCAAAACGTATAAACTTATTTGAAGGAAATGAATTGCTGCTGCAGCATGGCCTTCTATGAAAAGTGTCCTTGGACAATGGGAACAATGATTTTTGAGCTTTTACCTTTTCCTTATTTGAAGAAAAACATAATGTTCACTTTCAAGAGCATGAAATTTTGACACCTCTAAGATGCACGTTTCCTCTTCCAAGAGATGTAACAACTTTCATAGAAGTGTTTCCCACTGATAACAGCAGATGACTCATGTCAAGTCTCTAATGCCTCTGTATGGCCTTTTCAAGTAATCTATGTAATGCTTAATACTTAGAAGAACTTAGGTTCTTCTACACGTGCCTGTAATGCATGTAATCTACATAATTTCATGTCAGAATCTCCACTGTTCCAAGAAAACCAGGCTTCCCGTTTGCCTGTGAGAGGACCGACTGTCTTTTTGTCCCTAACTATCCGGTATCCTTTGATTCAGTTGCTGTTTCTGTTAATCACCTATTGCTCATCAGCTCTGTCCTGCTCCAGTTGAGCTGTTCGCATCCTCCTGCCTTCCCACTCCCCGGAATTGTCCATTCCTCTCTGTTGTCTTACCTCTCACAGCATCTTTTTAAGCTGCTGCAGCACAAGCAACCACATCCTCTCTCATGTGGCACATCCTCCCTCTCACCTTCCTTCCTGGCTGCTGTGTTAGCACTCTTACTTGCCCTGTTGCTATAGAGGGACCACAAGTTCTGCTTTACCACATCCTTTGTAGGATACAACAGGCCAAGGGGGAGGAGAAGACCTGCTTTGACACCAGGACGGCAGAGGTGGAGGGTCTGGGGCTCTAGTAGGTTTGGGCTCCAGTGAGGAAGGCTGATTGCTGTGGTGATGAGAGCAGCCCCTGGAGCCAAGCCCAGGAGGTTTCTTGCAGGAGCACCTGCTCCCCTGGAGCTCCACCGCTCCTGCCCCCGCGGCCGGGCGGCAGCAGTGACTCAGAGGCTGCAGGAAGGAGCAGTTTCAGTTCATGGTTTAAGCTGTCAGCAGAGAGAACTAGACACCAAGAGCGTGTGTGCCTGAACGTCTTGGCAGTTGGTGACACTGGTTGGACTCACACAGGGAAGAATCCTCTCGTGAGCCATGTGTCAAGTTGTGTGAGGCTTCCATAGTAGGTGTGACAGGGGGGCCACCAGGGCCAGTTCTTGGGCTGTGCTCCCACTGACCTGCCTGGCTGGTGGAGGGGCTTTTGTTGCCAACTCGATGCTCTGTGCTGCCACCGAGGAGGTCGCTCTCCCTCCCATCCCCGCTCTCAAAGCTCTCTGGTGGTCTTCGTGCTGCAGTTGGTCCTGCTCTTGATAACCTTGGTGGCATTTCGGGTCTGGTGGTGTGCATCACCTTCTCTGCCGCAAGCTTGGAGCAGCTCACCCTGTAGTGGCTCAGCATTTTGTTACCGGGGGAATGTACCCATGGAGCTTTCCTGTAGGTGGGCCCATTTGTTAGGTGTTGCAGTGGAATTAGTTCCCTGTCAGCCCTGAGGATCTGGTTGTACTCCCAGAACCAGCCTGGCCTCGCTGGGGCTGCCATACTTGTTTAGCTCTCCAGGTGCTGGCCCCTGTGTCATACGCTCGGGTGGCTTTTTTCAGAAACCCTTTTTGTTGGACTTGAGGCAGGTTTCTGTCAAGGTAGGATTAGGGTATGGCCGAAACCTGCCTGTGAGACAGCACTTCTGCTTAATTAGCAGGAGGGGTCACTCTTGAGTTTGTGGAAGGTGGTTTTCTGGGTGGGGGTGACTGTGGTTGGTGTCCAGTGCAATTAAGAGGGTTACTCCCTGTTGCTGCCCTTTGCTGTGCAAAGGGCCTTGCTAGTCTACTGGGGCAACATTATTTTGAATCCAAATTAAAATTGGCATAAATATTAGAACTTAGTTTGCTTGACAGCTTCAGCAAAGCGCTGAAGAAAGAAAACATTTAAGAGCTGAAGTATAGACCAGAAACTGCTTAATTCATAATGCTTATTGGAACAAGTAGGACAATTGGAGGTGAGTTTATCTAGCAACATAAAAGGTATTTCAACATAAAACATAGTCTGTTTCCATTCTTGATTTCTGGGATTCCTCTCCCCCCCAGGTTTGAAATGCACTCAGTTGCCTAATGGTGCAGCAAAGAATCTTATTTTTATTCCTGTTTTCTCTTACCTAGATCGAGTTCTGAGGTGAATTGGAAGAGATAAAAGAATAGTGTTAAAAACCTTTTGGGCTTTATGGAATGAGTTTAAGGGGCGGCCGTGAAGGGAAAATGGAGGTGGGAAAATAAGACTGTTGGTTTTTTTTTTCTTGGTGTTGATTACTCAGCTTGAGTGGAAATATGCATGTTTAAGGTGAAAGGTCAGGAAGAATTTATTTAATACTCAAAGGGTGAAATGAAATTAAATGCTTGGATGAATAGGAGATCCACATGAAAAATGCATGTGATCATAAATAGTTGTGTGAGTGAGAACCGGATATACAGGGGTAATGGAAGGGTAGGTTCATAAACCAGCCGGTAAAGCCACAGCCTCATTTCACTGTAAACCAAAAAGAGATGGTGTCCCTGTCCCATCGGTACATCCTCCACGGTGCCATCAGTCCTCCTTGTCTGTGCTGCACGAAGCAAAAGGTTAGTGTCCTGTACTCCATTTCATACTTAACATGTCTAAACACGGATGTTTGTTTAGTTGTCATTAACTGAGGATTTAACTGACTAGCTGAGAAGTTTTGTGTGGGAAGTTGTCTCATCAGTAGTGGCTGAGTCAACAGATGCTGAAGTGCTTTCGTATTTTCTGCTCATCTCTGTTTTCTGGAAGGCTCTTGCAGTGGTAGCCTGTACTTTATGCATTTTCTGTCATTATTAATTTGCCTGAAGACTGAACATTTGCATGTAGCTTTATTGTAGGTCTCCGAGGATCTGTGATCTGAATTCTGTTGTGTTCTGCTAGCACTGTAGTGCCATATGGGACTTAACTGAGCCTATGAAGGTCTCATCATCTTGTTAATTATTTTTCTAATTTGGAGTTGTTAAACCGTGGAATCCAAAAAAGTAATTTAGAATTTGAACACTCTAATGTGTTCTTGATCTTCATTTCCTTTTTGCTTATGGAAATAGGTGACAGTGTTTAAAAAGAGAGACGTGGGAGGAGAAGGTATGAACCAGAGGTGAAAATTGGTGTTTAATTCCCCTATTCCTACTTATGTTTCTAGGACGGTGGATAAACAAGTCATTTTGGGAGGAAAAGGAATCAAACTCCCTGGAGAGTGAGGCAGTAGGAAGTCTTCAAATATACTTAATGATTATGGATCATGGGTCTTTTATTATGTTGCTGGATTAGAATTCTAGGAGCAACACGCTAAATATAAAAGCTTGGTTTTTCTGTTATTAACACCTGAATTTTCAGCACGGTTTTTCTTCACCACTTGTCTCTGTATTGACGTTCTTAGTTTCACACTCCTGCACCACAACCTGTGAAAACAGCAGGAGGTGTGACAGTGACAGGTCAGCCTGGTTCCTGGGACAGTAAGCACTGCCACCTGAGACTCACCTGAGCAGGTCTGACGCCATGGTCAAAATTGTGGAATTAATTGGTGAAGTCTCCCAGAATCTAATCTTTTGTTCACACTTGAAACCAAATAGACATACCAGGACTTTTGGCCTCGCTGTTGGGTGGAGCCAGACTCCCCGTCGTCAGCCTCTCTGTCTGTGAAAAGCACTTATGGGGCACGGGGAGTGCAGTGACCTGGGGAGCCTTGTCTACCTGCAGAGAGCCTGTAACCTGCAGGAAGAGTGGGGACACCCCCTTTATTCCAGTAGATATTAATGCTGGAGCCCCTCGATGGCAAATTAGGGTCCCATCCATCACTGAATCTGACCGAGCTTTGGGTTGAACTAGTTTGTGATAGATGAGAACACTCTAAAGAGGAAGGAATATCTTACTGAGCTGATCTTCAAAGACCACATGAATAACACTTTCTTTATTGCTCAATAATTGGTTGTGCTCTGTGTTATCTGCCTTAGAAACGGGAAGAAAGCTTTTCCTCTGGGTTGTTTTGTTTGTTTTTTTTTAATGGCTAACTTTCTTCTACCCAAAATACTTAGCATAGCTGGGGAATGTGACTTCAGGAGAATGGTTGAGAAGTGAGGGGATTTGACAGCTTGAACCAGCCCTTAAAATGAGGAAAAGCAAATAGGCAGCACTATTTCCATTTTAAGCATTGTCAGTGTAACAAGCATGCGGCCGAGTTTCAGAAGAATGCATGAATGTGAGGTTATTTGGGCAGCGGTAAAAATACTGGGAGAGAATTAATGGAAAGAGAAATGAAGTTAGAAACACACTTTGCCTTAGGGATAAAATTTTCAAAGCACTCTGGGTACTTGGATGTCCAATTCCTGTTCAAGTTAATGATGTTAATAAAGTCCTTCTTTCCTCTTTTTTGAGCTTTAACTCTTGTGTGCGTGCTCAAGAATGTGTTAAGCTCTGAATAAATACGAAGATGCTGTTTGTTTTGGGTAGCTTGTGGCAGAGGCTCTGCTTTCCCACCCCCAAAAAGTCAGGGGTGGGGTTGGGGGGGACAGTTAGTGTGTTCAAAGTCTTCCATCGCGTGGGGAAGGTGTGAAGTGTTTGTTCCACACGTGTTGCTGTCATTAGGAAGCGGGTGGAATCTAATGAAGAGGAGTAAGTTACAGTTGTAGGAGTAGTTTAATTATGTCCACATCTTGATTGTCAATCAAAAGTCTATTCCTTTTTAATAAGCTGTTAATATCACAGTAAGCATAGGGACCTGAAAATGAGTTGACCTAAGACTTGTCAGGTTGGAAGGCCAAGGGACACAGAGAGTAATATAAAGGCTGTGGTGGGAACCTGCTGAGATACACGACTCATTGTCAGTCCAGTATTTTGATCAAGAGTGTTCTTGTGTGTAAACCAGGCTCTGAGTCACAGGAAAGTAGTGAATACTTCCAGAAAATGTTTTGTTGTTTCTTTTTCAGAGAAAACAGGTGCAGAGTGACCTTTTGTTTCCCCCCCACACTGTGGTCTGGTGGGAGCATTCTCACTGAACACTCTGTGATACTTCTTGTCATGTTTTCTTGCATTTTCTTGAAGAATGCTAAAGCCTTGTGGAATTTATTGTTTTCTAGTGTTATCCCTAACTGGAAGGGTGAGTAGGCTGCAAAAACAAACAGAGGAGAGTATGTATATTGGAACTGAAAACTGAAACAGCAGCTCATGGAGGTACCTGACCCATCTTCCAGCCAATGACCAAACCTGCACAGCTGCAGTGGCAGACTTTACCTGCCAAACCTGTGTCCATCACCGGTGGAGATGGTCATTTTGTGCTGAAACCACGTGCTGCTGTCAGTAAACTGCTCCTGGTTGTACAGCCAAGTCCCTTTAGAGTTGAGACAGATGAATCTCACAAGCTGCCCTCTTGCCTATTTCTTTAAGGTAGATGCTTCCCCAGCCATCAGCTTCTTCCTGGCTTCAGTGGGACTCTGATACCTTTATTGATCTCTGTGTTTGAAAATTCTCGTTGAGTTTTACTCTTTGAGTATGAGAAACTTCTTACACCCAGTGCTACAAGTGCTTAAGTTAACCAAAGTACTGGCTAATTTACTGATGACATTTCTCCCTTTATGAAATTTCTTTTCTTTTTTTTTAAATGGGATTAATTACTCTGTAGAGCTTTTTCTAAGCCATAAAATTATTCTGGACTTCAGTGAAAACTGAACTGAAACATAGGATTGGAGTTTGGGAATCTTTTGAAGAACTTTTCTACTGTCTGCTTCTGGGAAGTCTTTTGTGGGAGGCATTTTCAACATTGATTGTTCAAAGGCGTGATATTATTGTTAACTACTCTCAAAAAATCTCCTTTTTAGAAGTTCTGGTTTTGCATTGACTGCGTGCATCCCCAGACTTAGGTTTCCATGAATTAAAGGTTATGCTTTATGATCAAAGCATTCTGTGTCCTCTGTCACCCCTACAGTTCATGAGGCTTTGCCTGCCTTCAGCTTGCTGAGCAGATCCATGGAACGAGGAGGACTGTCTGTATTGGGTCACTCTGGCTGCACTGCCTTTCCTTTGGAATCTCATGCTCACCAAGGGATGGTGTTGCCAATATTACTGATGTTTTTCATCCTTAAGGAACACGGAAAACAGAAGGGATAATGGAATCCATGACCCCAGTGTAACATGCTGTTGTGGGGCGTTGGCTGCTCAGTGAAATGGTTCTTGGGCCAAAACTCTCCCGTGCCCAGAAAAGGACGGAAACTCTTATCTTTAGGAAGGGCTGCAGAAAGCTAAATTGCACCTTGCCTTGCTTCTTGATAGCAGGGGACAGTGCTCGTTGTTTTATCTGGTTGAGGTTCTTCTGGTTACAGCTCGGCGCAGGACAAGTGTCTCTGCTGACTTTATAAATAGAGCGTTGACATCTCCCCACAGCTGGGGTGTCTGACTGTGTGCAGGGACTGTGCCTTCGCGCCGCGCTGTTGTGGGGCGTTGGCTGCTCAGTGAAATGGTTCTTGGGCCAAAACTCTCCCGTGCCCAGAAAAGGACGGAAACTCTTATCTTTAGGAAGGGCTGCAGAAAGCTAAATTGCACCTTGCCTTGCTTCTTGATAGCAGGGGACAGTGCTCGTTGTTTTATCTGGTTGAGGTTCTTCTGGTTACAGCTCGGCGCAGGACAAGTGTCTCTGCTGACTTTATAAATAGAGCGTTGACATCTCCCTACAGCTGGGGTGTCTGACTGTGCAGGGACTGTGCCTTCGCGCCACACACCATGGAGTTTTCTTTTGCCAAACTTGACATAGTGAGGCCGCTGAAACATTCCAGCAGATCCATCATCTATGGGATAACAGACCACACCGAGGCAGCTGCCTGGAGCCATTTTCAGGTTTTTATTCATACTCTGGCCTAAACGATGCTCAGAGAATTGAGTTGGGGTGGTGGTGATGGGGGTGGAAGAGGTTTGGACAACCCACCACCAAGATTGCCTTTCCAGGGGGAGCCTGCTCTATCTTTCTGTGGAGTCAGCAGCCTGAATTATCTTGGAGGGCAGGATCTCCTTGGAGGGCAGGATCTCCTTGGAGGGCAGGATCTCCTTGAAAGGCATTCTTTCTTATGGGAAACCATGGCCTTTCTTCTTGGATGGGGCTGCAGTAGAAATGCTAAGTTAGTTTCTTGTTCCTAGTATGGTATATCTGATAAAGGTGGTTTAATTTGCTTACAGGGATTAGGGAGTGGATTTCCCTCCCCGAGTTTTTCCTTCTCAAAGTTGGGAGTGTTGTGTGAATGCATGTAAACTTGTGAGTAATGGACTGCCTCGTGGGGTATTTATTTTATATGCAAGTGTTTATGTTAAATAATGTAAATTGTGTAAGAGTTGAGTGTGGGATAGTGATGAGAGCTCTTTATCAGAAACCTTAAAAAGGTCATGTTTGCACTGCTTTCTTGACGCCAGCATAACCCAAGATGTAGAGGTGGTGTGTTTGAAGTAGAGCAGAAGATGGCTCTGTGCTGGCATCACACCACGCTCCTTCCTGAGCTCAGCCCTCGGGGAGGAGGAGGGGTCTGTGATGTTACCCATGTCATCTTTGTATTCTCCCCAGCTGTGAAATTGTCTGAAATAAGGATTTGTGTATATGCAAATATGTACTGGCTTAATCCACATCTCCCCTTTCTGCAGAATATGTACATCCTCTTTTTGAGTGAACGATGTTACGTTGGTTTAAGGGTGATTTATATTGCTGGAACTCAGGTTTTTTTATTCTGCGTAGTTTGAATCTTGGGGTTTTTTTGGTGTGTGTTTTTTCTTAACCACTTTTTCTCAGTTCCTGGAGCACAAGGTTTGGAAGTTCTTTACTGTTTTTGTAACTTTATACTATTGCCCTTTTGCTGTTCTGCCCCCAGCGCCTCTTTAATTGACTAATAGTGATATAATTTCAACTGAAGCCTAGTCTGGTTTGGCTGAAGTGGTTTAAAATAGTACCTTATGTAAACCAGAGCTAATATGCACATACACAAACCCAATGTGTCCTGCTCCATGCAAATTACCTGCTGTCTTAACTAGCTTCTTGCTAGAGTTTTGCGAATTTTACACCTCTAACATGATTCCTATTTCTTACCCTCAAAACAGAGTTAAAACATTTTTGTTAGGAAGTAGCAGCTTCTGTGTGCGTGACTTTGCTTCGATGCTGAAAGAATCTCTCCTGATACTGATCTAATTTGCTGCCAGAGCCAGATATGCTATAAAGCAGAAAGTGGTATTTGCTTAAAAGCAACATATTCATAAACTAGGCTTTTTAGTAGTTTTCTGTTTGTTTTTTTTTTCTACTCTGTGCATCTAAGGAAGTGGGTTAGTATTGCTTTGATAACATTTGATGATAGTGCTACAAACTGAAAGTCGCAACACCAAATCTTTGGCAGAGAGAACGAAGCATTGCTTCTGTCAGAGGCTTTAATTGTGGCAGAAAAGCATCTGCCCCAAACTTATTGCTGCGTACAATTTTTTGGAAAATGTTGTAAATCTGACCTTTGTACTGCAGATGTACAAATTTATTTTCTTATTTTCCATTGGTTTCCATAATGGAACCAGATGCCAAATAAGTCAGGCTGATATTAAAGTCCTTGTTTGTGCTGTGTTTCTGTCAGGATAATTATTTGGTGTATCTCAGTTTAAAAATTATTTTTTAAGTCTTGTAGAAACATAAACGCTGTGTGGAATGGATGATTATGGAATTTGAGTGTGGTGTTGACGTAACCAAATTTTAAAAAATAAGGTAATTCTAGGTTAAATCTGCAGATAGTAATAAGCTGGCTTGGATAATTAATTTGGATTTAGAGTTGCTTAATTTCTCTTGGCATTTGAAAATCCCAAACTGACTTGTGGAATGTTCTTGATTGAACAAACTTTTATTGAAAACATGTGTGACTGTGTTCTTGAGGGCAACAATATTTGAAGAACAAAGTAGCATCTGTATCTAACTGGAGGTAGATGAGAAGACTTGCTGTAACCACGGCTAATGCCGGTCTTTGTGGCAGGATTCGATGGCACGGCTTCTGTTTTAGAACAAAGAAGGCAATAGGGGAAGTAAATTTGGTTCTGTAAAATGGCTGTTAACCTTTCTGAATGATATTTCAAATTCGTATCACTGACAAAGCTTGTATAGAAATCTGTATTTTCCAGGCTAAAATCAGAATTATTAATTAGCAGTAGATCTCAAATTCACGTAAAGTACTGGCAAGAGGATCCATTTCCTGTCCTTTGTCTAATTGTATCTTGGTAGAAAATTGCATTCAGTAGAATTGCCAGAATTTCTGAAATGAAACTGATTCAGAAATGAGGAATGAAGAATGGTACTGGATCTGTCTCATGTTAAGAAACAGATTTCTGTTGATTTAAAAACCCTTGTAGCTACAAAAAGATGTGTGGTAATGGAAAATATTAATAACACTTTCTTTGTGGTGATACGCACTTTGGAAATGTATTTTTAGTTATCTCTATGTTCAACGAGACTAAACTATTTTTTTTTTGATTCATTGCAGGACCAGTTTGACAACTTAGAAAAACACACGCAATGGGGTATTGATGTTCTGGAAAAATACATCAAGTTTGTAAAAGAAAGAACAGAGATTGAACTCAGCTATGCAAAGCAGCTTAGGTAAGTGGGGATGTAAAGTTCTGGGTTTGAGCTGCATCTGTTCCAAGCCTGTAATCATCTGCCAGTGGTGGCAATTCGTTTGGTTTGTAATAATGGCTTTTAGAGAATAGCTTTAATTTAGAGAATGGAAAGCTAAAGTTAATTTAGGATGCTGTTTTATTATCTCTGCTAAAAATCATATGCTTTGCAAAAAGAAAGGTTATTTAGGTGACTGAGTAGCAAACTAGGGCTTACTCACAATTGACCTGTGATTAATGGCTCAGGCTTTGAGGATAGCATTGTAATGTTTTCCATGAAATTAGGACTGCTGTGTGTAAATGCTGAAGGGCTTAAGAATTCAGCAGGATAATGATAATTTATTATAAGGTAAAGTTTAGGGTTTCTTTTCATAAGACAAACTCTTTATGAGTGCGTGTTGGAGAAATTGCAGGTCAGAAAGTCAGTCTCAGCCCTTGGAAATTTGGTCGATGTAGTTAGCCAAATTGCAGCCTGAGGTTTGAATTTTGACAGTTTTATAATCTTGCCACTGTTCTTGTGATGCGTCTCCTGAACAGAGCAGAGATCCTGTGATTTATCTCAAGTAGCTAAATTACTGGAAATTCCTGCTACGTATGTTTTACGTGTCTGGTTCAACAGTCAGGCTGTAGGGAGAGAAGGGGAGTGGGTGTGAGCCAGACCCGGAAAATGTATTCCTTGAGGTCAAATCCAGTGTAAATGGGGAAGGGATGCTAAAAACCTCCCACACAAATAGCTCTTACCCTGCTTTTCCCAGTAGGGTAGAAAAAATGCAAGGTGAACAGGGGTTCAGAGTACAACACACTGTCCTGCTGCTGCGGAAGGAGGCTGTGGTGCAATATTGTTGGCAGCCTCTGGTGTCCAGGGTGATAAACTGGAGGTGGTGGAGCTACCTGGGGAGGGGGCTAATTCTTCCCAACACTTCTAGTAAATCCATATCACTTTTTTGCATGATTAAAATACATATCAGAACTTTTTCCATCTACTCAGTATTTACAGAGATTGAGATCTGAGGTTCCGCCTGATCTGTATATATCTAAAGCACCATGTCTATTAAAAAAAAATAAAATAATCACCCAGAATTTTTGATGCTTGTGTTGGCATGGATTTGAGATGCACAATGGCCTGTGATTTACAAGGAGTTGGTGATTGATAAAACCCCGCCTTCATGGTTATGGGCTCTCTCAGGGGAATGCCGTGAGGATTCCCCAGGGTCGCTGCTACAGACAAGCAGGAAATAGAGAATGACTTGTGCAGGAAGAAATTGCTCACGTCCTATGGAGATGAGAAGAGATTGAATTACAGAGGCCAAATGAGCTGGAAAAAAGAGAGTATGACTGGAGTGGGAAACCCCAGCAGAGTATCTGTGTGAGCAGGCCTGTCTGGTGAAGAATCACACCCTAGACTCAATTAATTTCTTAGGATGATAAATTTCAGGTGTAAAGAGCATAATTATGAAAATGGACATTCAAAAAAAATGTTTAAGGGAAGTGGGAGTTCTACCTCAGGCTATTTAAGAGCTCATGAGCTTTACTTACTCTGTCCTAGACTTCCAAAACAATCTTGGTGAATTCTTTCCTTCTCCCTGTATTTTAATTCCCAATGCATGGCTGTGTTCGTCTCCCCACCCACAGGCATGATTTGAGGACAAATATATTAATCCCTGAGAAGCTCTTAAAACACAATGCTGTTTGGAGACATCTAGAAGTTAGAGGTGTACTAATAAAAAAAAAAAGGAAATGTAGACTTGTCAAATGTTGAGATAAAACAGTGCTGGACATTAAATAAAATAAATCATGCATCTGCTTCTAATAAGTCTCCTTAAGTCTGGTGCAAACCTTTCTTGTATCGCATCTGTTTGGTGTATAAGGGCTGCAGCATATCAGTGCATGTCATAACATGCAGACATGCTATTAAAAAAGGACAAGTCAACACAAAATACTCCTGTGGGTTTAACTCGGTTTTATTTAGAGTGTAGGTAAAGCTGCTGAACCTTGTTTTCTTTTGTGAAACTTCTGTTTTCTTGTCTACTTGTCAGCCTCCTCATCTGTTGGAGCCTAATTGTTTGCTATTTAAAAATGTTTCTTTCCTTCCTCTTTATAATTCCACAGATATATATGTAATATTTTGTTTTAAAAGCATTAAGTTAGATCTACATACTTGCAGGTTACATAAAATTTATCAACTTTTGCCAGTGGAAGAAACTCCCTGGTGTCAATATCTTACATAGTTAGATCTACATACTTGCAGGTTACATAATATTTATCAAATTTTGCCAGTGGAAGAAACTCCCTGGTGTTACATACCTTACACGTTGTGCCTGCACTATTCAATTCCTGCTTGTACCATTTGCAGTCTTGGTCTGAGGGTCCAGTTCACATTGGACATGATTGTTTTCTTAATTGCTTTGCATTATAATTGTTGAGTTGTTAGGCTGGGAAGGAAGGGATGCAGAAATGGTAGTGTAGTGGTGTTGCATTGTCCACCTTCCCTAGTCACTGCTTACCTTACAGCACACACACTGAGCATCAAACAGTGGATGGATAGCTGTGAGGAAGACATATTGGAAAAAAAAATGCTTAAGATACCAGGATAATCGGAGAATCAGGAACCTCTGGTGGACGATAAATGTGAGAACACACTGAGCATCAAACAGTGGATGGATAGCCTTGAGGAAGACATATTGGAAAAAAAATATGCTTAAGATACTAGGATAATTGGAAAATCAGGAACCTCTGGTGGATGATAAATGTGAGAGAAAGAGTAAGATGTCAAAGCAGAAATGAGGGAGCAGAGGAACAAGCTGGAAAGGCAGAAAAAAATGATGCATTGTGAGAGTCAAATAGAAATTAGTTGGAGACAGGTGCACAGGCGCGCACAGGATCTTTCCAGAATTGCTGTTTTATTGCTAATCTTTGTTCTTATTGTGTTCCCTCTTTAATCATGGTTAGCTCAGAAGGTGGTACTGCACAATTGCAGGCTGAACGTGTGAGAGTCGTATTGACTCTTACTCGATTCAGTATCACTTCTGGGTTTTTTGTATGTACCCTGGTTTTAAATCCTACATATGTTTTGATTAAGAAAAAGGGGGGAAAAAGTAAAGAAACTTGTATATATAAGCTCTATATTTTATGTTTTATAACGATGCAGAAAATAATTTGTTTAACCCAGGTACTAATCCTTGTTACCTGCTTTCAGAGTCTTTTTTTCTGTGAAAGCATAGTCTGGATTTTTTTTTTCCCCTAGCTCTGTAGCATTTCTACACCTTTAAAGCCTGACAAGACAACAGTAACTCTGTATGTCAGAATTAATTGGACAGCATGACAGTGCAGGGACACGTGTGTTCTGAGTGTGTGTGAAAATGCCTTATTAGAGTGGTTTTCTGTGCATGTTTTCACGTGGTTTTTCTTCTCCTCTTTGAGTGGGGGTGTGGAGGGAGGAGGCATTCCCAGGGCACAGGAAGAGGAATCATGTAGAAGAGTTTGCAGAATCCTTGCTCTGCTGGGATTCTTTGGTGGAAGGTGCTGTACGGATAAGTAGAGAAGTCATTGCAGAGCATCCCCTTTGAGAGAAGGCAGAGATGAGAAAGGAGATGCTTGTTTGGATCCCTTCCAGTAGGGATACTTAAATTTTGAGAAACACATGTTTGTCTGCAAATCTGCCAGGGTTCTGGCCACTGCTCTGTTTGGGCAGATGCTTCTTAATTCCTTAAGGAGACAAAAGGAATAAGAAATGTGAGATGAGGCCCTGCTGTGTCCCAGTTACCAGTAAAACCAGCAGGCATCAGGGAGTGGGTTACACCTCTGAAAAAACAGTTTCTTTTCAACTGGATGTGTGCTGGGGGTCCTCCAAAGAGTTTGGCACAGATGGGCCAATGCAACTTGGTAGTCCATTGGACAACGGTTCCATTAGTACTACTTGCATGTTTTTCTTAATTGCTGAAACGACCATGTAAAGCTAAAACAAATGGCTTCCATTTCACAGCAGGGTAACAGAGGCTGCAGGAAGGTGGACAGTAGTAGGGCTGAGTTTAGAATAGAGGAGGTCTCAGTGCTGCAGCACTGAAAAGGTCTTAAGTAAGAATTGTCTGCTCCCTGGCTTGCATTTTTTAATAGATGTGTGGTGTTGTACTGTGCTACAGCATAATGTGCATCCTAATGAAGAGCTTTAATTATCAGCAGGGTGTGTTGGGTGTTGGATGGGCAGCACACACTCATTCTACCCTTTGTGTGCTGCTGGGGAGGAGCTCCATAGGTGCTTTCAGGACAGGGAGAGCCATGTACTGTCAAACATGTTAGCAGAGTTATGGTCACATTTCTTATTCAAGATATGATCACTTAAAAAGCATATCAATATTTTAAATCACTAGTTGGATGTGGGGTAATGAGAGATAAGCATCTGTGCTAATTGGGGTAATCAAATTTCACATTTCTCCCACCATCAGTTGATAATCATAAAATGGACCCCCCCTTTTGTCATCTCAGTGCAGCTTCCCACAGCTTTATGAAGATTTTTCTCTTCCTTGGAAGCACCCTGCTAGAGGCAGGCAAACTTCCATGGCCACAAGTGTCATCTGCAGCAAACCACACTTCAGTGGGCTGGCAGACCTTTGGATATGGAGCAGCACCTTCTGCTGGTGGAGTCTGTAAAGTGTGTCTGTGTATCCAAGGACCAATATTTTTACTGTAAAAGGGTCTCCTTTAGATCAGAGGAAGGAGACCTGTGCTTCAGCAGAACCAGAACTCAGGTGTATTGACTTCATGACCTTAATTTGTTCTCAGGTTTATTGAGAATGTTGCAGTTTGGAGACTGAAGCACCATGTACCCTCACCTTAATTTGTTCTCAGGTTTATTGAGAATATTGCAGTTTGGAGACTGAAGCACCATGTTCTTTGAGTGTTGCTACAATGCAATCAGAGCCCAATTGTAATCATCATTCTGAAAACGTGTCTGGTCACTGCAAATAAAAACTGAAGCCCCACAGAATCTGTGTGCACACAAAGATTATCCAGTTAATTTAAAGAAAACTTTAATATATATGTATTTTTACTTTTAGGAATCTTTCGAAGAAATACCAACCCAAGAAGAACTCCAAAGAAGAGGAAGAATACAGGTATGTTCATGATCCACTGCTGAGTGAGCATGTGAAGAGGAAGAATACAGGTATGTTCATGATCTGCTGATGAGTTGAAGGAGGAAGGGGGAAAGTTTGGGTTACCAGCTAGGATTTGGCTTGTAAACCAAAAGTTTTAAAGTCAAGAGTACAGAAATCATAGACGCAAAAACAGGCTTATGCCCGGAGTAAGTAGATACTAAGGAGTGAATTTTCAAAGTTTGGATTTGGTCTATAACTATTAAATTCCCTTTATAGGGAAATCATAGACGCAAAAACAGGCTTATGCCGGGAGTAGGTAGATACTAAGAAGTGGATTTTCAAAGTTTGGATTTGATCTATAACTGTTAAAGTCTCTTTATAGGTTATGTTTTCTGGATGCCTGGTTTGGGGGTTTTTTGTTTGGTTTGGTTTTTCCACGTACCTTAAAAACTCTAAGCCAGACAATGTAAACCTGGCTCTTTGAAGTGAGTGGCCAAATTAATAATAACTACTTTGAGCAGGAACAGAAACAGTTGTTAATTTTAGCATGGAACTCCAGCAGTCTGCGCAAGTATTAAATTACTCAAATGGACTGACGACACGGATCAGTAACTTAGTAAAGGGATAATGTTGTGACTCCGCAGAGAAACCAGTGGCTCTTGAAGAGTAAGGTGAAGGATGTAGTTTGTACTCCCAGTATTCTCAATGTAAACCTGGCTCTTTGAAGTGAGTGGCCAAATTAATAATAACTACTTTGAGCAGGAACAGAAACAGTTAATTTTAGCATGGAACTCCAGCAGCCTTCGCAAGTATTAAGTTACTCAAATGGACTGATGACACGGATCAGTAACTTAGTAAAGGGATAATGTTGTGACTCCGCAGAGAAACCAGTGGCTCTTGAAGAGTAAGGTGAAGGATGCAGTTTGTACTCCTAGTATTTTGGGATGGATCAAAGCAGGACTTGCTGCTGCTGAAGGATGTTGCATGGCCTCAGCTGCCGGTGTCTCCCCGCTGGCAGGGGACCAATGTGCCCCTCGCAGATAGTGACTGCAGTGCCAGAATATTCCTGCTCTTGATGAGATTGAAGATATTCTTGAAAGAGAACTTTCTAGAGGAGGAGCCTTCCAACAGACAGGCCATAAGCCAGAACGAGAACCTTTTCCTTAGAGCACTCTTGACTCTGAAATTTCTCAACGCCAGCGTTTTGTAACGCATCAGCTTTGGATGAAGCCTGACCCCGGAGCCTTGTATTGCAGGAAGTGGCTCTGCCTCTGGAGAGCCTGGCAGCAGACTCAGACCCTTCACCTTGAAATTTGAAACATTTCAAATGAGTTTGGATGTGGATCCAACTGTATGATTATATAAACTTAGATTTTTTGGGTCAGACCCCCAAGCTGCTGTATACAGCTACTCTACTGACTCATATTAACAGAGATAACAGCCTTTTCATATCCTTTTTAATTTATTTTTAGTTAACATTGTTTGGGAATCAGTTATTTATGCCATTACTTCCTGAGATATGGATATTTATACAAGGAAGTTTATGTTACCAGCATATCAGCTGGTTGAGTCTGTACCTGGGATTAGGAAGAAATCTGCCTTTGGGTATTTATACCATAAATGGGTATTTTGAGTTTACTACAACGTTTTTTGACATGTCTTTCATTGCTGGAAAAAGGATATTGGAGTTAAATGATATATATGATGTGGCACAGAAGATCCTGTGTGTCCTTTGCCCTTTTAAATGTTGTGTTCACCTCCGTATAGTTTCCTCATGTCTCTAAATAATGTCTGAGGATTTGTCAGGCGACCTTTGGGTGCCTCGGACACTGCTTTGAGACAGCCTGTCTAAAAATTATCTGTTTCCAAGCTTATTGTCAGTCTGTAGTTCTGTGGCTTTGATCCTCTGTCTTTTGCAACTGGGATTTCTCCTGAGGCACCACAGCTTGACTGGGAATGTGGCTGCTTGTATTGGACTGTATTTTTAGTCTCTTTTTTTTTAGTTTCTTTTTTTTTCTGTTTGTTTTTTTATGCCATTTTCATCCCTATGTATACCACTTCTCTCTCTTTCCTCTAAATCTCTCCCTCGTTGCTTCTCTTTTTCACCTTTAGGTGATATTATCAATGCAAACTGCTGCCATTTAATATTAATAACTTCTCTAGCATGTACAAGTGCAGTGCTTCAAAGCTGCTGTTTCCAGCTGACCAGCACAGCCAGCTGGGGTATTTAAATGCAGCTCTGTTGGCGCTGCACTGAGTATGCTAGTGACATAATCTGCTGTTTTGAAATTGTGTGCACAGATGGTCATTTCTTCCTTTTAATAATACACAGAATGTTGCACTGGAGATTATTTTATACAAAAAGTAAACCTTGTGGTGGAAGGTACTAAAAAATATGGGTTGACAATGAACATCTGGTTAGTAAACTCACTACCTTGTTGAAAACTTCATAAACTATAGCTGATTTAAATCAAATTTACACTGTGGAAAGTTTTCTTTTCCCCTTTATGCTAGCCAAAAAGTTGGTTTCTTAGCCAGGATTTTGCAAGGTAGAGTACACTGATGACTCTGTGCACTGAATTGTAGGACTGGAAAGAGTGTAACTAGAAACGTTTGGTGAATAGAGATTAGAATAGTGAAGTCTCAGAGCTGTGCTGATAAAAAACCTGGCACTCTAAAACTGTGATATTTTAAGAGCCAATGTCAAACTGTCTAAATCAAGATTAATTTATCAGACAACTGTCAGTGTGTGGGATAAGCTTCCTTTTGAGAAATTCCTTCAAGTGAATTCCTTCTGTGCTAATTCATATTCACTCTCACGTAGCAATGCTAAATGCTTAAGAAGGATACAACCTCCCTTTGCAGCGTGTCTTCCTGAAAAGAAAGGGACTACAAGTAAAATGCATTTTTGTCTTCTGCAGGTACACATCAACTAGAGCCTTCCTAGCCACTTTAAATGAAATGAATGACTATGCTGGACAGCATGAGGTCATTTCAGAGAACATGACCTCTCTTATCACTGGGGAGTTAACACGCTACGTGCAGGAGCTGAAACAAGAGAGGAAATCGGTAATGGATCATTTTTTATTCTTCACAATTAATTGCTTTTTAAGACAGATGTTCAGTACTAGGGGAGTTCGGTGTTAAGCAAAATTTATTTGTAGTTAATAAATACAAGCTTTGCTAACGAACTGAGCATTAAAAAAAGTGGGTTACATACCCTGGCCAATTCACTGAACCATTTCAATCAAATGTTATAAAACCAGACAGCAATGCCTTCAGGAGAATCCCTGCTAAATAAGGTCAGAGATCCATCTGTGCTGAAGGCTCTGTTAGCCAAAAGCTCGTTTGGGGAAGAGTCCAGCAGCACTGCGAAAGCCTGAAATAAACAGAGAAACTAAGCTCGTTTGGGGAAGAGTCCAGCAGCACTGTGTAAAGCCTGAAATAAACAGAGAAACCGTATTCCTGAAACTGACTGAAAGAATTCTTAGGATCTTGGTTCATATTTTCCTGCTTCTCAGCCAGATCTGGTCAACAGAACTTTTACCCCTTGGTGAGTGGGCATAAAATAGTGATTCTGAGCATTGTTGTTACAAATAGTGACAACAGGTGTAAAAGGACTAAGCAAAGTGCAAGAAGGCATGGGAGCATCAGGGCACTCTATTTTATTTCCAAACTGTTGGTCCATTATGGAAAGTGCAAAAGGGCTCTTGCTCAGTCCAGCAAAACGTGCACATTTATAAGCAGTCCCACTAAACATCAGCATGTGTTAAAGTGCTGGGAAGCACCAGAGTCCTGGAAATTACCATATTTTCCTAAGTATAGCATTAGGATAGTAAGTCTGTCAACAGAGGAAAAGATACACCTTTAATTTGCAAAATGATGTGTAATCTTTCAGCGGTGTAATATTTTGGCAGCAACATGAACGGGTGTTTTACATATAGCTGTGATAAGAATGTTTTCTCAGCCACTTCTATGACCTTTGCTTCAGCATGGATTCTCTACGATAAAGCAAACAAAAAAAGGCATTCCAGTATGGCATTTCCCTGTCACTTCTACTGTTTTTACCTAATTTTTCAATTATATGGGCGTATAAGGTGATTGGAATATCTGTTAGACATTTTAAGTGTGATGAAAGAGATTTTGCTATCTTTCTTGTAAAGAATGTGGGCAGTAACTGTATTGCTTTTTTGTTTTATTTGTAGACTTTTGTAGTAAGTGTGGCTCAGAAGTAATAGGTGAATGACAGGAAAATTATTTTAAGATTGGTCGAGTGATAACAGCATGGGAACAGCAAAAAACCATCTGACAATGTAATTATCAGCTGTCGCTGATAATTCTTAGTCTTTGACAGAAAACAGTTGTCAGTCATGGTTGTTTGGGTTTTTTTTCTTGTAACACGAACATAAGCTACGTGAATTATGAATCCTTGTCTGATTCCTGTAGATTTCTCATTTATGAGCAAATAGTGTTGAAAAGAAAACTGTGTCCACCTTCAGGCACTTTTCATACATAGCCCTTTCTCGCTTCATACTGTAAACCAGAAATGCATCAATCTTGCTGGGATCTGCGGGAGGGGAAGGTGGTGCCTTTGTAAATATCACAGAGGGCTCATGCTTTGGCAAAACCTTTTATGATACAAATTGATGAATGGCTTGGGTTTTCCAGAAATTTTGCTGGCAGAGTTCTCATGCTCGCTGCTTGATATGTCATCAGCTGTTATGCTACGAGTTCATGGAAGCATCTAGGTTGGAAAAGACCCTGAAGATCATCAAGTCCATCCATTAACCTAACGCTGCCAAGCCCACCAAGTTGCTAGAAGCTGTAAGAAAAGATGATTGCTGCTGGGGCTAGGGCCACACATCAGGATTGGGAGACCCACATTCTTGTCCACAGAGTCTTGTATAATTTCATTCAGTCATTCAGGTGTCCAAATACCTGTGAAATGGCACAAATTACCAGTGGTTTCAGTATGACTGAGATAGATCAGCACCTTTGCTCTTTTTGTTACAGTTTCCCACCTGGAAGATGAAAATGATACCTAGAGGTGTCCTAAGTATAAATGTGTGAATGATGAACTCGGAGCAGCAGAAAGCAGTCAGGCAAACATCCCACTTCAGAGCTGCTGTTTCCAAAGCAATCCCCTTTGATATGCAATAGGAATTGTGCATTTAATGGAGTCATGGGGGATGAGGGTGGTGATCTTTAAACACGTGGGGTCTGATGTGTGCCTGCATTACTCTGTTTTCATGCTCATTTAGCTCTATTGATTAAAGTGGAATTGCACCAGCAGCTGATTGGGTCGCATAATTAGAAATCACACTTCTTTGTTTTTCCATGACAAGTACAAGCCCGTAGCCTGTAATCAGCACAGAACCCGGTAGTATATAAAGCCTTTCATTGGTTTAATGCTGGGTAGAATTCATTTGTCATGCAATTTTTAGGTGTGTTGGATTTGTTTGACTACTGTGAAAGGCATACTTGGGGTGCCTGTGTCATGTTTATCCGTGTAGGATAGTTGCTGATGGTGAAAAGAGGGGAAGAAGCAGCTGATTAAAACCAGGCAGGACAGTCTGGAGGCGGAACAAGTGGGATGATTTGCAAATTCACAGAGGTTTGGCACTGTTCAAAAGACACGATACCTCGTCATTCCTCTGGCCTGGTTTGGAGTTCAGGAGAGTTCTGCGTTATCTTTTTGTTTTTATAGATAATGTGCTTTGTGGCATGATGGTATTTTGATCATCAGAAAAGTAGTTAGAGAAATCAGACAAAGACTTGTTTTTGTGAAACTTGAATATCATAAGCAACAAAGGTCAATCCGTGGGTTAAACTTTATTGAACCACATGTTCTTCTTCCATAGGATGTCACTGTACCAGCCAAGTGGTTGCCCTCCCGGTGCCTGAAGCTGGGTGTGCACCCTGCCTGCTCCTCACACGGAGTGTGCGTGCCAGGGGGTGAACTCCCTGAGCTGTTTCAGTTCTTCCCAGAGGTCGGGTGAAGTGAAACTCCCTATAGCACAGTTCCTCACTTCAACTTCTTCTTGTGTTCTTTTGATCTTAGTGTGTCCATGCTCTCATGTGAGCAATTCTCATCTTCAGCCAGGCTCCAGGTAGCTGTTTCAAAGCTGGAATTTCAGTTCTGCGCTCCATGGGAAGGTCATGCCTCATCCTCCTTCCTTTTGAGGTTGTTGAGGCCAGATGCATGTGACTGTGCAGAGACCTCTGTCATCAAGCCACAAAAATGTGTTAGGGATCATCTCAGAGGGGTTCAGGGAAAGAACTTGCTTCTGCGGTCATTCTTCATGCCACCCCAATTTCACCAAAACCCTTACTTTGGGGTGGCTGTGGAAGGTGCCAGGTTTGAGCTGGGGGCCCTGCAGTATTCCAAAATTGACTCTTAATCTTGCTTGTCTATGACAAAAGAAAAAGGGGTGATCCCTGTAGTGTCAAGGGGGGTGTTTGGGCTTCTACTTCAGAAGCATTTCCAGGTTAGAAATGTACTCCAGTTCTTCTGCTCCCACCCATTGCGACTGTTGCCGTCGTGATGGTAGCTCCTAAGCAGACCAGTTATTCTCCACGTGAGAGATCACCAGCATTTTGATGGCTTAGTGAGGGAATCTGCTTCTCTGCATTGCTGCTCCTGCCAAATTACTCAGCATGCTTTGTTCTATTAAAAAAACCAATCATCTAGACACGGAGGCTTTTGTTACCCTCTTTTGGGGTGCCACCCTAGAGGAATACTGAGCAAACATGTGGCCAGCGCAGCCCAAGCACTGACAATTTCCTTTTTTTATCTTAAGGCTTCTTGAGATAGCTCTGTTTAAGTGTTCTCTCAACTATGGCTGAGGAAAACCCTCAGTACTGTAGTTTATCTGGATAGAAATTCAAGAATTAATTCCTGGGACAATTGTGATTCAGATCTTTGGTCGCAAACTAGGTCTGACTCATGATCTCCTCTGGCAGCAGCTGCTCTGTGTAGCTGTTGCTCGTGTCAGCTTTGCTAAAAATGTATTTGGGAGTCATGAACTATCCCTCTTATTAAAGCTGCTGCTTTCACCTCTACCTCCACCTCCCCTCGGGGGTAGGCTGGCTCCGTACAATCAAGCATGAAAGTCAAGTACGAGCCAAGAGCTTTGCTGCAGACTGAACTGGTGCAGCACTGGGATTCTGTGGTTGGGAGAGAATTTACCTGATGTCAATACGTTCCATTTTGTGTGGGGATAGAAGGGGAGCAAGGAATGAATGCATCCTTATGGGTACCGTGAGGGCAAAAATGGCCTGGTTCTTCATGGTGGAGCGTGTGTGCCCTCCCTGTGTGTATTCATATGGGGGGTGTACATGTCAGAGAACTTTCTGTTTCTTGTACGCTCTCAGGTGTTGATGAAAAGTAAATAATTGGAGGAATTCTGCCATGGTCATTCATTCTGAATAGTGCCCTGTTCTGCAAATAGTCCTGTGGTTTTCAGCAGGATTTCTCACACACCGTGCAGGCGTGAGGGGGACAGCAGAACACAGCCCTGTCAAGTACACAATGGGTTTTTCCCTCTTGTATTTTGGATGTGCCTCGAGGTCTCTGTGTGTTTGGACCCCAGCTGGGCTTTGTCCTGCAGAGGTACAGAGAGACATTGCTGCCTTCTAGAAATTCCAAACTAATGGCAGAGCAGGTAGTAGGAAAAGAGAGACAGTGAAAAGAAGTGAGTCGACAGAGTTGAAGTTGATGAGATTCAAACTGAACTTTCCCCAGCTCTCATCCTGTGATTTCCAGCTTACTGCCCCGTGAATGGTGTTAGAAGTATTTAGTTTTAATCTAAGGGTATAAAAATTAAACGTTAATAAGTAGTTGCCAGTACCTATTTGGTAGGTACATGTTAAGAATAATGTTCACACGGAAGGCTCCAAAGGAGAAGGGGGTTATGCCAGAATATTAAGAAGTAGCACTGATGAACATGTGCAAAGATAGTCGTGTTTTGTGTCAACGTTCACAGGACTGTCTTAGGCTACTCTTGTTACAAATGAGAGCGATAAGACCTCAAGAGCATGTTGCTATTCTTGGAAACAAAGATTTCTTCTCAGGAGACAGTTTCCTGTCTTTGCAGCAAAACATTTGATGAGGTTTTTCTGCAAATTGAGCTGAGAAAATTGAGGAAAAAATAATGTTCTCTAATTTCCATCTCTGGGATGCTTTAATCACCGGCCGTTATTTTAGGAATGACTCGTAAGAAAAATGGAGATAGCAAGTTCTACACTGTTAGGGCTGTGTTTATGTTGGCTGTCAATACGAGCTGAGAGTGACAGTTAGAGAAGTCAAAGGTAACTGTTTTTTCACTGTTATATTATCTAGTTTGAAAACAGACAAGAGAATGAAGCAGCCTTGTCATACATCTCTTTTTTGAAAATGCTTAAATAAGATGTTGTCAGATGAACCATACACTATGCATATAAATTAAGATTAGGAATGAAGCAGCCTTGTCATACATCTCTTTTGAAAATGCTTAAATAGGATGTTGTCAGATGAACCATATACTATGCATATAAATTAAGATTATTTTTCTGACTGTTTCTAGTATTAGCAGATTTTAGATAGGCAAATCTTAAGTTTAACCATGTAATCAATTGCTGGTTACTTCATTTAGAAAAACACAGCTGGCTGTATCTTAAATGTTTCATGTGGTCAGTTTTTGATCCAGCATGAGCAGCCCTGTTGTCACACTGACAGTCTACATGGTTCAGACAATTCTTTCATTTAAAACTACCCGGGAACTCCTCAGAAAAATTATTGAACTGTGTTGTCCTTTGTAAGATGTTTTTAACTATGCCTTGCCTTTCTACTACTCCTCTCAGAAGGTCAGAAAGAAGATAAGAGTCATCTTCTAACAAGCTTTTGTTGTCTGCTGTGTGGCTACGCAAACCCTATTGCATACCAAGAAAGTCTTGCCAAAATCCCCCACTGCTGCTCATTGTAATGGGGCTGGCAGTAACAGGCGCTGGATTGTAGGTACCTCCCTCCCTGTGCCCAGGGTTTTGATCAACCCCTGGTGAAATCTGAGCCTGACAAAAGTCAATGAGAGTTTTGTCTTTGCACAGCAGCCAGGATTTCTCCCCAGCTGTTAGGATCACAGTCAGCGTGGTAATGAGGAGAGCACACCGCTTGGTATGACTTGGTTTAAAAAGGAAGAAACTCACACATACGGTGTGTCTGTATGTGGATTTCCTGCTCTTCCTAAAACTCTTCTTCCTCTCCTGTAGCTGAATATTCCTTATTTCCTGCTCTTCCTAAAACTCTTCTTCCTTGAATATTCCTGCAGCTGGGAGCTTTAAGAATATATTGAATGTTTTCTAACAGTTGATCTAATCCAGAGTCTTCATATAAGCAACTTAATACTGTGCTGAAAATGTCCCAGTCTTAATAAATCTCCTAAGATCACATAAAACTTAGATTATTGGGTCTTATCCTGTGAGTGGATGGAGGTGTCCAGTCAAAACATGGCCAGTTACGGGTTGTTCAGAGCACCCTGCAGCATCTGAACTGCATTGGGCTTTAATACACAGGAAAAAGGGACAGTTGTGGTCATGTAGCCAGTACATGACCTGTAACGCTACTATGTTTTAAGTTATTTAGTAGGTCTAATACCTGAATAAAAGGTTTTTCAGGGAAATCTCAAAGTTGGCATGGTGATTGCTAAAAGGTGATTTAGGGAGATCAACTATTGAATGCTAATAAAAGCAAAACTTCCACTTTACTGTGTTACTAATGTATGTTTTGAATGCTGTGGGTATGGCCAAAAAGTCTGGAGGAAATCATGCATGTGAACAACCAGCACCGCTGCTGCAAACGCCTCACTGGCACACTTGAAGTGTGATTCATTGCTTCCGTATCTTGCTCATAATCTGGGGTTTTTAAATAGAAAGCCTGTTCAGGGTACTTGAGTTTGGGCACTCGGTTTGGGGAAAAATAAAACATTCTATATTGTATCAGCTGCTCTAAATTTGTCGCTCTGTGCTGCTGAAATGCATGTGACTAATTGAGAATGGTAGTTTTCAGTATCATTTGCTAAATCATTTGTCGTGTTCCCATTTGCTGAATCATCCGGTGTAGAATAATCAATTATTTCATTTGATTATAATTTCTTTCTTAAATTAGAACGTGCATTTTGAAACCTTATCAAGGAAGAGTTTATCTTAAAGTTATTTTTGGTTTTTTTTTTTTTTTTGGGGGGGGGGGGGGGGGGAGGGCTAATAGACACTTGCTATTTAAGAAGATTGTGAAGTAAAGGAAATGAGTTTGCGGAAGTTGAAGGTAGTTCAGGGTTTGAGGAAACTGGAGGCTTCCTGTATGACTTCAAGCAGATCACTAAACCGTACTGCCTCAATTTTCTTACCCATAAAATGGGGGCAGTGAAGAAATACGGGTCGTTAGAAGGCACCACTTAGTTGTTTTCTATGAAAATGCATTTTTACAAGGCAGAAATCAATCCTTGGAGGGCAAAAGCTTTGTAAAAGTAGAAGTGCTGTCAATGTGTATTACATCTGTTCTCATGCATAGCTTTATCTCATGCAAGGATATATATACGGGATAAGGCAATGAGAATTGAGGGGTTTAAATATATTTAGGAAATGGTTGAACTAGAAAAAGCAAAATTGTGGTGAAATCTCCAAAATGTCCTACACTTGTATTTATCAAACTGTCTCTTGACATCAGTTCCTCTGTGTCACGATTTAATGGTCTTCAGTAATGCTCATTTTACATCGCAGTTCTCCGTTTCTGTGAAAGAGCTGCTCAAAACAATAACAACAAAAAAAAGCAAAATGTAGTAAAATCTGCACAACATGCAGCCTTACTCAGGCTTACTGTGTCTTTCATATGTACTTCCAGCAGCTTGTAGAGTTTATTTTACAGAGAAGATAACTTGGGAATAACAGGGATGGCTTGTGCAAAATGAAAATTACGTTGTTGAGTAACTACAAAGTGGTTTAAAAATCCAAGCTCAGGGCAGTCCTGTTATCTGATACGCTTTTGATTCCAAGTTCACCCTTCAGCCCCTATATGCAATTGTGTTCTGTTAAATTAACCCAACGTGTTGTTTTCCTGAGGTTTTTGGGTCATTGACAGTATTAGGTTTCACGCAGACCAGCTACTCCCAAATCAGTCCCTTCCTATGCTGCTCCGGCAAACTCGGAGGCGGAGAAGAGGGAATCGTGGAGGCAGGGGGTGCAGAATGAAGACAGCCAAGTAATTCTGCAAAAGATAATTCGTGAATTCCATGCTCATTAGCAAAATGTTGAAAAATGTAGTGTTAAATTACAGTTGTTCCTTGGGACTGTTTTCCTAAACTCCGATTACAAAAGGAAGCCCGAAAGGAGGAGGGATCCAGAGCCCCCTGGCAGGGCAGATGCAGTGTCTGTCACACGCAGAGTTGAAAGGAAATGGGGATCTACAAAAGGAACTGAAACCCGCTTGGAGCCTTTCCCCACTGCAGTTTTACAGTTCTGTCTGGAGTTTTTTAATGTCATGATGCAGTGACTGTGTGTTTGGAGGCGCCCAGCGTGGCGGGCAGGGGGCTGAACGGCTCCAGTACCATCAGGGTTCACGGCTGTCCCTGAGCACCCTGAGATGGCTGGATCCGAGCCTCTCTTCTCTGCTTTGGGAATTTCTGTGCAGAGATAAACCCTCTGCAGAAAGTTAAGGCTACAGAGTGTCCCTGTGTTCATCTCTGAGCATCGCTCCTCCACAGCCAGCGTTGGGGACCACAGGGAGTACTGTCCAGAGCACTCGGGATATTGCGGCGGTGTTCTTTCTCGCAGACAAGTTGAAGGTTGTTGTGATCATTTTTTAATCACTGCAAACCTATTGGACAAGGCATGACAAAATTGCATTTTGGGGGCTTTTTGCTGGTGTGTCTGGTGGCGCCAGAAAGGCAGGCGGGCAGCACATTTGCTCCAGAAACCTGCCTCTCTCAAAGAGGAAAATGCCAGTTGTTTTAGTGGAAGATGCAGGAAGCCAAGTAGCTGCCAATTTATAAAGTGCTCGCAGGCACATTTTTCTAACTTTGGCAGCTTGTGGCAGGCTACTGTTCCGAAATTGGAGCTTTTCTACCCTAATAGACTGTTGATATCATATTGCTTAAGATCTAGCTAATGTCTGATTATGCACGGGCCTGAGAATGCCTGAACACCAGTGAGCTGCAGTTGGATTATCTGGCAGTATCAGACCTTTATTTTTCAAGTTTACTGCATGAAACTGTACCCCGTATTTGAATAAAACATCCTAAATTGCCTGTAAATAACACAGCAGAAAAGCATCTCTCTTCCTATTTGGAGTTTGCTGTATTATTTATTTTACAAGGTGGTTTGTAAGAGGAGCAGTCACTTGGGGGCTGCGTTATCGTCCTATTTAGAGCCGGGTCATTGACTTACGCAATGATCTTGATGGAATTGCTTATCCTGAGGAAAAGGGAGGCATATGGAAGATGGAGGGGGTAATATCTAAAGCATATTAGATTCTCTGGTGAAGAGCATTGTGTAAGGACTAAGAATGGTTAATTAAACCAACGGCAATTAAGAGTCTTGCTCCAAAAGGCGTGTCAGGAGATGATCCCTGTCATTTAGTATATAGCTGATACCTTGCATTTAAAACTTCTGTAACACCTTAGTGTTGGGGAGTGGGAGAGGCAGGTTTTTTGGAGGAACCCAAAGAATTGAATACTTCTCAAGAAATGAACAGCTGCCCTCGCACACACAGCCAGTGACAAGAAGAACAGGGTTTTATGTTGAGCCTGAATGAAAATCAGGACAAACATCAGTTGTTAGAATGTGCCAATCAAGGGCATCTTGGTAAATTCCATGTCGAGAGAGATTTTAATTTAGAGCTAGTGTTCAGTCAGTAACCAAAGAAATACTCTTCAGATAAAAGTGCTTCAGATCTCGTGATATGGGAAACCAATAATTACGAGATACAGTGAACAATGCAAGGTAGAATTGCTAAAGGGATTAATTAGCCTTAGTCTAACTAACCACTATAATTGATGCAAATATACATCTGCAGCCTGCTGAGACATTAGATAGTCATCATACACCTGCTCAGCTTCCCAGTGTTGCAGAACACAGCTGTCAGAATCATTTCTGTTTTGTTTTGGTTTTTTTTTTCTGGAACTCCTTGAGCATAATTGACTGCTGCTTCTTTTGTTGTTCAAAATGTTTTCTTTTTTTCTTTTTTTCTAAACAGCACTTCCACGATGGCAGAAAGGCACAACAACATATTGAAACTTGCTGGAAACAACTTGAAGCAGTAAGTGGAAGTTTCCTCAGATGTGACATTTAAGTCATATTTATACTGTTTTCATAGAGATGGTTCCAAACATTGTATTTGGAAAAAGAAGGGGGTATGGATAAAAGCTATAGAAATGGGATTTTTAAAACTCTACTGTCTTAAATAAACTGGTAGACATGAGAAAGTCTGTTTTCATAGTACATCTGGCTTTCTGTGGGATGTGTGCCTTATCACAAGGAGTATCATTTGATATGACTTGAGAAGTGTGCTCAGGGTGGCTGGAAATGCAGGGTCCCTAAGGCTCCTACTCAGATATTCCACTGTGAGCTGAATGGCTTCATACTGCCTGAATAAACTTAATGGGACTGTCTCTTGAGTGAGGTGCTATTTCTCAAAAGTAAATACATTGGAATCGTTCATGTGCTGAATGAAAAGTGAGACTGTAAGTAGAGGAGAGGATAAAGAAAGGGGACATCAATAGCCAAAAGTCCTACTTCCAATTGCATGAATCTTAGTAACTCCCTTGTGCGTTATAAAAATGAGGGAGTTAAGTGCTGGAAGGAAGTGATTTGTTTTACTAGAGCAGAAAAGATGCTAACAGGGAAAATCACTGAAATGCTAGTGCTGTTGATAGAATCAAGCTGCCTGAAGAGAACAGAACAAAAAAATGTATTTCTGGTAACCTTGTTTCTTGAAATTCTTTAGTATGGAAATGTATTCCAATGTAAACAAGTGAGTCCTAAAATCTGACAGTTGTTACAGCAGATCACTTTAGGGGCAGGTATTGATTTTAGGCAGATTTTGGTATCATGTTTCTTTCCCATAATGAAGGCTTCTTTTTTTTGCTTTTCAGAGTAAAAGGCGGTTTGAACGTGATTGCAAAGAAGCTGATCGAGCACAGCAGTATTTTGAGAAAATGGATGCTGACATCAATGTTACAAAAGCCGATGTTGAGAAGGTAAAGGAGAGGGGGGAGAGACTGTTTGTAAACATGGGTGTGATCGGTTTAGTTCCTCAATCCCCCTGGTAGGATAAAACCTCTGAGGCTTAACGCCTCGCTTAAGTCAGTTGGTAGGTTAATTAAAAATAAGGAGATCCCTGCAGAGACATGTACTTGCATAAAAAAATTTAAAGGGATACAGTCGGTTTTCTGAGTTTAACATAGCTGCCATGGCTCTAAATGAGTTTGTGTAAGATCAGTTTTAACTAACCCCCTAGATCCTGTGGCAGTCAGGCTGTGAGGGCTCCTGGGGGGTGCTTGCAGTTGCCACACGCTGTTGGAACTAAACTTCTTGCTTTTTGAGCAACACTTTGAAGACATCCCCATGTTATTGCTTGCCATGAAGTATTACCAGGGTGGTTGTTTGTGGTCCCAGGAAGTCCAGTGATGTTCCTGTAACTTAAGGAAGCAACAGAGGGGGAGAAAGTGTGTTTAAATGTCTTCTCTTTTTGGTGTTAAATATCTGGTCAGGAGATACAGTAACGTAAAATAGAAACACCACGTTACAGTGTGTAAAGGCAGTTTTGTCTTGTCTGAGTTTGATTCATATAAATAGAAAATAGCCGGAACATTTGAAAAGGTTTGTTTCTTTAAACAAAGAGGGAAACAAAAAAAGCAAGGGAAACAAAAAGCTAAAGCTTCAAATATACCAAACGCTTTGTTGCAGGGACAAGAAAGGAAACTGAATTATAGGTAAGGAACCTTCTCTAGTCCAAGATAGCCCTTGTGAAATGTAGCTCTTGCTCCTCAAGAGGTCTGCCTCATTCTATTCTTAGTTCAGTGCAGGGAAGCTGTCAAATACAAATTTTTCTTTACATCTGTGGGACCTTAAGCTGTTTCTAGTATGCATCACGGAGCTTGCGTAGCAGAGAGCATCAAGGATGCTGTTAGAAATGAGAACAGTAAAAGTGCTATTGCATATCAACAGAAAAAATTCCTCTGTGGTCTCGAAATTTGTTTGGCTATTAGTTGTAAATTCACCATGTGGATCTGATCCTTTGTTGCCCCCTGCATTTGCTGGGGCACTTTACAGATGAGCGCATCTACAGGGTGGTTTAAGATGTAACACCACATGTGGGTTTTTCTGACAGAGGGGGATCATCTCTGCTTTATCTATATAAAGTGATTTTAAAATGGTTTTTTTTTTTCCATAGATAAAATTAGGACTTGCCCTAGATTTTTTTTTTTTCAAAGCTGAGGCCATGTCAAAAGGATACAGAGACATGATTTACTATTTGAAAGAGAGGGTTGAAACTCCCTGTTCCTACATCCCTTTCTAAGGCTGGCCTTTTTTGGTCTGAGTGAAAGGCTGCATATTGGTGCCATATCAATCTGATGGTATTAGGTAAATTCTGGGAAGTAATCCCTGCTCTGGTGCTCTTTCCCTGTAAACTGAAGCAGAAAGACTTCCCTTCTAAATTCCTCTAGCTTTTTAGTGTATGTATTTGTAAATTATTTATTGCAGAATGAGACTCAGTGGTAACTTGAAAGAAAGAAGATAAATCTGTTGCAGTTATGCGTGGTGGCCAATCTCAGGAGAAGGCATTAGTCGACTTTCCAGTCAGTCAGCGGGGTAGATGGGGAAGGAAAAGGTTATCAAAACGAGTGGAATGTGAAATAATATTACTGAACAGAGAGAACAGTGTTTTCCAAGTGCATGTGTTAAGCCGGGTTCATCCATGTCAGGCTGTGAATAATGCCTTTTCTTTGCTTCCCTCTGCCCGTGTGACTGGGCCCGTTCTTGCGTAACTCCCCAGTGCAAAATAGGACATTGTTTAACCCAGTGCTGCTCTTGGGGCTGCTCTCGCTGACTCGCTCCGGAGAGATGCAGGAACTGCTCAGCTTGAAATAAAGCAATATGGTGACTTTTACCTCCTCTTGTAGCTGTTCTGATCTCTTCTTGCCCCTTATGGCTTGGCTGCTGCACTCCTGCTCCCAAAAAATCTCCCTGGCCAGGGAAGCAGACAGTTGGGCTGTGTTTGGAGCCAATGCTTTTCACTTTGGCAGAACAAGGTGCTCTTCAAGCAATGGGATCGCTTGCCCTCGTTTCTTCAGCTTGAGATTGACACCTTGGCTACTTTAGCTTGTACCTGCAAATGTGAGCAGACACTAGAGCTATTTTTTGCATCATGCATTATAGAGCAATGGAATTAAAATTCTGCAGTGATCACGATGACACTTACAATCAAAAGAATATATAGAAGCAATTCCCTAATGCATCTAATGCTAAGCTGTACAAGGCACTGAAACGCTTGCATCCCTCAATGTTTCCAAAAAATCTCCCTGGCCAGGGAAGCAGACAGTTGGGCTGTGTTTGGAGCCAATGCTTTTCACTTTGGCAGAACAAGGTGCTCTTCAAGCAATGGGATCGCTTGCCCTCGTTTCTTCAGCTTGAGATTGACACCTTGGCTACTTTAGCTTGTACCTGCAAATGTGAGCAGACACTAGAGCTATTTTTTGCATCATGCATTATAGAGCAATGGAATTAAAATTCTGCAGTGATCACGATGACACTTACAATCAAAAGAATATATAGAAGCAATTCCCTAATGCATCTAATGCTAAGCTGTACAAGGCACTGAAACGCTTGCATCCCTCAATGTTTCAGTCGTTGTAGCCTTTGACAAACTGTAGCAGGAAATTCTGTGACAGAGCTGCCAGATACCAGCACTCAACACGGCCTTGCCTGAGGTATTAGAGTTTGCTAGCATTCAGTAACCAGAATAGTGGCAGAGAAGCAAATTAAGAGTTACTTTCCTCCTTATTTCTCCAGGACTGTTTCAAGAAGGGCTTCAGATGTGTGCTTAGAGGCATGGCCAGATGTGCAGTGTCTGTATCTTGCACCTAGGTCCAAACTCCTTCTGTAGGACCAGCTCAGGTTCAATACTCAGCAAACACATGCCTGCTGTACCACTGCTGTGGCCATGATGGGCTTCATCATCTCGTCAGCAGGCCAGTCTGGGAGCTAACTGATCTCAGAGAGAGCAGGGTGTTTAGCTTTGTTGCCTCCTATCTCCTTTTTTGGTGGTAGGAACACGGAGGAAAAGGCTGTGTTCAGTCTCTGCAATGGTCCCAGTCTTTATGGAGGAATCAAAGAAGAGCAGATTAGGGCCCCTGAGCTCCCTCCATGTGTTTGCACTGAGCCTCTGCATTACCAGCAGCCGACATTTGCAGAGGGATGTTTAAGAGTCAACACCAAGTGCAATTTGGCACAGAGGTTTTGTCAGCTCAGTTCAGCAGAGTCGGGGTAAGAAGCTTCCTGTGTGGCAGAGAGCTGTGCTGTGAAAATATCCCCGTAAACTAAAAGGGTCCAAGGCGTGCTGCTGATGCCGGGAAGCCTTGCAGGTATCTCTGGAAGCCTTAGCTTTGTTTGGATCGCAGGGGGATGTGTGCTTTAAAGCACTTCTCTTTCAAAACCCACAGTGGAGCTGCTTCAGTTTTTTGACCATTTGGGGAAATGGTGTCTGTCACCAGCGCCCAGGCAGTGGACATATAAGGAAGCGCTCTATTGTCTGTTCCTTCTCTTTAGAGCTGCAATCACTAAAAAGCTGACATCTTTATGGGATAATGTGGTACCCAGTGGTGCCTTTGCAGACTTCTGGCAATTAAAAAAATAAAATAAAATATATAAATCAGCTGGCTTTTCTAAAGGTTTATTTTCAAAGCAGACTTCTCAGGCTCTGTTTCTAAAGAGAGGTCAACCATGGGAAAGGCTGGATGCTTTGCCTCCTGATCTGCTGAGCATTTGAGGTACTTGGTGTCAGGCAGGATCTGTCCCTTTGCTGAAGAGCAGCATGGTCATATGTTGGTGTCCTTGGCAATGACCCTGCCAGAAAACAAGTTCAGCTCTGAGCAGTAACAAATGAGCTGTGCACGAGTTCCCAGAACTGCTGTCCTGAAGTCGAGGCTCATCACCTTGTTCTGAGTTTTGTTCTTGTTGGGTTAGGAGGGTTCTTCCACCTTGAGTGGTTTTGAGATAAATGTAAATGTGTTGTGGATTTAGAAAGTAGTTTAGTAGTAGATTTAGAAAGACATAAAGTGCAAATTTGACCTTAATTCTCAGAAGTCAAGAAGCTTATGATACTGCTTAAAACATGGGGTGGGTATTTTGTTTTGCTGTGGGTTTTAGACTGACTCGTCTCTAGTCTTCAGCCCCCAACTAGAAAGGATGAGCTTGTATTAAGATTTTATTTGTATCCTGTAACATTCTTTTCTGGGGCAGTGGGGTTTTCCTACGGAATCTGCTTTCTTACCTGCTTACAGTTGCTTGAGCTTGTTGCAAGTCAACTGTCAGTTTGAAATCAAAATGACTCTAAAATTATCCAAATTTATTATTACAGAATTAGCATTCCATTCCTTCCTCTCTTCTCTTCTTACCTGCTTACAGTTGCTTGAGCTTGTTACAAGTCAACTGTCAGTCTGAAATCAAAATGACTAAAATTATCCAAATTTATTACTACAGAATTATCATTCCATTCCTTCCTCTCTTCTCGGCCCAGTCCTATGTCATATCTAAAACCAAAAGAAATGATGGTGATGACTCTTTTCCTGTGCTGAGGTATTTAGGAGTTTGAGGTGTACTGGCCTGTTTGTTTGTTTTTGTTTTATTTTTGAAGTGGAGAAACTGAGGGAAATAGAAGTAGTCTCGAGTTCATTGAAATCCCTAGGAGCTTTCCCCAGGGCTTTGTGACTTTCAAATCAGGTTATGTCTGCTGTATTCGAGCTTTTTGGAGTCCCAAAATAGCTTAAGATTTGCATAAAGGCATAAAACCTCATAATACAATATCAACATGGCATTAATTTTCTGGTCTGTAAATATAGAGAGATACTGATGTTTCATACTTGAAGTTTCATTTTCTCTTTTCTAATGCCACATTCCCTGGGTGCTCCCCTTCCCTTTCATTGCAACGCAAAGAGTCTGTATTTCCCTCCTTACCCACAGAAGCCATGTCCTATGTCCTCTTATGTTGCTTTGGGTAGCTGTCAGCTGAATCACTGGCAAAGTCTTACTGACCAGAGATGTAGAAATACTGCTATTTAGAAGGATTCTTGGAATAAGTTGATCTTCCAGCCTGTGCAAACCCAGTTAGGCTGTCAGGTGGTAAACTGCTTTTCCAGCCTGCGGGCTGCTGCGCTGCTGGATGCAAATCTCTTCATTAAGAATTTACACATCCTCAGAATGAAGGGTTCACTGAGCTCTTTTGACTTGGGCTCTGGAGAAATCTCTGATCTCCATTTCTGTGCTATCACCCCGCACACAGCGTTTACAGCGTGCTTTGTCGAACAGCCGCTGAGTCCCAACGGAGACGGATGCAGCCTGAAACCCCACAGAGAACCCAGAGAGCAGCATCTCCAGCTCAGTGCTGCTGCAGCCTGCGTCACTCGGGTCTTAATCAATTAAGACTGTCAGCAGTAAACTCTGCAGCATAACCTGAGATGGTGGGTGCCTGCCTTCTGCAGACCATACCTACTTAATGGGCCTCATTTTTCAGTAGATGCTGCCCTGTGACAGTGCATCCCTCTTTCTGCCCACCTTGGGGCATAATGAGCTTCTCAGCATTTTGGAAAATGTAGCATTAGGAGGTAGGCAAGCCCTAGAGTGTTCATGTCATTATTAGAGTGAATACTTACTGCAGTAAATAGTTCCAGAAGCTTTGCTTTTCCTATATCTTGCTGTGAATTTATAAAATGCAGCAGTGAAATACACAGGCAAGGTGTATAAGGCTCTCTGTGTAAGAACATAGTGGAAGAGGGCCTGGCCTGTGCATTTCTTAATTTGAGAGTTAGATATTGCATAAGACCTTTCACGTGCTCTCTGCGTGGTGGTGAGTTTTACATCCTTCAATTAAGCGGCTGCTTTTCTCTTGCTCCCCAGATGGAGCTGGCAGAGACCTTCTGCGTCTTTGCTTGTGACGTGGGTCAAATTTCCCATCAATTCAAGTCCAGTCTTTTCTTGGTAACGTGATTTAAGGCCATTAGATTTGCACTAACGTTATTTCTCTGGGTTGTGCAGACCCTAATACCCTTCCTGAACTGCTTCCTTCCTAAGGGATGATGTAGTGTGTGAACAGGGGAGTCCCTCAGGACAGGCACTTGCATTTCTGGAAGAGTAAACCTTGTTTACAACCTGCCGTCTGTGACGCTGTATGTAACAGCTGTTTCCCTTTTGCAACCATGACTAATTTAGGAACTTTGATTTCTAGTCAATAAAGAGTTAATGACTGCAGCAGGAGTGCCTGGAAAACTTAATAAATATCTGTATATAACCCGTGCACACACTGTAGTTGGTGTTAAGAGATCAATGAACAGAAACACCAGTCAATTTTAGTGTAAGGTAAGGAAATCCATGTTAATTTAAATTTCCTCTGAGCAGTGCTCCTGCAGCAATGCTCTTCCCTAGCAATTTCACCGAGTTTTGTAACAACACAACTCCTCTGGGAGGCAGATTACAGGAGCATAGAGGGAGGGGAAAATAGGTGTGAGGGGGAGGCTTAAGAGCAACTCCTGAATTAAGGATCAACTGGAGTTTGAATCAGAAGTGTAATAGAACCAGTGCTCTTAGCTAATGCAGAGCAATTAGTTCATGCTGCACAGCTGGAAAGGTTGTTTACAGTCATTCTGTCAAAATGTTACAACATATTTCTTCACCTGTTTAAGATCTAAGGGAAAATAAAACAGAGACTTCAGAATTTACTTACTATTTGTAAGTTGTTCAGTTTACATGAAGGTACTGTACCCTTAAAGTTTGTTTTTAAGGTTAGTAAATTCATCCTGGTAACTTTCTTCAACCCTGACTATCCATTCTGCATTGGCTGTGTTTGTAAATTCTTTCTTGGAGAGAGATGACTAGAACCGTGCCCAGTATTCAAAGTATGAGCTAAGCAATCTATTAGACAGCCCTGAAATAATTTCCATTATTTATATTCAATACTTAACATTTATATACTGCAGAATTTAATTGCTAACAACTAAACAGATCTCCAGAAATCATTTAAACATTGTTGGTCACTGCTCCGAATACATCTTTTCTTGTTACCTCCTCCTCCAGCCCACACAACCTTCCACCTCATTCTTTTCTAGTGAACTTTTGTGAGGTGTCCTCATGGAACTGCCTTTCTCCGAGCTGTGTGGCAGTTGGCTGGATGCTAGCAGGGATCTGCTGTTTGGTCATCCAAAGAATTTGAATATTTAGTGTTTGTGGCATGAGGCAGGAGGCAGACTTTTGGGTTGAAGGCAGTTATTTCTCTCGGGCCTCGGAGCAAAGCGCTGAGAGATGCTGCTCTGGCTCGTGGCACGGTGGCTCTTGCTGCTGTTCTGAATTCTTAGAGAGTGGTCCTTCTCTTACCCAGCATTTAGATGGCTCTGAACACTTGGCAGACTGAATTGAAGTGATTGATTGGATGCAATAGAAAAGCAAAAACGAGACACTTGTTTTCTAACTGGGCAATACAGCACTCAGACTTGTGCAAAGGAGTCTGTGGCAGAACTGAAGTCCAGAGTCAGGCATCTGAAGTCTTGGGCTCATTCACTTAAGTAAAAATTCAAGTAACTTCTAGCTGTTGGACTCCATTAATCAGCAAACAACTGTGCCTTTAGTCATGCTGCAGGACTGGTCATATGAGTACAGGACTGACACAGGTGAGTCCTTCGTGCAATATGAATTTTTTTAAAATTTTTTTCAATAGTGCAATTGTGACCAGAGCAATTCAAGAGCTGTCCTAGAGCCTCATGCATTGTGCTTACTGGATTACTCTCCCAGTTCCATTAATTTGGTCCCTCTTTCTCGTTAGAGCTTCAGTATCTTTTGTTGCTGTAGTATATCTTATATGTACTAATATAGTATATATTAATAGTCTGGCAGAATTATGTGGAATGCAACTGCACTAGATAACAGTTCCCAAGATCTGGTGATGAAGATTATTTTTTTTTTTTCCATCACTGTCAGCAGTTAGCTCATTTGTGTATTATATTCAGCCAAAGGATTTCAAGGATCCAAAGATTCTCAGATTTTTTCCCCACCTCTTCTAATGTGAAAAGTAAGGTTTTTTTCTCTTTGCATTTTTCCTGTTTGTTATTTTGCATCCCCCATTCTACTTTCTTACTTTCAGGAAAGGAAATTTCAGAACTTTTTTTCTGCTTGCCTGCACGGAGAGACCAAACTGGTTAGTGTAAAATAGTAAACAATGGAGCTTGATTAGGAGGCTGTGTAAATCAAAGCCTGGAATCCTGGCAGTGTTTTGAAGTCCGTGGCAGAATTCCCACTGTTATTAATGATTCTGCTAACGCTGCCAGCGTTGCTGCTACCAAGAGGCGCCCCGTTGCTGCTCGTGCTGGTGCCCTCTCACAATGTGAGGTTTTTCTGGGGAGGGAGGACCAGAGCCTGCAGCTGAAAAATCTGTGAGCAATTGAAAGCATTCCTGAAATTGGTGAAGTGTTTCTGAGTCTGCCTTTATCATTAAGTTATTTTGAAGGGACTGGGTAGTTGAGAGGGGGCGGGAGTGATTTTTTTTATTTTTTTTTTTTGCGTGTGTGTTTGCATTTTAGTCTGATCTGATCTTGGATTTACCAAAGACGGATCTATTTTGGCAGGCAGTGGCCTGGCAATGATGCATCTCACATGCTGTCTGGGTTTAAAAAAAAAATAAAGGCGAGGGGGGAGAACTGGAAAAAAAGAAAGAAGAAAGAAAACTACACCAAAGTTTTGACTGGAAACTCTGCCATTCTGGACAAGAGCAACTGCTGAGAAGTTGAACTGTTCCACTTAGTGTGGATCAGCTGAATAGAAGCCAAAGCTTTTTTCTGCCCTTTTCAGTTATTCATATCACTCCCACCATAACAGCCTGGAGGAGCAGCATTTTTTGTCTGTGTAAACCCAGAAGACAGTGTGTCTATTGACCCTCTTGCTGTTTCTGGAATGTGTCTTAGAAAATTGTTCTCAGCAAAATATCCTTCATTCTTTTCTGTATTGGAGACTGAAATGGCAGAAAGTGTACTTCAGTGAATTTTAAAAAAATTCTCCTACACTTAATCATCAGTTGCCTTTCACATTGAACCAGATTTTGAGGGGAGAAGGTGTCTGCAAGTAATGCTGGACAAGGATTTGTTTTTTGAGTTCTCTAAGAGGCAGCATGGAATGGATAGCAGCTTACTCATGTTTTCTCACACTTTCAGGATCAACAGTGCCCATCATAAAGATGTCCATATCCCCTTTCTCTGTTAATTTCTCCTTTTCTGACCGCTGATCAAAGGCACCAAGTACTAGGACTGATTTCAGATCAGTATATGAAGCTTTACTGGTTCTGCATGTTTGCAAGGACTATGGAGAACTTTCCCTGTTTATAATTCTGTTGTCTCATCCTGATACGCAGTGATTACTTCATTTGCATCACATCAATGAACTGCAGGGTTTTTCAAGCAGGTGATGAGTAGGTTCAGACTAAATATATCCCCTTAACATGGGTGACTTCAGAGTAGAAGCATTGCCGGGTTAACTTTCTTCCGATTTCATATTTTAAAGGGGAAAGAAATACTTCTGTAACTATTCATGACTTCAGTCATGAAAGATTTTAGAGCATCCATGTCCCACCCTGGTATCCATCAGTGAGCTCAAACCTGCCATCTCTAGATTCCTGGTAGAGTAATTTAAATGTCTGGGACTAACTTTTGATGCTGTTTGAAAGTCTGGTTTTTGCAGCTCAGTGGTTAGGTAGAAAATCTGCAGGAAATCGTGGTTAAAACAATCTTGAGAGAATAATGTTTGGTTTTTTCCTGTTACCTTGTAGAATAGATAGAAGCCATAGTGCCTGTTGCCAGTTCATATGGCTGTTGAGTTTAGTGTTGTTTTTCACATAAGGTAAGTGCTCTTGAGGCTTGATGATTTTTTTTTTTTAATATTTTTTTTTAAAAGCACTGAAGACAGCCACAGTTCAGCACTTTGAAAGATATTACTGCCCTGCAGTTAGCTGCTGCCCTGCATTCTCCCCCATCAGCTAGCAAGCCTGTCTAAAGGAAGGAAAAAAGTTTGGGTTTGATTATGTTTAATGGCAATTCTGTGAGAGAAGAGGTCAGAACATAATAAACCTTACCTGCTGCTAGTGTGCTTTTAATTAGTTCAGTATATCAGAGCTGCACTTCCTTCACCTAGAGTTCTCTTTCAGAGTTAGTTATAGAAAACACTCCTCTGGTGGGACTGTGTATAAAGCCAATTGCTGTGGCAGTGGAAGCCTGAAGTTTGAGGTTAATGGTGCTGCAGATCCTGGGCTCTCGTTCATCCTGGGCAGTGCTTTTCTTGATGAGACTGGCATTGGCACCTGTGACCTTTTGGTTTTGTTGCTGCCCTGTGAGTTCAGAGAAGAACTGCCTTAAAACCAGGCTTGGGAGAAGGGGCAATACGTCTACACAGTGTGCACCTTTCTTTGGGGACAAAATGATGTTCCAAAGGTATCTTCTGGGAGGAAGGGTGCAAAATCTGTGGTTTTTTTTTTTGCAAATGTGTGCAGAAGCACATATCTGCAAGCAAACTGCTTTTCTCCCCACAAATCCCTCACATCTATATACCCTTTTCTGCTTTTTCATGATGCTAAAAGGTGACCTCATTCCTTCTTCCTTTCAAGATGGGGAGGGAATCTTTTGTTACATTATGACTACCTAACCTTGACATCTCTTACAGCCGAGTAACCCGGCCATCTGTAGATCTGGATTGTGGTTTCACATGTGGGGCTGCAAACATGAGCTCTTCCTCAGGCATCCCTGCCCAGTTAAAGGAAAGAGGATTGTTGACTGAAAGCTGCATCACAGCATCATCCTCTTATATCTGAAGTCATGGTCTGCTTTTCCAGAGACCATGATTTCCAAAGCCTTTCCTCCTGAAAATACTGTTCAGAGCAAATATTTTAACATTAACTCTAAGAAGCCCCCAAAACCCCTTCTCTAAAGCTGTTTGCATGCTCAAGTGAGCAGTAAAGAAGGCAAAAATTTATTTTCTGTAAAGCTGAACTATAAATTACTCCTGAAATAGCTCCTCTGACTCTGTGCAGCTCCAGGCCACTGCATCCATTACTCTGAATGTGGAACTTAACGTCATCAACTCCTTTTTATCAGCCTGTGCTTCAGCAGAGAACAGGAACCTAGCTATAAAATATAATTCTGTTAATACTAGAAGCAATAATGTTAGAGTAAATGACATACTAAAATGAAGTAATAAAAAAAAATCTAGACTTTTTTTATATATTTTTATTTTAAGAACCAAAATACCTCATTGGAAAAATATTTAAACTGTTTGAAGCTTGCCAAATGCATTAAATGGCCAGGAGAAAGAAAACATCACTGGGGCGCTCAGACAAAAATTCTTGGTTTTTGGAACGTGCCCAGTTTTACTTACTCATCTGCTGCCCCCTTTTATTTGGGGCCAGTTAAGATCATTTTGGAAACGGAGCATCGACTCCTGTGTACATCCTGCTCGGAGTTACTTTGCTCACACCCAGCCCATGGAAATGGACTCTGGCTTAATGTTTGCTGGGTCTGCCTGGAAATGGGTAATAATGGATTTCTTGTTTTTCTGCTTCAACAATAAGAGTCAAGGGACAAATTCCTGAGTTGTGCTATTTAAAAAAAAAAAAAAAAATTAAAAAAAAAAAAAAAAA
>NW_015090846.1:662536-728394 GCF_001431845.1 Calidris pugnax | reverse complement strand
AATATTTTTTTTTAAAAGCACTGAAGACAGCCACAGTTCAGCACTTTGAAAGATATTACTGCCCTGCAGTTAGCTGCTGCCCTGCATTCTCCCCCATCAGCTAGCAAGCCTGTCTAAAGGAAGGAAAAAAGTTTGGGTTTGATTATGTTTAATGGCAATTCTGTGAGAGAAGAGGTCAGAACACAATAAACCTTACCTGCTGCTAGTGTGCTTTTAATTAGTTCAGTATATCAGAGCTGCACTTCCTTCACCTAGAGTTCTCTTTCAGAGTTAGTTATAGAAAACACTCCTCTGGTGGGACTGTGTATAAAGCCAATTGCTGTGGCAGTGGAAGCCTGAAGTTTGAGGTTAATGGTGCTGCAGATCCTGGGCTCTCGTTCATCCTGGGCAGTGCTTTTCTTGATGAGACTGGCATTGGCACCTGTGACCTTTTGGTTTTGTTGCTGCCCTGTGAGTTCAGAGAAGAACTGCCTTAAAACCAGGCTTGGGAGAAGGGGCAATACGTCTACACAGTGTGCACCTTTCTTTGGGGACAAAATGATGTTCCAAAGGTATGTTCTGGGAGGAAGGGTGCAAAATCTGTGGTTTTTTTTTTTGCAAATGTGTGCAGAAGCACATATCTGCAAGCAAACTGCTTTTCTCCCCACAAATCCCTCACATCTATATACCCTTTTCTGCTTTTTCATGATGCTAAAAGGTGACCTCATTCCTTCTTCCTTTCAAGATGGGGAGGGAATCTTTTGTTACATTATGACTACCTAACCTTGACATCTCTTACAGCCGAGTAACCCGGCCATCTGTAGATCTGGATTGTGGTTTCACATGTGGGGCTGCAAACATGAGCTCTTCCTCAGGCATCCCTGCCCAGTTAAAGGAAAGAGGATTGTTGACTGAAAGCTGCATCACAGCATCATCCTCTTATATCTGAAGTCATGGTCTGCTTTTCCAGAGACCATGATTTCCAAAGCCTTTCCTCCTGAAAATACTGTTCAGAGCAAATATTTTAACATTAACTCTAAGAAGCCCCCAAAACCCCTTCTCTAAAGCTGTTTGCATGCTCAAGTGAGCAGTAAAGAAGGCAAAAATTTATTTTCTGTAAAGCTGAACTATAAATTACTCCTGAAATAGCTCCTCTGACTCTGTGCAGCTCCAGGCCACTGCATCCATTACTCTGAATGTGGAACTTAACGTCATCAACTCCTTTTTATCAGCCTGTGCTTCAGCAGAGAACAGGAACCTAGCTATAAAATATAATTCTGTTAATACTAGAAGCAATAATGTTAGAGTAAATGACATACTAAAATGAAGTAATAAAAAAAAATCTAGACTTTTTTTATATATTTTTATTTTAAGAACCAAAATACCTCATTGGAAAAATATTTAAACTGTTTGAAGCTTGCCAAATGCATTAAATGGCCAGGAGAAAGAAAACATCACTGGGGCGCTCAGACAAAAATTCTTGGTTTTTGGAACGTGCCCAGTTTTACTTACTCATCTGCTGCCCCCTTTTATTTGGGGCCAGTTAAGATCATTTTGGAAACGGAGCATCGACTCCTGTGTACATCCTGCTCGGAGTTACTTTGCTCACACCCAGCCCATGGAAATGGACTCTGGCTTAATGTTTGCTGGGTCTGCCTGGAAATGGGTAATAATGGATTTCTTGTTTTTCTGCTTCAACAATAAGAGTCAAGGGACAAATTCCTGAGTTGTGCTATTTAAAAAAAAAAAAAAAAATTAAAAAAAAAAAAAAAAATGGATGATAAAGTTTAATAAGCTATATAGCACTTTAAAAAATGATTGATATCGCTTCTTGGAATTTCAGGAGGTGGATTTTCTGAAGTGGTATGTGCATCCTTTACAGGGGTTAGTGGACAGTTAAAACCCCTGGAGAACAAGCAAAGTTGAAAGTCTGTCTTTTGATTTATTTATTTGCTTTTAGTCACAGTCTTTTCCATTTGATGCTACTGTTTCATCTCCTATTATGCACTTGGTGCCAAAGCATTTTCTCATTGTACTTGAATTATTTTTGTAGAAAGAATGTGAAGGGGATCTAGGAAATTCCTGCAATGGACTGTGTTTGCAAAAGAAATAACAGACTTGAGGTGAAATAAATTATTAGGTGAGATGTGCGAGCTGGACAAATGGGAAGGAAGCCTATTCCTTTGCAAATTGAGATTTGAAACCTTCTGGCAGAATTTGTTACCTTCCAGTTATGATTACTAAAACGTTCCATGATTTGGTATTTCATGGATTTATTGTCAGGAAACTATTGTCTGCTTGGAACAGTTCAAAGAATAATCTCATCTGAACTGTTTTTTAATGGGAGCCCACTTAAAATATGCTAAATATAAATATGTATGTAAATAATATGCACATACAAGGGAGCAGGGGGAGCAGCCGAGCTCCCACCAGGTGAAGGCTGGGAGAGAGAGAGGAGCTTCAGCGAGTGGGGCTGGATAAGAAGGGAAGAGAAGGAAGAGTTGCCATATGAAGGCCAACAGCAAGGAAGGAAAAGGCAACTAAAATAAACAGATGGGAGAAGCAGTAAGGGAGTAATACTGGGCAGTGAAACAGATAACAGAAGGCCTTAGGAAGCAGAATTGTAAGAGGAGGAATCTGAAAATATAAGAGGGTCACTTGGGGACAGATTGTTCTAGGGAAAGAAGTGAGGGTAATTGCCCAGTGCTCTGCTATGCTGGGTAGCAAAGCAAATAATCTGTGTGGGTAAAAATAGGAAGGGAGTCGTGTCTCAGCTGCTGCTCAGGCTCCCCTTTCCTTGTGCACTTCATGCCAGCACTATTCTAGGAACTGGAGATAAAGGACTTTGCAGAGAGCGCAGCGGGAGCGCGAGTTAAGATGTTTTGTCATGATTATGTTGGCCAAGGCATGTGGAATGAGACAAAACCATGTCAGTTGTTTGGGTTTTTTTTGTCACTTCCCTTTCCCCCCCCAGAATACACCTAGTCAACAGGTAAATCGTTCATTAGAGAAAAGCAGGTGCCATCCAACAGGGCATAAGGTGGAGCAAGAAGAGTGTCCACCACCATGCGGAAAATGTGCGCCCATTAAGTGGGCTAGTAAAGGGGCAAACTTGTTCCAGTGTTTTACATGCAGTGCAAACAGAGGTTGTTTGTGGAATGCAAAATGGCTCATGGAAATAGCACGTTGTACTACAAGAAAAGACCAGCAGCAGTGTGCACACTGCAGGATTGTGCTTGACGTGCATGAACTGTGTCACAAAATAGGACTAAACCAACAGCTGAAGCGTTCAGAGAGCGATACGCAGCTTCTTGTGCTGCTATTTGTAAGGATAGTAGGATGAGGAGTAACACAACACAGTTTCTTTCCCTTAGTGTAACCTATAAATTTCTTTTGGCATTTCTTTAGGCAAGACAGCAAGCTCAGCTACGACATCAAATGGCAGAAGACAGCAAAGCCGAATATTCTTCTACTCTACAGAAGTTCAACAGCGAGCAGCATGACCATTACTACACACACATCCCAAACATCTTCCAGGTAAGGGTCTGGCACTTAAAAAAAAAAAAGAAAAAGAAGAGACAGCTGTATGAGTGGAACTGGGATGTTGTAGGAGTCAGCTCAGACAATGGGTTGCTCTTCGGTAGATGATAAGAAGGGGCCTCACAAATGGATATTGATCTGTAGCAGCTGGGACTTGAGGAAGGGGTTGGGAGCCAGGCGTACGTTACTCCTACAGCTGTCCCCTTTCCAGGGCTGACCTTGTTTTGCTCGTAAATTTGCATTTGTAGTACAAGGCTATATTGTTTTCCGCTCATATTTAATGTAGCTGTATAGGAGTGTGTGGATGATAAAGTTTAATAAGCTATATAGCACTTTAAAAAATGATTGATATCGCTTCTTGGAATTTCAGGAGGTGGATTTTCTGAAGTGGTATGTGCATCCTTTACAGGGGTTAGTGGACAGTTAAAACCCCTGGAGAACAAGCAAAGTTGAAAGTCTGTCTTTTGATTTATTTATTTGCTTTTAGTCACAGTCTTTTCCATTTGATGCTACTGTTTCATCTCCTATTATGCACTTGGTGCCAAAGCATTTTCTCATTGTACTTGAATTATTTTTGTAGAAAGAATGTGAAGGGGATCTAGGAAATTCCTGCAATGGACTGTGTTTGCAAAAGAAATAACAGACTTGAGGTGAAATAAATTATTAGGTGAGATGTGCGAGCTGGACAAATGGGAAGGAAGCCTATTCCTTTGCAAATTGAGATTTGAAACCTTCTGGCAGAATTTGTTACCTTCCAGTTATGATTACTAAAACGTTCCATGATTTGGTATTTCATGGATTTATTGTCAGGAAACTATTGTCTGCTTGGAACAGTTCAAAGAATAATCTCATCTGAACTGTTTTTTAATGGGAGCCCACTTAAAATATGCTAAATATAAATATGTATGTAAATAATATGCACATACAAGGGAGCAGGGGGAGCAGCCGAGCTCCCACCAGGTGAAGGCTGGGAGAGAGAGAGGAGCTTCAGCGAGTGGGGCTGGATAAGAAGGGAAGAGAAGGAAGAGTTGCCATATGAAGGCCAACAGCAAGGAAGGAAAAGGCAACTAAAATAAACAGATGGGAGAAGCAGTAAGGGAGTAATACTGGGCAGTGAAACAGATAACAGAAGGCCTTAGGAAGCAGAATTGTAAGAGGAGGAATCTGAAAATATAAGAGGGTCACTTGGGGACAGATTTTTCTAGGGAAAGAAGCGAGGGTAATTGCCCAGTGCTCTGCTATGCTGGGTAGCAAAGCAAATAATCTGTGTGGGTAAAAATAGGAAGGGAGTCGTGTCTCAGCTGCTGCTCAGGCTCCCCTTTCCTTGTGCACTTCATGCCAGCACTATTCTAGGAACTGGAGATAAAGGACTTTGCAGAGAGCGCAGCGGGAGCACGAGTTAAGATGTTTTGTCATGATTATGTTGGCCAAGGCATGTGGAATGAGACAAAACCATGTCAGTTGTTTGGGTTTTTTTTGTCACTTCCCTTTCCCCCCCCAGAATACAGCTAGTCAACAGGTAAATCGTTCATTAGAGAAAAGCAGGTGCCATCCAACAGGGCATAAGGTGGAGCAAGAAGAGTGTCCACCACCATGCGGAAAATGTGCGCCCATTAAGTGGGCTAGTAAAGGGGCAAACTTGTTCCAGTGTTTTACATGCAGTGCAAACAGAGGTTGTTTGTGGAATGCAAAATGGCTCATGGAAATAGCACGTTGTACTACAAGAAAAGACCAGCAGCAGTGTGCACACTGCAGGATTGTGCTTGACGTGCATGAACTGTGTCACAAAATAGGACTAAACCAACAGCTGAAGCGTTCAGAGAGTGATATGCAGCTTCTTGTGCTGCTATTTGTAGTAACACAACACAGTTTCTTTCCCTTAGTGTAACCTATAAATTTCTTTTGGCATTTCTTTAGGCAAGACAGCAAGCTCAGCTACGACATCAAATGGCAGAAGACAGCAAAGCCGAATATTCTTCTACTCTACAGAAGTTCAACAGCGAGCAGCATGACCATTACTACACACACATCCCAAACATCTTCCAGGTAAGGGTCTGGCACTCACCTCCAGCAGCTCGTCATCTCCTGATAAGAACAGAGGAGCATATTGCACATCGCTTCAGTTCTGTGACCCTGTCTTTCACTTCTTGGTGACTTTTGTCACTGTTAGCAGATTTTATATGCAGTCTGCCAACAGAAGAGATGGAGAACTTGGTAGGATAAATTGTCCTTTTATCTTAGACTAACTCACCTCCAGCAGCTCGTCATCTCCTGATCTTTCACTTTTTGTGACTTTTGTCACTGTTAGGAAATTTTATATGCCGTTTGCCAACACAAGAGATGGATAAATTGTCCTTTTATCTTAGACTCGATAAAAAGTGATGATGTATGAGGAAGGTGACGTGCATTGTCATGACAGATGACGATAGTCTTTGGAATCCTCACAATCTTCCTCTGTTAAACTCCTGTGTCTGTGCAGCTGGGGGATGAGAGCATTATTTGCATTGTTGGGGCAGTAGTCAGCTGGGCATCGTTGCATCTGTAGAGCCTCACAGCCCTTCATAACCTGTCTTCACACTGGACTTCACAGACGTTTAAATTTAAACCACAATAATTCCATAGTAGTGAATGTCAAAAGGTTGAAGCAACCTTGCTCATTATGTCTTAGGGTGCCTAAAGAAAGACTGTAGAGAAAGAACAAAAAAGCCATCAAATTTATACTGGCTGAAGATCTGAGTTTGTGCTTGACTGATCGAAGAGAGATTAATGTAGTAGAACAGAAGTTCTAAATGACTGTTCCATTGTCATAAGCATCAGAAGTGGAAAATACAACCTCTTTAAGGGAGAAAATGTCACATGCTTATCATCTGATGAGAAATAACTGATATTTGCATCGCAGATACGCATTTTCTTATCCCTAGCTGGAACTTCTTAGCTAAATGGACTCTTGCTTCATGGTTATGTCAAACCAATGTCTTGAGATAAAATATCCCTGGCATCAGATAGGAAACTTTTGCAATATATTTGTACTTAATGCTAGATGTGGTAAGTGCTGTGATTTGTAGGTGTATCCTTTTCACCACCAGTGCACCAGTAAGCACTAGCGCTTCCTTTGAGATGTTGAAATAAGATGTTTTGTAAAGAGTTCATGTTGCTTGTAGATCAGCTAAGGCAATGGGGAATTTTAAGCTGACAATGCTTCATAAGATTGCTGTGCTCTAATGCGAAACAGGCCCTTCCTGTTCATGCCCTTCTGCATCCTGTTATAATCTGCCCTAATAGCGTTATACCACCTCCAGCTTCCTCTGTTGAAAACGAGAGGCCCATGGAACAAATGCTGGTGATCGTGGCACTGAATCCATTGAGCAACAGGGAGCATGTGTTGAGAAGCCCTAGTGTGAACAATACATGGTGTATAGGGCTGCCTGTAAAGCAAAAATTACCTTCTAAGGAAAAGGAGAAGGGGAGAGAGCACTATTTTTGTTTGCTTAGATTTTGCAAGGGAATGAAAATGGGATCTTTCGGAACATGCACAGAAAATGAAAGAATGTATTCTTGCAGAAATTCTCTTAAAAGCCTTAGGAGCCATCCTTACAAAAGTCTAAATCTGGGGTTTTAACAAATCAGCAGTTTTTAACATAAAAAGTTAATTGAAAAATTCCCAGTAATAGTAACAGAGATGACTCTTAGAATGGCGTTTTGATGTTGGAGGGAACGATATCCCTTGGTGCCTTCACGAGAACAGCTGTCCTAGTTTGTTCTTAGAAGTATGTTTAAAACATAACTTTTAAAGCAGCTGGGGAGAAAAATGGGTTGAAACTGTGGAGTTAATCTTGATACTTGATCTGAATGAAATTTGATGTTTGTTTTAGAAAATACAAGAGATGGAGGAAAGAAGAATCGTGAGGATAGGTGAATCCATGAAAACTTTTGCAGAGGTTGACCGCCAGGTGATCCCTATCATTGGAAAGTGTCTGGATGAAATCACGAAGGCTGCAGAATCCATTGATCACAAGAGTGTAAGTGTTGCATTGTTTGGATTGTTGATTGTCATCTTTAGTATTGTTCACTTGGATGTGGAGGCTGAAATCCTGGGCCCGGGCTGCAGCACGAGAGCTTTATAGTCACAGAAATAAAACAAAGAGTGGCTTCTTGTCCCAAGCTACTTTGTCTGAGGCAGGACGTGCTCAGATTATTTCCTAAATCTACTTAATGCCCAGAAATGCCTCCACTTTTTTTTTTTATCTCCTCTTTTAGGAATAGTCTCTCCTTTTACTAGGATAATTACTTTCTGAAATACTGTACTCGAAAAACAGGCATCTGCATAGACTAAGGAAGAGGGTGGGTGTAATTCCAGATACCTAATAATAACCAGTTCTTATTCAGATGGGTTCTATGTGTAATGGTCAGAAAACTGTTGCAGAAATGTCTTCATTCCAGTTAGTTTTATAATAATGGAAGTATTTAAAGTATTTGCTACAGAAATTATTGCAAACAAGTCTTGCAAAATTTCTACTTTACTGTGAAATCTTACTTTGCATATTTGAGGTTTGCTACCAATCCATAAACAAGCTCTCCCAAATCTTGATTTCTGAAGATCATTGTAGGATTAAAATGAAGCCTTCCTGATAAAAAGGCTGATAAAGAGTTGCGTTGTGCTTCCTGATGTGCAGTTAGCACGAGGGCAAATGTGTTTTCGATTTTGTTTTCAGAATGATCTGTTCCCTTCGTAAATGAAGTCTCTGCTTGCTCCTTCAGCCCTTCTCATGGATCACATTAGTGCTTCAAATACAAACAGCATGTGTCCTGCTGGCTGTTTGAATTTCCCATACAGCTTTTGCACTGGAATCTTTTCTGAGCGATTCAGTGCCCAGAACTGGCCCTTAATTGGCAGCATAAGCCCGAGGCTGAAGTTTTGAAATGAATCCACTGCTTTCTGCTCGGCAATTGCTCTCACAGAGAGCGGCAACGGGAACCAAAGAATCTGAAAATGACTCTTTTGGGGTAGGAGAAGGGGGAGTTGGGCACAGATTCCCATCTTAGAACAATGTGTCATTCTTGAGGTACAGCTTTTGGTGCTGCAGGGTGAAATCGTGTTGGGGAGACTCATATTTAAGTCTACATCTGCTTGAATCTTCAGGTGAGGTCTTAGCAAAGCACACACAAGGCTCAAGCAAGGTGTTTGAGTCAGTATTAATTTTATATTTGAGTTAGTCTCTCTTGCAGACAGAAAAGTCAGATTGATGGCTCGTACACAAGTACGACGTTAGAAAATGGTGCCTCTGAGCATTGATAACTAAGGGATCTCCTGTAAACACCATGGTAGCAAGAGTTTATTTACCCAAATTTGTTTTATCTGAACAATTACAAAGGGTTTAATGTGTTCTGTCTGGAAAGCAGTTACATCCATAAATGGTTCTTTTTTCTTAAATATCATCAAAAATTTCTTTTAATGTCTGAAATGGTAGTTTCTAACTTTTCTTGATTCTGATAAAAATGATACCTTTGTTCCTGTCCTTCTGTAGTGTGCAGGTCTTGCCACTTTATAAGGATGGCCATAGGTGCACAAAGGAGCAATTTAAAAGCTGTATTTTCTCTATTTCCAGATAATGTACTACTTTTGCCACTAATGCAGAGTGTTACAGCAAAGCTTTCCCATCTCATCCCTTAATGTTGTAAGAAGGTTTGGGCTCTCTTAGGCTACCGTCGGGAGAGTTTCTCCTTTTCCTTGAAAGATTCAAATTCAAGGTTGTCTCCTTGATTCATCTTTTTCAAGTTTGGAAAACTTTGTATAGGAAAGTCAACTAGCACAGTGACCTGTGCTGCAGTCAGCTTGGGAAAGGAGGTCAGATTCCAGGGAAGCTGCCTGCAAGGACAGCGGGTGAGAACACAGCTGGTACAATGGGGAGCAAAACCAAGAGCCTGCTCAGCAGGAAAAGCTTTGTGTGAAACTCTGGGCCCACACAGACACGTGTTTCCCAGCTGGGAGGAGATCTCCAGGATCTGGTAATCATCAACAAACGTAGGGTATCACCAAACTCGAGATGTATAAGGTCAGACTCTGTGACACTGACAAAAGGCATTTGCAGTTTTTTCTTAGCTCTTGGTATCCTTTGGTTTTAAGGTCAGACTCTGTGACACTGACAAAAGGCAGTACTGCATTTGCAGTTCTTTCTTAGCTCTTGGTATCCTTTGGTTTTCTTTTCACATACAGAGTTAGTGAAGAAAGGGGGAGGTTAAGAGGGCTATTTGTGCAGTAACCTCAGTTCAGAAGCCAGAGCTTTAAATGGAGCAACCACAACTAAAACAGAACATGTATTGCTGAGAATAAGACATAAATAAGAGGAAACCTCAATTCTAGTAATTTACCTTGTGTACCAAACTGTGTGTCAGCTCTAGCTGAAAGGATGTAAGAACCTGCAAGTTCTGCAGCTTTTTTGGCTGTGAGTAAAATATTACCAGCTGATGGTAAGGCATTGCTGTTTAAAAAGGAAAAACTAAATAGGAGCAGCAGAAATTTGCACTCCATGTAGGTATGTTGGAGCTTTTTGGTAGTAGATTTTCAGCTTTGGGTAGGTTTATTGCAAGCATTGATCTATGAGGGTGGGGTTCTTACGGTATCTGTGAAACCCTGTGGTTTCTAACAGCAGAATTGTGTAGTACAATGATAAGGAAGGATGTATTTCTGTAATGACTTTGAAACTGTGGAAGTGCAGGCTGCTAACAGGCTTCCTTCCCATGGCTGCCTCCGTGCTCCCTCCCTCTGTGGATGCTGGCAGGATTCTGGAAGATTGCTTTTATTCCAGGACCCCTATTTTGTTGGATGGTGTTAAGAACCAAAATGACACATGGGACATATTGAATACTTTCTATATTCTTTGCACTTTAAATATTACAAAGTTCTGCTTCGTGCCTACTTGCAAAATGGGTCAGTCTTTCAGGTTTAGATACTGTGTAAATAGGATTGTTTTAGGCCCTCACTGAACTGTACAGAATTCTCTCTAGTAGCTATAGAAAATTTCTGGATTTAGCTGGGAATACTGGGTTAGCCCCATGTTTCTAATGCAGTTGTAAATAGGCTTCTTTATCATGTCCTCTTTCTGACAACTTGGACAACACAGAGGTCACGTTGCAAGGGTCAGCTGTAGTGACTGCGAGGTGAAACTGCACGGAACCTGCTTCAGAAGGCTCTCACAGCAGATAAAATTAATTTGTTATGGACTTTGGAGTTCCTGTTATGACATTATCTCTGTGATATATGGAGTATGCGGGTTATTTTTAGCTCCATTGTAGTGGAAGGGATGTTTTGACTAAATGGAAGGAACGCTGTAAAATTAAGAGGAAAAAATGAAAAGCTCCATGCATAGGATAAAATACCCATAGATTATCTAATGTAACCTTGTGTATGTTTGTAGTCTTTTCCTCCTTCATCTCGCTTTCATGAGTATTATTAAAAATCTCTTCAAATGTTTAGATCTCAGGAAGTTTTAATGTTAAACTAGGATGAGATAATGGAAGGTGTTTTTCTACCACCTCCCTAAAAGTTGTGTTGGAATTTCACAGAGCACCTGATAGTTTTGAGGATCTTAAACCTTAATTTTCTTCACGATCCCCTGAAGACTTTTGCAAAGCTTTTCCTATATCTGTGTTTTGCTCAATTGAGCCTGGCCCCTGGATATGTTTATATCCCATTGGATTTCTCATGAATAGTATTTTACCTACGGACATAAGCAGAATCTGTGAAATGCCTTCAAAGCAACAAGTTTTTCTTTTTTATCTGAACAGGATGGTGATGCTTTTCTCTAGAGACTAATAAGATATTTGTGTGCCGTGGCACAGTTTTGCTAATGATCTTAGAAGAAAACTGTTAGAAAAGTATAACATAAAAAGCTCTCTTCCCAAGAAGTCAAGCAGATAAATGTGTTAAAATCTTTTTTTTTCTGAGTCCATTAGATTTAAATGCATTTGGCGAACTGAAGTCTGAATTTGAGCTTATGTATAATTTATTGTGTTTGTAGACCCAGCTAGGAAAAATACTATAAATTATTCTTGCTTTGATTTACTTTTTTTTTCTTTCCCCTCCGTTAAAAAAATAATAATAAAGCAAACCCACTGCAGCTAGGAAAAAATACTATAAATTATTCTTGCTTTGATTTACTTTTTTTCCCTTTCCCCTCTGTTAAAAAAATAATAAGCAAACCCACTGTACAGAGTATACAGCCAGTGTGTGGCTGACTTGCTTCCAGTGCCTCTAGTCGTGCCAAAAGGGAATGTGGCTTTAGTGACAGCGTGTGGAATTCTCAGCCACTGCCTGTCCAAGGTGTTGGGCAACTTGTGTGACCTTGGGCTGCTCAGTTCTTGGGTAAAGCTCATAAGATAAACCCCTGCCACTTACTGTAGCTGAGTTTCCATGCACTGACTTGTCAGCTTGTGGCAGTGTGATCGCTCAAGAGCTCCTTTCTGTGGGAGTATTTATTGGGATTTCCCACTAGTTTGCTTACAGCCGGATGCCCAGCAATTCTATACCTTAAATTTTTATAAATCACTTAAGTTATCTGTTCAGTTACTGAAGTCTGATTGCTTTTCTAATTGGTAAAGTTAACATGTCATTTTCATCGGTAGACAGGAAAAAACCCTTAAAAGATGTTTGTATCAGAATTTTGGGTTTTGTGTTGGAAACAAAACAAAAGGGAATGAAAACACTGCTGGGTTGTGGTGAGACTCCGGGGTTGTGCAGCTCAGTAGAAGGTTGGAGTGAGGAGCCTGAGTTTACTCTTCCTGAGCATCACCTTTAGTTACCTACAATGACCTATGCTTTAATGATAGTTCTGTGGGTTTTATTTTCCTAAATAGACCATAGTCCTCTGCTTTTATCTGTTGGCATTTTGAATAATGAGTGGTCTGAATGATACCTTCACAAAATAGGCTACAGTTTAATAACGGGAATAATGGAATATTTGAGACTAAAGCTCACCTGCTTTATTTCCATAGACGGTTTGTTTGAGATCTATTATGACTGACTGACACAGGTGTTGGAAAGTTTTATTCTGTGTGGGGTGGTTATTGTGTTCTTAACTGCCATTTATCACTTCAGTGTCTGGGAGTATTTAATTTTACACACTAGAGTGCCTTGTTTTGGTGAGATACTATGCTGTGCCATGGTGGGTTTTCTAAAGCACATCATGGTAGTGAAAATAGGTCAAAGAAAAGTGCCCTGATCTTGAAGCAAAAGGTGAGAGACTTTTCTTTAGCTCAGGATCTGGGAGGGTGTTTGTTCCCAGGAATGAGACTGGTCTATGCTGGTTCCCTCAGAGACAAACTTTCTGGTCCTTGCACTGTTTTTCTATGGCACCAATTTGATGATAGCCCTCATCAGAGTTGTTGATACTTATACTGGATCTGTCCCATTTCAGGATTCACAGATGGTAATAGAAGCCTTTAAGTCAGGGTTCGAGCCTCCGGGAGATGTGGAGTTTGAGGACTTCACGCAGCCCATGAAGCGAACGGTCTCGGAATCCAGCCTTTCCAACTCGAGAGGGGACGGGAAGTCTGAGCCCAAGTTTGGTAGCAAGTCCAAGGGCAAGTTATGGCCATTCATCAAGAAAAATAAGGTACTGACTTGCGAACTTGAGCGTGGTGCTAATGTGTGTATAGTCAGTAACCTCTGTCGTGTCTAGTAATCCTGGCAATTACAATTTTTTTAAAAGAATTTTAGATTCAGAAAGTTAATAACTGACGTCTTAATACAGTGTTTTGTTGTAGTCTTTGGTTACTTAAATTTCTTTCTATCTTTAAATATTTTTTGTCTTGTATAATTTCTTTAATTATGTTATGATTTTTATATTAATTTAACTTTAGTTGTCACGTCTCTGCCATGGTCCATTTCTGTTCCTAACTCGGAGAGAGAATTGTTACACCACTTACCTAGTGCCATGTGTGCTAACTAACGTTGTTACTGTTGGGAAGCTTTAATGTGGCATCACTGTTTTGACACTTCTAAAACTCTCCTTGGCTTTTCATTTGCATTATCTTTTCAGTCTGTCCACTGGGTTCGGCAGTTGGGTGGCTGGGAACAGGGAATTGCTGCGATTCATTCTTCTTAAGCACAACTAACAGAGCAGAACTAACTGAGCGGTTGACTTTTTAAAAAAAGACCATATTAACTTATGTATCCATTAAACCTTTTTCATTTCACTGTCATATTTTACACCATAATGCATGGCGACATCTATCTGGGGTTACCAGAATGTGTCAGGGTGACTGGACTAAATCGGTTTTCAGTAACACTGATGGAAGCCCAGAGCAGCTTTGTTTTGATCTCACCCTTGCTCTGACCCTACCAAACCTCTTCTACTAATGAGAGTCAAAAAAATCTACCTGTTCAAAATGGATCATTCCTGGAGAGAACACGGCTGTCTGGTGCTTACATCAGTGTAGCCAGAAAAAAAACCACAATCAAACAGGACTAACTCCTGAGCAAATTGGTAGCATAATTTGTAAAAGTGAAGTGTGATGCGCATTGCTGAGGTATGATTTGAAAGCAGGAAGGAATGTGGTTTGTTGTTTTCCAGATAATAGAAACGCTACTGGGCACTAAGGTACCTTCCTTATCTGATCCATTTAAATTCAGGTATTTGAAAGCTCTATCCATATGCATTATTCTGAGCTGTCCACAGAGCAGAGCAGGGCAATCGATGGGGATAGCCTGCATGGAAGAGTCTGCATGAGCCTCCTGTCAAACTACTTTGTGTTACTCTTCTGTTGCATCACTTACTAAAACTTCCATTTATCACATCCTTCATTTAACACAACTCTTAAATACTGCTTTCCCCCTCTCTTTTGAACCATGGCCTTTAATATTTTAATTGTTTAATTGGTTTTTTTTTCTCTGGATTTCAAATATCGGTTTTGATGCTTATTTTCGTTTTGTGTTTTATCTTTTTATTTTGGTTTTTATTCTGTCACTTCTCCATCTCTTATACGTAGCTTATGTCCCTTTTAACATCCCCCCATCAGCCCCCTCCTCCTCCCCCTGCCTCTGCCTCACCCTCTGCTGTTCCCAACGGCCCCCAGTCTCCCAAGCAGCAAAAGGAACCCCTCTCCCATCGCTTCAACGAGTTCATGACCTCCAAACCCAAAATCCACTGCTTCAGGAGCCTAAAGCGCGGGGTAAGTTCTCCTCTGGATACCTCTCTCTCTCTCTTTCTTTCTTTCTTTCTCTTTTCTTTCTTTCTTGCGCTTTTATTGCACGTTCTGTTATGTAAAAACTTGCTTTGTTTTGTGAATGAATCCATTGTGTTTGATCATAACATGCAGACAAATCCAAAGAATCCCAACCTATAAAGCCATTTGTAGTCAAAAACCCCACAATGAAACCACAAAAAGTGCAGTTGCTGATGGAAATTACCCATTTGGTGTTTTGGGGGAGGAGGGATTGTCCAAAGAAGAGCTGAGCATTAAGTAATAGCCATGCAGAAGTCAAAAGTCATTAATGGAGTAGCCTTGGGTATGTCTGTGGCAGAGCAGGTTCGGAGGAGCACCATTCTGTTGGTGCATGTTCAGGTGTTTCCCTGGAAAACAGATGAGATGGGAAAGATGAACTGATTCTAGGTGGTTTATGGCACGTGTGTGCTCTAAACCAGGGCTGCTGTATCGGTGGAGACTCAGTTTGAATAAGATAGGAATGTTTTATTTGTTACCTGTAGAGAACCTGCTTCCCAACAATTTTGTTTATCACGTCTGCGTTTGGACCTACTTGAGCAGATGCTGTGGCTTGAACAGCTTTTTGAGTGTCAATAGAAGAATTTAAAATCCTGCCATGATCTTTAACTTTTTTCTTTCCTAATTAACTAAGAGTTTGATAAACATGTGATGAACCATTGCAATGCTAGGAAAAGAAATTCAAGTTCCATCTTTGGCATGTCCTTATAGCCCTCCCTACACAGAACTTCAGGCTAATGCATCTTTTTCTGGGCATTTCCCGTTAAGTCCACAGATTTTGCTGGTTTCTGAACTGACTTTCAATTCCCAGTGCTATGATGCACACAGTTTAAAATGATATTCTGTCTGCAAAAGCTTTCTCAGTCTCACATGTGAGCTCCAGAACACAGATGAGATGTTTAGAGGGATTCATGTTTGGGTTTTCAGCTGAGATGTGGTGTGTTAGGTGCTGGTCTGTGCACTGTACAGTGCTGAGAAGCTGAAATCCTCCTTGGCTGACCTTGGGGACTCACCTGCGTCTAGAACACACTGGATCAACATTCAGTGACACATCACTGCTGTTAGAAACACAGTGTCCCTGTCTCCTTTGCTGATGGAGTAGGAATTGTGCCATGAGTTTTCCCAGTTCAGCTGCTCTGGTCCTGTCCTTGACACCAGCTGTTGCTGTGTTGGTAAACTAAAGGGGGAAGTGTTTGTGTTGAATTAAACACGCTCATTGGTGGTCTTCATAAGCAGTAAGTAAAATGGCAGGTCCCTGAGATAAAATTTTCCATTTTTCAAACAAAAAAAAAGACTTTATCTTTCCAGAAGCTCACACACAGCACAGTTGTGCAGAGAAGTTGCTGGCATAGCATGGCTTTGGCTCCTAGGTTAAGGTCCTTAGAATTATTTCCTCCTATAAAAATTACAGGAAGGAGACACAAGTGTTCAGTCTTTTAAAGCATTTTTTAGAGCAGGCTGTAACAGCAAGGAAGTGACTACTTTAAAAAGCCTAAATTCTGCTCCAGGGACTGCACTGACATTTAGGGCAGAGGGCTGGAGCTGGATAAAAGTAGGGATGATTTCAGTGGGGAACGTCAGTGGTTAGTTACTGAGAATTGAGAACAGCACTGTAAACAGTATTTTCTCTCATCTGGTTGCAGACAGTACTTTTTAAAAAAAATAATCTGTTATATGAGTGGCTTTCAGTTCTCTGCTAAGGAATTGCCATTTAATAGGACATTCAGAACCCCCAAAAGTCACATTTCTGGTGGTTTTCACTGGGGAAGCGGGAAGTTTCTAAGTTGTCCAAAGGCAGGTTCTGTAAATGTACCTCCTTCCCCCAGTTGCAGTTTGGCTCAGAGCGTCTAATCGGTGGCTTTTGTGGGGGGAGATGGTCTTTCAATTCTGGTTCTGCAGCAGCAAAGCTGGGGGTGTGCTGGGCAGGGGGTGTCCTGGTGGCACCACCAGGCCGTGGGCTTCATAGAGGGTCTGAGACACTTTGGAGAGCGAGGGACTGCTGAAGGGGAGGCTTTGTGTCCCCATCCAGTGCTCCATAGTGCCATTCACGGAAGAGAATGCTGAAAATAGTGCTAAATATTTCTAACTTCATCTAAAAATACTAGTTTGTAGTTCCCCTGAGGACTTCACAAGTTTATATCTCAAATGTGCAAATTGTTGTTTCGTGAGTATTTGGCCCTATAAGCGATTATGACTAATTGCTTTTAATTATTTCCTAAAGAAAGGCCATTATTTTATGTATGAACTGAGAAGTCCAAATGAGTCTTACAAATTCTGCCAACCATATTGGTTTTAAGTGGATTGTGTGAAAGGTGAAATAATGAGAAAAATTTCCTATAGTTCTTCTCTGAAGTTGCTCAAATTTCTGCTGACACGTTCATTAAAAATGTGCAAGGAAAGGCTATTGCTAAATCGTCATTTAAACCTTTCACTGTGTTCTCTTTCTATTTCATTTCCTTCCCTTGGTAGCTACGAGGATGTTTGTATGTAAATACTTTTCCTGCCTGACTCATCCCCCAGAGTTGGAGGCCAATGTTCAGATCATCCTCTCTTTTTCCAGAGGGACAAATTCAGGCCCCTTGGTTCACGTAGAGATACGGCGTAGGAGAGGCTGCAGAGCTCTGGAAGCTTCCTCTGGCTGATTTGAAAACTTTGTCAAGTTCACATTTCATAGGTCCTTGGTGATCTGTTACACAAATGGTCAGACTAAAAGATCATGAAAATGCCGTATGACCTTCAAAAATAAGATAATTCTAACCAGGCAAAAAAAATAAATCAAGAGCCACCCCCACCAAATGCTGTTGATTTATTAGATGAAAAATGAGTGGTTGGCATTTGTTTGAGCTGATGTGGTTGATATGACCCACTTTGTATTCAGGACAGCCACATAATACTGTTAATTCTGCTTTTACCGTATTAAGTTTTATAAGATTTCCTTTTCTCAATTCCTCTCCATCCCCCTGCCAAATCCAAAAGCCTCTGAATTTTGCTGAGGAGCATGAGCAGTGATGTTAGGAATACCAAATTGTGGTGTTACCACAGAAATTAGGAGGATGTAGAGGGAGAATGTCCTCTACACAGAAGAACATTTGATTTGTGCAGAAACACATCAGTGAAGCAACTTTTGTCCAGGTCGTGCAGGGAGCCAGCGGGACAGGACAGTGCAACGGGTGCTTGGCTTTGGACAGTGAAGAATTTCATTTGCTCTGAATATTGTCTCCGCACTATTGGGTTTGTTCAGAGACAAAATTCCACTCTGGCCAGACATCTTGCAGTAAAGGTGGCCACAAAGGCATTTGAAGTATTATTTTACAGTATTCAACCAAATTGTCAAGCAGGTCCTTCCTGGCTTTTTGATAAACTGAACTGTTAACTCCTACAAAAGCCAGAGTAACCATTTGTTTATTTTGGAGGAAACTGGATGATACTCTTTTTTTGCATTGGCATGAAAAGGAACTAGTTAATGTGAACAAGTCCAGTAGATACTAAGACCATAACAGGATAAATACCACCAGCTGAACTGCACATTGTAATTGATCCTTGGAACACAAGTGAGTGAATGGACTCCCATACAATTCCTCCATGAAATCTTTGGTATCGGAACGTGTCTGGAGAGGCAGTGTGTTTTAGTAATTTCCTTATAAAGTTTTGGTTTAGCATCTTATGTTGCATTTGGAAAAGAGAAATTGCAAAACTGAAGCAGAATGGTGACTGTTAAAATGAATTATATCATTAATAATATGTCCTGTGCCCAGTCTGGTTTTAATTTTGCTTCCAAACCAAAAAATCCAATGAATCTTGTTATCATGGAAGAAAGCAGATGCCTGAACAATTTACAACAGATGCAAGGTTAATGTAGAGGCGCCAGTACCAGCATCAGTGGTCACTGCCAATATGAAATCCTAGTCTGTTCTAAGAAAAGAAAAAAAAAATAAAAATTGGGTGCTGACTCTTGTCAGTGTCTATGGTTTTCTAATCCCATTTTTCTATTTTCCTTAAAGCTTCTTTCTTCTACCTCCAACAGCAGAAATGTCCTTTGTAGAAAATGCTCTAAAACTGTTACAGCCCTTGTCATGGAACAGAATTAGAAGGGGGGAAAAAGGTCTTTTACACAGGTTTTGTGAGTGTCATTTCTAATAACTCTTTAAAAAGGCAGTATAAAAGTAGTATAGCACTGAAAATCAACTCTGTCTCTTTAGGGAAGTTAAAGCCAGAAGAGCACAAAAAATGAGGAACCACTTACATAATTCAATTTCATTTCTGCTTGCTCTGCTTTTTCTAATTCCATTTTGAGGACAAAGATGACTCGATATTCTGCTAGTTGATATTAATTTTGTGTTCTTTTGTTTTATTGCTTAAGCAGCAGTAACATCAGCACCTTTATTTAAAGAGCAATACTTCTGAACTAACACAATCCAGGGGTAGAACTTACACCTTTGAATTACTGTGCTGTGCAGAATTGCCTTCCCTCTCTGCCACTCTGGGTTGTGACCGAGCAGAGAGGATGGGGCTGGCAGCTGGGACACAGATACCACTATCCTCACCCAAGTTCCAGGCAGTTCCATGAAGCACATGGAGGGACTTTTGTGGTTTCCTTTATAGTGGAAGTTGTTGACTTCATTACAACGTGATTTTTATTTCCATTGCACTGGTTAATGTTTTCTCACCCCGTCTCTCCCCTGTGCCACACTGTGCAGTCCTGTCCCTCGACACTTGGCTGTGGGTCTGCCTGGGCCACGGGTGCTCTGTTGTTCTGTGAGCATGCAGAAACAGCAAACAAACCAAACCTCCCCCTCTCCTACCTGCTCTCTTCCCTGCCCCGGGGGATATTTGTTATTCTAACCTCCCCCTCTCCTACCTGCTCTCTTCCCTGCCCCTGGGGATATTTGTTATTCTAAGTGTATAAATCTGTGCCAAGACCAGGGGTTTTCGGCGGGTGGGGTCATTAAAGCCGTGGTTTATTGTAGCACAGAGAGATGTTTTCTGTCCGTGCGTGTTTAAGCATTTAAAAATGTGGTATTTTCTGATTTTTTTTTTTTTGTGAGAATGCTAATCTTTTAATATTCACCTAGTTTCTAGGAATTTTCCACTTGGCACTTAAAGGCTAGATAAAGGCCAAGCTGTCTTTTGCTGTAGAAGCAGTAAACACAGAGGTGCCGTGCTCGTCTCCAGTGTAACGGATGTGTCTTTTCTCTTGCTGACTCACCGGCAGACACAGTCTTTGTATATTCACAAAGAACTCATGAAGAGGACTTTAGGGACACCCACGTGTGCCATTGAGGCTAGGGAATATGTTGTAAGTCCGTGTATGGTGTGATCAGCCCATACCGTTGCTACACAGTCGCTAACCCCACTTACAACAGCCTCAGAGTGTGCTGTGGAAATGCGCTTGGAAAAAGAGAAAAAGAAAATTTGATGGGAGGAAAGTTGCAGCTTACTGGGTTATGTGCAAGAAAGATATGCCTGCTAGTCTCAGAAATGCTGAAATTGGCACAATTAAAGTAGCTGGACCTGTGAAATTCAGAGGAAGGACTACAAACAGGTTCCACACGCTGATTCTAAATTATTTTATAAATGCAGTTTTGAGCATCGTGAGCTAAGCCCTGATTTACAGCAGTGCAGTGACACGTTCCGGGCCTGGTCGTGGAGCACTCCGTGGAGCTTTTTGAAGCTTCCCTGAACTCTCTGTACTGATTATAACTCGTGGAATCAAGATATATGACCTTTAAATATAATATCCGGATAAAGCAGAGTATGGGGAGATTGTTATGGGACGACTAAGAAAGAAAACGACCTCTTGGTTGTGTGAAATCCAGTGATTTATTTCAACCCTGTTTTCTGTAAGTGAGGTTAGTGTCCGTGACTGTCCAATAACACATGGACTTGCTGCTTTCATGCTCTCTCATGTGTTATTGAAGCTTGTGGCTCCTTAGGCTCTTCATTTTCTCCCTGCTAGACTTTTTGAAATGGACAGCTTGAAACAGATTTGCTCATGATGAAGAAATGTAATTTATTTGATTGTTTGGGGGGGAAAAAAATGCCTCTCTTCTCCCAGGAGCTCTGAGCAAGTTTCTAGCTGTGAAAACCCAACAGAATGGGCAAAAGTAGTTATTTAGTGTTTAATGCAAATTTATCTTCAGTCTGCTTATATTTGTTTATACAAACTGAATCACTCTCATGTAAAATTATGGAATGGAAAACTGACTATGACTTATTTCAGCATTTCGCTGTTTCCAGTCTACGATCTGCTTTGTTATTTGTACCGGTTATAACAATCCCTGATGTACGATTTGGAAATGCTATTAATAAGATCTCTCTTTTTGGCATACTTAACAGCATAAGAATTGGGCATTATACGGTGTCTGTAATCCTTTTCAAATTTGCTGGATTTACAGCAAAAGAAATAGCCTTGATGCAGATGATTCTTTGCAGTAGAGTAGTGCCTTTAGAGTGAGTAGTGTTTAGCAACTAGCGCATGTAGCCTACATTTGTGCCTTTTCTAGAGCGCTTCGTAGGTAAATACCCCGCACCATGAGTCTTGTCTGTATCGATGTACAAGGATCTCAATCTGTGCTGGTCACGTCTATGCTAAAGTTCACAGGAGAGCTAAAACAATTCCCCAAACTAAAGCTGCCTACGCTGAATTTCTTCAGCAGCTCGTTCTTTCTCCTTCCTGTACCGTTAAGCTCTCAAATGGATTGGGTTCGTTTGCTGGGTTTAATGGCCTCGTAGCCGAGTGAATTTCTTGAATCCACTGTGATGATTATCATGCCTTTTTTCCTAATGGACTGAACCTCAGAGGGAAGTTTCAGCTGCTGCGGGGTCACCGAATGCATCCCTTCGAATGGAGTGTTTCACTATTTATCTCAAGGCCGTATGTTTTCCTTGAATGGTTGGTGTGTATTTCTGTACAAATTCTGGTAACTGATGGTAATTGCTATTTTTGAAAAATGTGTGTTCCTTAAGTCATGCTGTCAAAAACATCACAGATGTGGAGCCACCATTATTTTAAATGCAATCCTAAAATACTGTGCTTTTGCTAAAATTGGAGCATTTTTTGAGAGCATCCTATTCAGGAGCTGTTGGTAGTAAAATGAGAGAACTCTTGACTGGGAAGGGGTTCAGAGGTCTCTCGGTGCCTGCAGTGAGAGGTGTTTTCCAGCTTTTTACCTTTCAGCTGTCTTTTAAAACTGAGCACGTACATTTAAACACTTTTTTTGATAGTTTGAGCATTTCACAACTGTCCCAGAAGAGCTGGAAGGACAGGCACAGTGCGGGTCACTGGAGGAGGAGGTGGCCGGGTGTAGTTTTGATTCTCCCTTTAACATCTGGCTTTATATCTTGACCAGCAGCAAACTGGTGCTCCTTGGCACCGAGCAGAACAGCACTGGAGCACTGTTGGTCTCTCTGTCTCTTGGAAAAACTTCTGAATTGCAGTTGTTGTAACGTCTTGCACCACTGGAAGAGGCTTTGGTAACTTTGTCCTCCCGGGCTGGTTTGTTCCCCTGGCAGTGTGTGAGACCCTCCAGCGCTGTCGAGAGCTGAACGTGCAGGTGATGGAGGGCAGAGGCAAAGTCCTGCTCTGGAGGCCCCTGAAGCACACACTGGAGTCTCTCACTTTCCCAGAGTAACTAAAAAGATAATGTTTTGGCTCTGTACCAGGAAACGTGGTAATCTTTGGAGAATTAGATCATGTATATCGTTTAAGGAGCTTGAATAATGTCTTGCCGTGCTATCATAGAATCAATTTGGTGGAAAGAGAAGAGGTTTTTTTTTTCCTCCTCCTTGGTCCTGACCTTGCCTGACTGCACGGCCAGAGTAGGTTTGAGACTTGAGTATTTATTTTTGAATTGTTGAAGAACGTGAAATGACTTTGTGACTGCTCGGACAGCACTGTGTGCAATCAAGAGGGATGTTTCAGGGATGTTGGCTTTTGGACGTAGGCCTGAGAGCCAGGAAATGGCTGGGAATTGCTGGAGATCCCACCCTGCCGTTTGCAGCTGGAGACCAAGGGCAGTCCCCTGCCCCTTCAGTGGGTTTGGGCAGGTGTTACCCCTCTTCTCTTAAACCCTGGCCTAAAAGGGCTGATGCTCATGACTGTGTTTCAGCACATTTTTGATCTAAAGTGACTTGGATACGCTTGCAAGTTCTGAGGGTTTTTCCACTTCAGAGATGTTACTGTAATGAGAAAAATCACTGCTGTTGTGGGGGCTGTAAATCAGGCCATCCAGGCCAGATCTTCACCTGCAGCCCTAAAGCACGTGTGTAGAGGTACAAGACTCTTCCATTTCTCTTTCTGGCGAGGAAACGGCAGCTGACTGATAACCCTGGCTCATCTTGTGAACTTTTGCACAGATCTGTTAGTGTTACCCATTTTGCCTTCCAACAGCAAGGGGAATGTGTGTCATTTTATTGTAAGATCAGTCTTAAAAAAAAAAAAAGTTCCTCTTCTACTGATGCACTGTTGTTTTTTTCTCTTTCTCCCCCCACCCCGTATCTCTCCAATTTTTACACGAAGCTTTCTCTCAAGCTGGTAAGCACATTTACAGCATGCCTGTCCTCTGTTTTAATCACAATTTTCTGTGTGTGTTTTAATGTGCACTGTGCCACATATGACATGACACTTAAATTAACTGTTAAATTTGTTTCTTCTTTGTGTTTGCTTTTTTGATATTTATCAGATAACTCTGAATACACAGGTTTGGAGTCTAATAGAGGTGATCAGAATTCAGTCTCTCTAATAAGCTGCTAAAAAAAAATTAACTCTAATATATAGTTTAGTTTTCACATTTATAATGTAGGGCTATGAAAATGTAGAAAACCAGTATTGAGTAATTCTGCTACTTTAAAACATTTAAAGACTAATATATAGTTTAGTTTTCACATTTATAATGTAGGGCTATGAAAATGTAGAAAACCAGTATTGAGTAATTCTGCCACTTTAAAACATTTAAGGAAAAAAAAAGAAAAAACAGCACAACAAAGTTCTGTTTGCTGGACCTTTTCCAGAGAGAAATGCATGTCTTTTTGTGTAATGTAGCTACAAAGTTTACTTTCCATGTCCAGGTATTACTGGAAATCTGCACCGTTATCACCTACATTTTACAGCCCTATGTAGTCCTACAGAATAACTAATAATGACATTAATTACAATTCTGTAAACCTTAACCAACAAGGTTAACTTGGTCTGATTTGAATTCACAAATGGAAAGATACACATATATATGAATCCTAAATTCTATCTTGGATGCAGCTGGGAAGGTTTCTTGAGCTACGGTAAGATAACACGTTACTGAGTTGGAAAGGGAAGGGGTGAAGATATTTGGGAAAGCAAATTATGTGCTGAACTTCACACATGAGGTGCCGTAGTGCTTGAGATGCTCCACACCTCGCTGTGTTCCTGACACCTTGTCTCCATCCTCTGCCCTTCCTGAGGCCAGTCACAAGGAGAACACGACTGGTTTGCTGACCCACTTCATGCCAGAGCCACAAACAACTGATGGCAGTTTTGGAGAGCTTCAGGGGGTCTGCAGGAGCACCTTAACTGCCTTAGCTTGAAGGTTTTCTTACTCCCCACCACTCAGTGGTGCTCTCTTTTAGGTGCTCTCTTTCCTCTATGCATACATTATTCTTGGATACGTCATTGTGGACCTGTTCTGTTTGTAGCAGCTTATTTGGAGGAAACACGTAGGCCATGACAGCTACCTGCTGTAGCTCTAGGAATTTTGGGTCCTGCTGCTGCTCTGCCAACACAGTGACTTGCTTGTGCTCCATCAGCAATACTGGTTCTCACTGGAGACCTGTGGCAGGCTGAGGAAGGATGGAAGTCTCCAGCTTGCAAACCTCATTCGTTTGGCTGTTGCCAAGCCCCACCGTCCAATGCAACACATTTCTACCAGGGTTTTCCATTTGTTGTTTTCCTGGTCACAATGTTGTGTAGCTGAGCTTTGTATGTAGGAATAAATCCACCCAAAATACGCAGCTGAACTGGCCATTCCCCAAGAATTGTGTGAGTTTGAAAGATGTGCAGAGAGGGCTGAGAGCTGTGTGTGCCTCAGGCAGAGGAAATCGACTTGTTTGTCGTGTCCTCTTGAATCCTTGCTGTACGAGAGCCAAAACTGGAGCTGATAAACCTCACACTCTGCCCATACATAGCTTCCACCCAGAAACTGGTCCTAACGTGGCCTCTTTATTCATAGTCCTTCATCTTGGGACAATTTGCATCCTAAATCCCAGTATCTTTATGCGAGGAAATCTAGTGAGCACCGGCTCTGCTGGTCCTATGACAGTACAGCAAAAACAGCACAGATAGCCCAGGCGTTGTTTTGCTTGAGAGCATGAAATGTGCCCAGCATGTGCAAAAATTGCTCCTTGATTCCTCCTTTTGGAGAAGGATCTGTAGCTTCTTTTACGATGGGAGATTATTGAGCATGGAGTGAAGTGTGGGAGACATCCCCTCCTGGTCTGGGGCACGCGTTTCCACGCACCGCTCAAGCTTTGGTCTGAAGCATTGTGAGCAAAGACACTGAATTTACTACAGGCCTAGAGTTTTTGAATGAAGTTGAAGAATCAAAAAGAGAAGGTGCTTTTCCAAATTCATTTTGCGACATCTGTTGCGATCTCCTAATGTCAAACCGGGGATATTTTCAGTCTCTTCTGCTCAGAAGTGAGAAGAATATGTTATATGGTCTGTCTTGTAACTGCTTCTTTATTTACAAAAGCTACATCCAAATGCTTTGCCTTAAAAAGACACTTGTGGCTTTATTGTGTAGATTATCTGTAACAGACATTGAATCGCTCTCATGCCTAATGTGATGTGGGAGTTACTATCAAGCAAAATATTATCATTAAAGAATGAATTAAAATAGAACTCTCCTGTACCATGTGCAACAAGTAACATAAGCACTGCTGGGACTTCATGGGGTTAAAGCTTCAGAATGTGTGTAACTTAGTTGTTTCCTTCCTTTGGCTGAAATTTGCTTTCCCAGTGTCTCATGAAATGGAATTTTAAGCATATTATTACACAGATGATCAAGACTTAACTAGACACATACGCTATTTTTACTGAGAATCAATTTCAGTAGGTTTGCCCCTTCTGTTATGTGAAATGGCTGGGCCAGAGGAGAAGGTGACCTGTCTGTAGCTGTCCCTGTCCCCCTGACACCCACACACTTTCTGCCCAAACAGCTTGTTCAGCGAATGCAGAAGAAAGAACTCGCTGTCTTGGAGCACATTCAGTGCAGAGTTGAAAGGGTCTAATGGGCAGCTTTTGTGGCAGAGTTTCCACTAAATCACACTCTTCTGAGAGAGAGATTTGGCATTTTAGTAAGACTAGCACTGCAGCTCTGCTCACAAGCTTTCAGTAGCTGCTGGGCCATTGAATCTCATTACTCGAGCTCTCTCCTTAGAAATGGGAGGTGGAACGAGCAGAAACCAAAACAAGAAAAACGTGCACAAGTTAAAGATTATGTACAAGAACCTCATTCCTTTATGGTGCAATTAGTATTGAGCTGGGGTCGGTAGAGCCCGCCCAAACCGTCCCCTTTGCCTTCTTGCAAGAGAAAAATAGGTGGTACTTTGAAGATAATAGTATGGATGTATTTTATGTGTCATCTGTCTGCTGTGTCAAACTGAGGCAATCGAGAAGAGGCACAGCAGTTTGAAGCAGAAAAGGGGCTTTCAAGCAGAATCACACAAAGGTAACCACTGTGGTCAAATGTTTTGTCTGGTTGTGATTTCAAATTGATTGATTCTACAGCTTTGATCTAACTCCTGGTTTTTTATGCTAGTACACGTGAGAGAGGAAAAATGTAGAGACTTTGGCCTAGAATGTGAATCCTGAAAAGCATGCAGCATGGCTCTAAATTGCAGAATCACTTCTGTTACATTACTGTGTTCAGGAGAGCCCTGGCATAAATTAGCTGTATTGAACTAACACTCAGACCACGCAGAACAAGCCAGCAATTAGGGGTGTACATGAGAAGTGTGACTGTGAGACAGGAGTGAGAACAACTAACTGTGTGGGGATGCTGTCTGTAGCAGAGGGGAGGAAAGCAGAAAAGAGAATGGAATTCTGTTCAATAAAATCTGATTATGGATAAAAATAATTAGTCAGCTTTGCCGTTGAGTTCTGGCATTCTTTTGTTGGTGATCTCCCATTAGCCATGTGGTAGGGAACTGGGATGTGGTCCTGGGATTGTTTCCAAGGCCTTACAGATTCCTGACCATTCAGGGACTGAGAACTCTCAGCACAAACGATAACAATGCTTCAGACCATTGTGATTTTGCACAGATTTTTGTGAGCTCTTTTCAAAATGCAATCCTGAAGGATCCTTGCAGGCTCTGATTTTTGTTGTTTTCTTTTTTTTTTTTTTTTCCTTTCTTTATTTCCTCCTTCCTCCATTCTACTCTGCAGGGAGCAGGCCCAGAAGACTTCAGCAATCTCCCACCTGAGCAAAGAAGAAAGAAACTTCAGCAAAAAGTCGATGAACTAAACAAAGACATTCAGAAGGAGTTGGATCAAAGGTACATCTAACCCCTCCAATGAAAACTGAAATAGGTAGCCTTACATAGGAGAACAGAAGCAATGTATAAGAAAGACCAAATGAGAACAAGGTTCTTGGTTTAAAGTACTGTTTCAGGGAAAGAAGCAGCAAAAGTTACGTGTGGCTAAATATACCTCAGAGATGCAGGGCTTTCTACAACTCAGATTCTGTTATAAGTTATTGAATTTTGACTGATGCTGATCAGAGCTGGGGCAAAAGCTGGCTTTGTCTTCCTCCCATTCTCCCACCTCAGTGTGACACATCTCCTGTCTTTGGAATTGTGACATGAGAAGAGCCAAGTACAAGGATGGGAATGATACAAGTGAAGCAATTGGAGACAGTTTTCTTTCTGGAGCTGCTTTCTTGGGCTTTCCCAGGAGCACAGCAGTTTAATCGTGAGCCAAAGATCACTGTTAGGTACACCGAGTTTGTTTCTTGGTGTGGTCTGTTCCTGAGAGTGTTTTTTAGGAGAGAACAGGATATAAATAGAGTATCAGTTAGAGATACAATCCTAGACCTCTCAGCACTGAGCAGAGCACCTACTGCTGTGTGGTGGGCATGGTTAGATCCCAGCAAGAGAGGTTGTTAAGAGCATGGTAACGTCCTCTGGTATCTGTCTGGTAACCCAAGCATTTTTTCCTTGTATTTTACATGGTGAATAAGAAGGGAAAACTGCACATGGTTTTATGACTTCTCATAGCTTTGCTTTTTTTTTTTTTTTCCCCTCTGTGGTAGCTTAAATTAGTCTTCATACAGATTTTCCATTCTGCTCTGTATTGATTCTGAGGTAACGTAATGTTAAAAATCTGATATGAAATCAGAGCAGAGCGAGGTAATTTTAAATAAAGATAGTATGTGATTGAGGAAGTAGTACCAGCAGTTAAATAAGAGTTTAAAAAAAAATAGTAATAATCATGACTCATATGTTTGCAATATTGTCCCTTAGGGCTTCAACCACAGAGCAGTCCCACTTCCTTGCCACCCACACGTTTTCCCATTTTCTGTACACACAAAGCAGAGGCAGGCACAGGATTGCAATTGTCAAGAGTTTGGTGGGAAACTCTGAAATATAAAGAGTGTTAACTTGACTCGTGGGACTCATATTAACCTTTCTCCCCCCAACTAATGCTGAGAGAAAAGCTGAGTAGCTGTGCCAGCAATGCAGGAAATCAGCTCATAAGTCCATCCTTCTGAGCTCTGAAATGTTCATCATGCAGAGAACTTTTTTCTTTAAGTTCAGTCTCAACTGGACTCGGGTCAAAAGCAGGACACCGCTGTCAGCGAGGGCTCCGTAGCCTTTCCTGAGGGAGCTCAGGAAGGCATGGACTACATTAACCTTGGCCTTGAGGCTGCTACGATGGATGTGGTACCATAAAATTACCATCTCTGAAACCCCAGGTGTTTGATATCACAGCCCCCAGAAAGAGTCTAGTAAAAATGCTGTGTAACTCCCTGGGATGGGGGGTCACATCGTGTGGCCAAAGGTCCATCTGTCGCTGTGCTGTGACAAATGCAAACCATCTGGATTTAGCTTCGTTTTAAGCGGTGTGAAATAAATATCTTACAAATAATTTGGGTTGCAAAAGACAAACTGCAACAGGCAGGGTGAGAATTTCTGGTTAATAATAATAAAAATAGAGTATTATGTTCACATCCAGCTCTTTATCCCAGTTTCTCAACTGGATTTCAGCCCATGATGGAGAATAATGATGCAACTGTTCCTCTGTTCCCCCAAAACTGGGATGATACTCATCTAGAAAGTTGAAGGTGTCATTCATTGCAATGGTTGCAAGATTTTTTTGGGTTTTTTTCCCCCCAGAGTTAGCAAGTAGAAATCATAATACCAAATTAAAGAACGTGCCAGGCTACAAATCAATACCAGATTCCTCCTTTTGCCTTGCAAAAGGCCACTGTCCAAGAATTCCATCGTTTTTCTGCTAAGGCTCTTCAAGCAGGGCACGTGGAGCTCAAATTACTTGGTCTGAATGTATTGTGTGCTTGTACCCACACAGCACATCTCCTGTAGCCTCACAGTCCATTGAGGAGGCTCCTCCTGCCTCACTCAAAGAACCCTCAGCTGTCTGTGCACGAGGAGCTCCTTTTAATGCAGGGGCTTGAAGAGTTTGGCTTGTGCACAATGTCTCTGTCGTGTCACATTGTAGGTAAAGGTGTCACTTGCTTTTTTCTATCTCTGACAGTGTAAGTTCTCTTCTGACAAGGGATTTTACTGTTATTTTTTTGATGGCTGGTTCTATACAGGGCAAAAGCCCCTGTCTGGATGTTCTCAGTTATCTCTATAACCGATGGGGTTTGATCCACAGAGTAAAGAAGAGGGGGTTTATTATCATTTCATTTTCCCTCGTTTAGAAAAAGGGATTTGCTCCAGCCACACTAACACTTACATATTTTATTTTTCCTCTGTCTCTCAGAGATGCCTTAACGAAAATGAAAGATGTGTATATCAAGAACCCACAGATGGGAGATGCAGCGAGCGTGGATCACAGATTAGCAGAACTTGGCCAGAACATTGAAAAGTTACGATTAGAAGTTCAGAAATTTGAGGTATGGGAAGAGACATTTCAGTAAAATGTAGCTCAGCATATGCTCAGTTTGAAGCAGATGCTTCAGTGCTTTTCCAGATGTATCGATGCATTTTCTTACTACGTGTGGGTAAGTGCTACCTGACTGTCAACCAACAATCCTGCTGTTTAATTTGCCACAGAAAACAAATTGTGCTATGTGGTGGATTAGAGAAAACGTAGTGCTCTCTGGACTGCCCAGAGGGGTCCAGGTGCTTAATTAATTAGATAATTTTAAGTGTCATGTTACAGGTGTCTGTGGAAAATCAGAGGAACATAAATGTAAAGCACCATTTATAGTCTAACAGCAGGACTGAAGTTGTCAGATAAAATATGTTTTAAGGAGTTAGTCTGCCACTAACTTGAAGCTTCTTAGAGATACAAAATCTGAAGAGCATAAGGAGTATTTGCAATATATGAAGCCATTATAATTACATGAGAAGGGTTATAGGGCTGAGAAAAGACTTCATTCTATAAATTACACTATGTACGTAAATAGGTAACAACCCATTAATTTTAGATGTTTGTTACAGTTGTTGGCTTTACTATCCATTGCTTTCTTACCCAGTTGAAAATCACTGGGTGTTTCATTCTCCTCAGCTTTAGTCCTCTTGCACTCAGCAGTGACTGAGATTGCCGTTTCAAGCTGCCACAACACAGCTTTTGACTTGATTGTGTCTGGAGCAGCAGCAGCTCCCAAGAGCTGTTGTTAACTGCTGCTCGTGGACCATGGTGTTCTCAGCACCCAGTGTCAAAAAAAGAATCAAGTTTTCAGTACGTGTGGCTTTTGGCAAGACCGATAGATCTAATACACACTTAAAGGAGAGAATTTATTCCCTCTGACCCAGAGGAAAATTTAAATAAGTTTACAAACTGGTTTTAGTACCGTAGTCTGTGTGTCAAACATGACACAGCATGGTGAAAGCACTGTGTATAAAAGCTTTTTGAGAGCTGAGGCAGGCGTGATGCATGATGCTGTGTTCCCCCTGCAGGGCTGGCTAGCTGAGGTGGAGGGCAGGTTGCCCGCGCGGACGGAGCAGGCTCGGCGGCAGAGCGGACTGTACGAAGCCCAGAACACTTCAGCAGTGAACAGCTGTGCCCAGGACAGGGAGAGGTACAGTATCTGTACAGAGCTCTCCTCCTCACACAGAACTGGATCTGCTTTCCTTAGCGTGTTAAATGGGAAAACAAGCTCTGCAGCACTCAGAAAACTAACCTGTGAGCAGACCAGTGGCAGGCACTCCATGAAGTGTGCCACGTGCTGATTTTTTCAGCACGTGGAAGATCCCAACTTTAAATACAATGAAATATGTAATAGCCCCTGTACTGACTGCTGTGAAGGTGGGATAGGTGCATTTTACAGCTTTTGATGGGAAAAATGGCTCGTCTCACCCATCGGGTTGAGACAGCTGCTGGTGGTAACAGCCCTTTCTGAGCATGCTATGGAATTGCTGAGCTGCTCCAGCCCAGCTTGCCTTAAACCTCTAGTAATGGGGTCCTCTCTGCTCCTGAGACTGGTCGCTATAGTTGCTGTGTATTTTCCTCTCTTGAGCAGCCCAGATGGCAGTTACACGGAAGAGCAGAGTCAGGAGACTGAGATGAAAGTACCTGCCACGGATTTTGACGATGAATTTGATGATGAAGAACCACTACCCACCATAGGAACATGTAAAGCGCTCTATACATTTGAAGGTATCACTCAAGCTTTACTCTCATTGTTCTTTTCTTTAGTGGATATGCCAAGGACAAGTGGGAAATCTTCATTTAACCCCTGCAGTGCTTAAATAGACACAGAAAGGGTGAGGGAGGCTCTGGCGTGATTCTGTTTTATAGAGAGGCACTAAGAGTGATTTGTCTCCCATTATGCACGGATTCTGCAAGGGAAAAAAAAAAACCCACAACAAAACTTTGCTGTCAGGATCACATTCATCTGGTTCTTCATGTACAGACTGTTGTTTCCAGAATCACATGTTCTTGTTCACGCTGCTGGTGACACAGCGAAGGCCACGTCAGCACCTTGTCCCAGTGTGCCCTGAGCACCCCCCGCTGCATCCGCGGTTCCTGCTGTGCCTTAACTCCCTCTTACTGTGTCTTTCAGGTCAGAATGAAGGAACAATTTCTGTAGCAGAAGGAGAAATGCTCTACGTAATAGAAGAAGACAAAGGTGATGGGTGGACACGAATCCGAAGGAATGAAGATGAGGAGGGCTATGTCCCTACGTCGTATGTTGAAGTCTATTTGGACAAAAATGCCAAAGGTGCTATGACTTATATTTAATACTATTATTATTACTTTATTTGCTTTCACAGAGATACCCAACGCTGCAACTGCTCTGTGTTGCAGATGGAGCCTTTTAAAAGTCTGTACAATGCCACCAAGTGCATTATTTCGTACGTGGACTAATCTGGCTTGCTCTACTGCAAAATGTGCTTTTTATTGCTCAGAGAAGGGTAGTGTGGTTGGCAGTGACACGAGGGGAAACCCAGCCTTTCCTCCACAGCGCGGGTTCCCCTGTCGCTGCCGTCGCACGCCCGACAGTGCGGGGGACACAAAGCCATCTGGGGTAACGTGGGCTCTCCTCAGACCCCCAGGTGGCATCTCAGACACGTTCACAAGTCAGCTCTTTGTCCCAGACTGATTCAGTGGAAAGTTATACAGGAAATATTTAGGCTGCTGGTTTGTGTCTCAGTGATAGCTTTTCAGAGCCTGATATGGGCCCTTTGGATTGAAACCTGGTCATTATTTAGTTGGAGTGTGTGGAAGAGGAAGGAGAGGTCTTGCCAAAACCTCTCTACACAGCACTCTGTGGTCCTTGAGAAATTGGTAAAACATTAAGAAAGATGCTCTATTCTTTCCCACCTTTCAGAAAATGGTCTCTTGGATGTATTTGTTGTTCCAGATGACCAGAGCTAATGGTTTCATCTTTTGCTCGCACATGATCAATGGAGACAATCAGAGCTTGGACTCTGCAATCTTCTGTTTCCTTGTTGCTTTTAGCTCCTCACAAATAGGTGTGTTGTGTAAGCAAACAGTGCTGCACTGGGTCCTGGCTGGAATATATGCTGGCACCATCAACACCTGGTAGTGTAATACACCAAGAAATCAAAAGATTCTAGTCAAAATCAAATCAGGATGTTTTTGAAGTCCACTGTTAAATAATTTGTGTTGTTTCAGTCACTTAATCCTTCAGATTATTGACGTGTTTCCTAGACTTCAGAGTTGTTGGTGTGAAACAAGCTGCTTCATCCAATTTAAAAGAAAACTGAACCATTCTCATTGGGGTTTACGGACAGCAGGGAGAGAGGAGTAGGACTGTCTCTGTAAACAAACACTAGGACTTGAGCAGTTCACTGTCTTGGGTTCAGTATTAAACAGTGCGGTGCCTTGTCTGCTGCAGATGAAAGTCTGGGGTCTTCTTTTATTTTGCCATAATGCAGTGGGTTTATGTTTGTGTTGGCAAATATAGGGTCAGTTGAGATGCAAAAGAGTGAAAAAACCTCAGTCCCTTGAGCTTTGAAAGAGGAACGTGGATTGTCCATTTTCCTTTATTCTCAGAACAAGGCAGAAAGCACTGATGGGGAGATCCCATCTCTTACCCCTCTGTGTTCCCTCCTGTGGAGACTTGACTGCTTTCTGTGTGGCCACAGTTGAAAGCCCCATCATTACTCTGCTGGAAAACGTGTTGCTCCACAGCGTAGGCTGCTTGAAACAGCTAAGCCAGTGCAGCATCCTAATCTCTCTTAATTAAGCAGTGTGGCTCCCCTGCCCTGGGCTACGCAGCCTGGTTCACATCAGCAGAACCTGACAGCAAATCACCTGGGCAGAGCAGAGCAGCAGGTTGGGGGGGGGAAGCAAAGCAAAGCTTATCCCTGGGTGGGGAGAGAAATCCTGACACGGTCCTGCTGACTGAACTGGTCTTTAATTCACCCTTCTGGAGAGAATATTGCAGGAGTATGGTGATACCAGCCAGAAAATTGTATTAGTGTGTTAATGGTGTTATGTAAGTTATAGGATGATGCTGGATGATGGAAAAAATGCAGTCTGTGCTGGCAGTGAAGGCTGATACAGTTGCAGCCACTTCTGCAGCAATGATGGAGGATTCTCAGGTCCTTTAAAGTTTTTTCCATTAATTTTCCTGGACTTCAGGACCAAAATCAAACATACCTGAATATCTGATGTAAACAAACTATAACATTTACCTCTTATTTCTTGATTCTCTGGTTAAAGCTAAGAGAAAACAAACTATAACATTTACCTCTTATTTCTCGGTTCTCTGGTTAAAAAGGAAAGCTAAAAGAGAACTTTCCATAAAATGGCACAGTCACAGCATAAAGATGTGGGCGAAGTGCTACTCTGGGTAAAAGACAAACTTTATTTCAAGCTGCAAATTTCTCAGTTGATCTTTAATATATTAGAAGTGAGTTAATTAATTTATTTCAAGCTGCAAATTTCTCAGTTGATTTTTAATATATTAGAAGAAGTGAGTTTATTCGATCCTTGAAACAGAAGCTGCCATGTTCCTGAAAAGAACACTGTAAATACTGAAGTATTTAACAAACTTTTAGTAGTTCTTTCCTGGTTTTTTGGAAAGAAGCTGGAGCAGCTGGTGCCTCTAAAGGTGGGTTATGAGAAGGGTGGGAGCATTAACACCAGCTCCGGGCACATCCCTGACCCTTGGAGGCTCTGCCCGGGTTGTCCCTGCCTGCCCAGGCTGTGCCCCAGAGATGCAGCTGCTAAATATGATGTGAAAAGCCCCTTAGCAACCAGTGAGCTTTTTCAGTAAAAAAACCTGTGCTGTGGGCTCTGCTGCCGACCCCAAGATGAGTAGGACAGGTAAGTGGTGAGCTGTGGTCACCATCCTCATTGTGGGCTTCATGTGAGCTGAGCTGGGACTCAGAACTCCCTCAAATCCCTGCCTGAGGGCTGTTTGTAAAGTCTGCAGCGGTACCTCCGGTCAGAGGGTGTTAGCAAACCCTGTCACAAAAAAAAGAAGAGTAATATCTATCTTGTTTTGCCTTTTTTTTTTTTTCTTTCCAGATGTGTACAAATCACTTGAGAAAATCTCTGAGTAGGTTTGCATAGGCCTGTTCACCTTTTATTCTGCTGGTTTGCCGCTACGGTTGTTTTAAGAGCTCTATTTTGGAAGGTTTTCTTTAGAAGACATGAATGCACATGTCCTGTCTCCACAAATGAAAGACTCCGTTAGGTTCCCTTCTCTCAGCTGATGCATGTTTGAGTCCAGCTCTCAAAATTTCAATGTGCATCTCTACACTGAAAGCACTGGCCCAACTGTGTGAATTCAGTTGTTATTCTGCTTCTGAATATAACCGAGAGCCAACAGGGTTCATTCTCTTTGTGATGCATGCAGAAAACGATAATAAATGCTAAAAAACTTGAAGTCCACTGTTAAATAATTTGTGTTGTTTCAGTCACTTAATCCTTCAGATTATTGACGTGTTTCCTAGACTTCAGAGTTGTTGGTGTGAAACAAGCTGCTTCATCCAATTTAAAAGAAAACTGAACCATTCTCATTGGGGTTTACGGACAGCAGGGAGAGAGGAGTAGGACTGTCTCTGTAAACAAACACTAGGACTTGAGCAGTTCACTGTCTTGGGTTCAGTATTAAACAGTGCGGTGCCTTGTCTGCTGCAGATGAAAGTCTGGGGTCTTCTTTTATTTTGCCATAATGCAGTGGGTTTATGTTTGTGTTGGCAAATATAGGGTCAGTTGAGATGCAAAAGAGTGAAAAAACCTCAGTCCCTTGAGCTTTGAAAGAGGAACGTGGATTGTCCATTTTCCTTTATTCTCAGAACAAGGCAGAAAGCACTGATGGGGAGATCCCATCTCTTACCCCTCTGTGTTCCCTCCTGTGGAGACTTGACTGCTTTCTGTGTGGCCACAGTTGAAAGCCCCATCATTACTCTGCTGGAAAACGTGTTGCTCCACAGCGTAGGCTGCTTGAAACAGCTAAGCCAGTGCAGCATCCTAATCTCTCTTAATTAAGCAGTGTGGCTCCCCTGCCCTGGGCTACGCAGCCTGGTTCACATCAGCAGAACCTGACAGCAAATCACCTGGGCAGAGCAGAGCAGCAGGTTGGGGGGGGGAAGCAAAGCAAAGCTTATCCCTGGGTGGGGAGAGAAATCCTGACACGGTCCTGCTGACTGAACTGGTCTTTAATTCACCCTTCTGGAGAGAATATTGCAGGAGTATGGTGATACCAGCCAGAAAATTGTATTAGTGTGTTAATGGTGTTATGTAAGTTATAGGATGATGCTGGATGATGGAAAAAATGCAGTCTGTGCTGGCAGTGAAGGCTGATACAGTTGCAGCCACTTCTGCAGCAATGATGGAGGATTCTCAGGTCCTTTAAAGTTTTTTCCATTAATTTTCCTGGACTTCAGGACCAAAATCAAACATACCTGAATATCTGATGTAAACAAACTATAACATTTACCTCTTATTTCTCGGTTCTCTGGTTAAAAAGGAAAGCTAAAAGAGAACTTTCCATAAAATGGCACAGTCACAGCATAAAGATGTGGGCGAAGTGCTGCTGTGGTTAGAAGACAAACTTTATTTCAAGCTGCAAATTTCTCAGTTGATCTTTAATATATTAGAAGTGAGTTAATTAAATCCTTGAAACAGAAGCTGCCATGTTCCTGAAAAGAACACTGTAAATACTAAAGTATTTAACAAACTTTTAGTAGTTCTTTCCTGGTTTTTGGAAAGAAGCTGGAGCAGCTGGTGCCTCTAAAGGTGGGTTATGAGAAGGGTGGGAGCATTAACACCAGCTCCGGGCACATCCCTGACCCTTGGAGGCTCTGCCCGGGTTGTCCCTGCCTGCCCAGGCTGTGCCCCAGAGATGCAGCTGCTAAATATGATGTGAAAAGCCCCTTAGCAACCACTGAGCTTTTTCAGTAAAAAGCCTGTGCTGTGGGCTCTGCTGCCAACCCCAAGATGAGTAGGACAGGTAAGTGGTGAGCTGTGGTCACCATCCTCATTGTGGGCTTCATGTGAGCTGAGCTGGGACTCAGAACTCCCTCAAATCCCTGCCTGAGGGCTGTTTGTAAAGTCTGCAGCGGTACCTCCGGTCAGAGGGTGTTAGCAAACCCTGTCACAAAAAAAAGAAGAGTAATATCTATCTTGTTTTGCCTTTTTTTTTTTTTCTTTCCAGATGTGTACAAATCACTTGAGAAAATCTCTGAGTAGGTTTGCATAGGCCTGTTCACCTTTTATTCTGCTGGTTTGCCGCTACGGTTGTTTTAAGAGCTCTATTTTGGAAGGTTTTCTTTAGAAGACATGAATGCACATGTCCTGTCTCCACAAATGAAAGACTCCGTTAGGTTCCCTTCTCTCAGCTGATGCATGTTTGAGTCCAGCTCTCAAAATTTCAATGTGCATCTCTACACTGAAAGCACTGGCCCAACTGTGTGAATTCAGTTGTTATTCTGCTTCTGAATATAGCGAGAGCCAACAGGGTTCATTCTCTTTGTGATGCGTGCAGGAAACGACAATAAATGCTTAAAAAAACAAACTTACAGGCTAAGAATTGGATCTATTGGATGTAAACTTGTGTTTTGGGGCTTATGCCAACCTCTGACTGCTGGGGCTGAGGAAGAAAACTCTCTGGGTGTAGCTTCTTGCAGGGCTTTTCTGTGCCCATCAGGTGCTGACAACTGTCCAGTGCAGGAATTAGCTGGGCCTTTTTGCTCAAGACTGACCACACTGTGTTACAGAATATGGTACCTCAGCATCTTCTGGGGAACAGAACTGTTCTTTCACTGAGGGATGTTGTGAAATAGTCTGATATGCTAAAGAATTTGCATGAAATAACCAGCATTGGATAAACTCTCCGTTGCTCCCAACAAAAAAATGCCACCAGAAGGGCCGGCTGTTTGGGTGCCGTGCAGTAATAGAGGCTGTTTTGTGAAATTAAATGTCCTGATTAAAAAAAAATAAATAAATTGTGGAGCCGTGGGCTGAGCAGCATTTCAGCTCCTTTGTCACTGTGGGGCTGTTCCTCCTCCCCCCCAGTTACACAAATAAATCCTTGCAGACAGCTCTGCCACTCCCAGGGTTGCAGCTCTGCTGGTTGTGTGCTGTAACCATCATGCAGAGCCTGGACTTTAGATAAAGAAATAGGTAAAAGTTAACCATGCTGATGCACTTTTTATCTAGGATATATCTGATTATTTAATGCTTGCCAAATTATATAGGAAACAGTAATTATAAACTGGACTGTGGCTTTTTAAAATCCTTCTGTTAAATACTTGCCCTTAGTTCACCCAGTATAAAAAAAAAATTGTATATAACATAACTTAAAAACTAAAGTTACTTGAATTTGAATTGTTTTTATCCTTTTATATATGTATAAATATAAATGGTTTTATAGGCTGTTATTCTGCTTAACCTACCTGTTGGTTTGGTAACTTCCCAGTCCCTCTTTGGTTCCTCAGCTGCCTGCATCTGGTTGGACTCGCGTAGAAACTGTCCTTTTGTGTTAAGGTTTGTTAAATCTGGCCAGTGTGGTTGTTTTGTTTCTATTATTTTTTAAATAATCGTCATCTGTCAGGAGTCTCTCTATAGCTTGATGTACCGTGGTGTCGTCTTCTAATAAACATTATATTTTCTCATTCCTGTGAGGTTTTTTTTTTCTTAAATGGCAATTCATTTAAGTTTAACTAATGGAGAGCAAACGGCTCAGAGCTGCTTTCTTCTTAAATGGCAATTCATTTAAGTTTAACTTAACTAGTGCAGAGCAAAAGGCTCAGAGCTGCTTTTCACCTCCTTCCCACACTAATTGTAAATGCAATTCCTTTGCAGGAAAAGTAATTGGTTGTGTGAAAACTTCTCTTCGCTGTCATTTGGCGTGTTTTTCGTTAGTGGCAGTGGGTGCAAAGGAGGTGGAAGGTTCCCCTGCTCTCTCGAGTGAGAGGGAAGTTTGGGCTCATCCTGTATTTCCAGGGATACGGCAAAATCACACTTCTGGGTTGTAGCTTCAGTTGGGCACAGAGAAAACTTCCCCTTGGCCAGAAGCCTGTGGGCACAGGAGTGTGACAGGGGATGGGTTTAGGGGCTCAGGCTGCATTCATGGACCTGTTTAGTTCTGGACTTTCCTTAAGATTGAAAGGTTTTTGCAGCCTGTTGTGGAAAATAGATCTAGTCTGGATTTGTCTGCAGAACTCTCTGTGGTTCAGCTTCTTGCTGTTGTTCTTCAGTATCGCTCGTGGTCTCTGGAGCTGTCACTGAGCAGATGCAGAGCTTCTGTGCAGAATGAAAATTTAAAAAGCTGTTTGTTGTCTCTGTCACACTGAGAAAGTGCTGGCAGGGTCCTGCCCCTGAGCTTTACACCCTCCTCTGGTGCTGCTCATCCCCAGGCTGCAGGGAAGGGCTGGGGGCACTTGATGCCTCTTAGTGCCAAGTTCAGGAGCCTTCCCCAACCCCTGGTGGATGCTCAGTTGCTGTATTTTCCTTTAACCCCCTGCGGGCAGTGCTACTCTTAAGGGACCCCGTTTTCCCCAGCCTCTTTCTAATCCAGTCTCTTTCTTTTTGTCTTTCTTATGTTTTAGATTCCTAAAGGTGTTTGTGCTGGTGCAAGAACCTCGGGGCGAGCTTGTCACAGAAGGAGAAACAAAATGGTCTGTTTACCCTGCAGGCAGTTAAAACACACCCATGGAAAGCCAGACTCCCAGTCTTGTCTGGGAGTTCCCACTTGAAAAATTCAGCTCTAAATTCCATCCCAGTACCATTCAGATGCTTTTGCTCTCTTTTCACAGCATGCGACTTGTGGCTCAGATTAACCTTCCAGCCTTCCCCATCCTCCTGCCAGCTCGGGCACAGCCCTTCCATAAAACATAACCAACACTCTCCCCTCTCCCAGTTCCTCCCAGCACCGCTCAAAGAGCTGCTGGTAACCCTTTGCCAGGGGTAACCGGGGAGTCCCAAGCATGTACCGCTCTGTCTCCTGTCCCCCCTTGTCCCTCAGTCCATCTGAGTGTGTGCACTGGGCCATCAGCGTCTCACACCGTGCCTTTGGTGCTGGTCCCACGGGTCCTCTCCTCCAAAAATCTTGGCCAGGAGGTGCCTCCCCACGGAAACCTCCCCCAGGAACACAGTGTTACAGCAGCTGGACTGGGCTCGGAATTTGCGGATATTAAATTTGATCCATCCTCATGATTCAATATTCTGCTTTCCCCAAAAAGGTCACTAATACTTGTCAGCCTTTATTATTTTTTTTTTAAATCCAGGCTGATGCTCATTCCAAGTATTAAACCCCTATGACCTTGCTGTTTCCTGAAAGCCTTCGAGCTCACGTATGTACGCTGCTTTTCCTGCTTCTTCTCTCTGCCCCCTCCTCTTCGTTCCCCACCCCCTGCTCTCTCCCTCCTCTTTCTCTCACACACACACAGACACACACAGACACAGACACTGGTGTTTTGGTTTGAAGCCCCATGTTGCTGGTCACAGAGACCTCCGTTTTGCTCTCGTTTCAGTCTGCATGCTCGCCCTGTTGCCTTGCCTGCGCCCACCTTCCCGAGGGTCACGTTATTTTGTGGCTCGTCGTCGTTAATCTCTTTGCAGTTTTCTTTTGTTGGTTTGGTTTTTTCAGCGTTTCAGACCCGCCTTCTCCTTTTGCATGACCTCTTGTTGCGTTCTCATCAGTCAATGTTTTGAGTAACAGGATTTTTTTAGAAAAATAAAAGAGAAAAGCAAAAAAAAGAAGCCGCACTCTGTTTCCTTCTCCCACCTTGTTACCGACTGGACCTCGACTCAGAAGCCAGACAGGAATTGTGACTTATTTGTCAGCCACCCTGTTCTCACATGGTTTTATTTGAAGCAGAAGTAGCAGGATAAGGGATGCTGCACTTCAGCCTGTCGTGCAGTGGGGAGAGTGCTGTAAGATCTCCAAGTATCACAGGATCTGGACCTCAGCTGCCTGAGAAAGGGTCAATTGCTTTCAAAACTTCTCTATTGTAACTGTTGGTTTCCCCTGAATCTTTACCATTGCTGGGATTTTAGTGTCATCTTGTACATGTTTGAGCCCCATAAGAGTCAGCTGCTACTTAATAGCTCCTCAGGGCCTGATCTGTTCATAGATCAGCGTATCGTTTGGGGGAATCTACTTGCCCTTACCAACCTTCAGCAGATCTTGTAAAATCCCCAGAATTTGAGAGAAAACCACTGTGGATGCCACTACAGGTGGTGACCCTCAAATGAGACCTCCTGGGGTTTAGTTTGCAAACACACACATGTTGTTCTGCCGCCTGCTGTGCTTTGGTGTGGGGCTGGGGTGCAGAAACCTGTCCAGGACCCACCTTCTCTCCGTGCTGGGGCCCGTCTCCATCGTCCCCACGTGTGTTTTTGAGTTGGGCTACATGTTGTCTTCATCTCTCCGTCCCTTTCTCTCCAGTCAAGACACCAACTTTTATTTTTTGACAGCACCGAGTCCCTCAGTCCTACAGGTAGTGCTGTAGCTGGTGTATTTACGGTGCTTCATACCTCCAGGCATCAACCAGCAAAAAAAGTTATGGTTTTTAATCTAATCCAAGTGGCTCAAGGAGCTGGAGATACCAACACCGGGGCTGCTCAGCTCCAGCCTTGGCGGCGTCAGAATGGTCATAATTAATGAAATTACCATCCTCATCACTGCTGCTACTGTGTCACTTAACTGTTCAGATCCGAGAGCAGAACGTGAGCCACCCCATGGGCGCCTGTGGCTTTGTGTGAGATTTGGGCAGAGGCTTCGTGGCATCCACCTCCCGGGGAGCTCGGTGGTGAAGGGGCTCTCAGATGTGCAAAAATACCTTTACAATGTTTTTAGCTGCAGTATTTTTATTCTCGTGTTGCGATGCACTGTTTGAATCAGCAGCTGGAAAAATTCCTTTTCACCTGTCGTTGTGCCATCTATGTAAAAAATTAGAGAAAAGTTTGCTTTTATATATTTAATCTAGGTGGACAGTATATTATTGTCAGCCTCTGTGGAACATTTGAACAATTGCAATGTCTGTGTTGCTGAAAAGCGCTTTAGAAGGAGCATTAGCTTTAGCTGACTCATTTTCTTCAAAAGTTTTATGAAACGACCATGCACGGAGTTTTTATAAACTTGGCAACTAGTTCCCAAAAGCCCTGATCTTAAAACTTACTGCAAGAAGAACCCAGCGCCGGCCCTGTGTTGTAGCCTTCACCTGTTTATTCCGCTGCCTTCATTCAGGGTAACAAAGGAGTAATTTTTGTAGAATTTACCTTTTGCAAAATCTGAAGGACTAAAGATGCGACTGGTTTATAAAAACTCGGCTTGAATTTACTAATCTCGCCCAGAAGCGTGAACTGCACGTCCTACAACATGTCATTATCCCCAGCAAAAGTCTCTAATGCCCTTTCTTAACACCTGTAAATAGAGAAGAAACATATTTACTGATACTGAAAGTTGTGTTTAATGCTGAATATTTTTCAGAAGTTCATTTAGTTTGATGCATATTGTTCTTTGGTTTTTTGGTTTTGGTTTTTTTTTTCCTGCCTGAAGTGTCAAAAGACCTAAAAGAAGCCAAATTCTATTTTAACATGAGGATGTCGAGCACTTTTTTATTTGTATATGTGTTTGTATGTGTGTTTGAGCACTGATCTCTAGATCTCGGTGGTATCTCCGTGTTGTGATTTCATTGCCAATGTAAAAGGTTCTGGTGTTGCCCATTCATTTCTGGAGACAGAATTCAACCAAATAAAGTGCTTCCATTTGAAAGCGAATATCGACCTTGTAACGATGAAAGGAAAGTCGTCCACGTATTTAAATAAATGTTTAATTCCAGATCTGCAGTTTCACTGGACCCTTTTGATCACCCAAAGAAGAAGAAAAAGGGTTTTGTCATTTCTCTGTCCCAATAGAAGAGGCAGCATCTCCTTGGGGCTCCTCTTTTGCTGAGGTTTTGTGGCCGTTGCTCCCAGGGAGGTTCCTCCCTTCCCACAGACGCTTCCAGTCGGGACTGGGAACTGAGCTGGGACTCACTGTTTCAGCCAGAAACGGCCCAAAACTCCCCTGGGCTGCTCTCCTGCTCCTTGTTCCTCCCCTTGGCTTTAGGGGGGGGTTTGGGGTTCCTTCCAGCTGTAAAGGTTACAACAAAACAGCCCGTCCCAGTGGGGTGCTCCCACACAGCTGCTGTGTTCAGATGGAGGATGGCACATATTTACTCCTGGTAATTTGGGGGGTTTGGGGTTTTATTTCATATTATTTCATACTGGAACTTTCAGGTATTTGGAGTTTGGCTCTGCCTGTCCCACACAGCCAGTTCCATCTGGTCACTTTGAGACACAGCTGTATCAAACTTTTACCTTCCCAGCTGGAACTGAGGAGACAACGAGGTGGTTGGGTTCAGATGTTGCTTTAATTGGTCGTCTGAGGAGAAAGAGAAATGACTGTCCTGGTTGGGGTGGTGGATTTACTGGGGAAGGACGGGGGGTCCTTCAGGAGGAGGCCACAAGAACTGGAAACTTGGGAAAATACTTCCTGGAACAGAGTTGTACCTCGTCACCCCATCGGGACTGCTCTGGTGAGTCGGGAAGTCTTGGCAGGTGTTTCTGATGCTGATTGTTTACACGTTAAAACTAAAGCTGTTGTGAGCCCAGGAAATCCTGCAGGTGTGGGAAGGGGCTGCAGGAGAGCTGGGGAGGGACTCACAGGAACTACAGTGACAGGACAAGGGGGAACGGCTTTAAATTGGAAAAGGGGAGATTTAGGTTAGATACCAGGAAGAAATTCTTTGCTGTGAGGGTGGTGAGAGCCTGGAACAGGTTGCCCAGAGAAGCTGTGGCTGCCCCATCCCTGGAAACTGAACCCCCCGGTGCTCCTGGGAGACCAGAAGGAGGGAGCAGATAATCCCAATACCGAGGTAACCTCCATCCATCCAAAGCTTCGAGCGCTTCGTTTATCTCCCCTTTCTTGCAACCTGGTAAAATGAGGGGGAAATGAATGATTTGTAAAAGCTCTTGGTGAGAGGCAGCCATGAAATGTGGCTTCCCTCGGTGAAGGGTCCCGGAGCTGGGTCTGAGCCCGTGCTCAGGAACACCGGAGCCTCCGGCTGCGGGAGGGAGGGAAGAGCAACACCCCCCTCGGATTTCAAACGAAACACAGAGGCAGAACTGCAGCTCCGAGCGCTTTTAACGGACAGAGGGTAAGAAAAAGCGCAATTATGGCTTTGCCAGAGCCGCGCTGAGAGGTTTGTCTAGACGCTGCCTAATCCCCTCCCCGGGGGAGGGCGTCCGGTCTGTCCCCGAGGGTTTGGGGGTTGTTGCTGTGGAGGGTTTGGGGCTGTTCTCCCGTTGCTGCGGTGACGGCGTTTGTTTGCGAGATGCAAGTTCTGGCGCTTGACTTGAGGTTGCTAAAGAACCAGCTCCATGTTCTTTTTAACCCAATCTGGGTCCCTGCGGGTGTTTCAGGCTTCAGCCGGGCCGTGTCTGTTGTTCTGGCAGGGACCCGTCCGTCCTCCAGCCCCTGCCTCGTTTAGCAGCTCCGTTAATTGCCAGCGGTCAGGGGCTGGTGAGAGCACAGAGCTCCCGGGGCAAAGCTGCTCTCGAGGGGGTGTTCCCAGGGAAGTGGATCATCTCAGTGAGGCCCTTTTGGCCACCAACAGGCGACAGAAAACTCTTCTAGAAACCCAGAGCAGCTCTAGGAAACTTCAGCTACTTCCTTGCGAGTCACTTCCAGAGCTGGGATGGTCAGGAGCAGCACGTGCTGCCGGACGGCGCGGGCTTTTTGAGGGAAACTGGGCTGAAATGGGGTAAAGGAAAGATGAGGTCTTTGTGAGCAGAGACTGAAGGAGCCAGCACCCTCCCCTGAACGCCCACAGTGTGACCTGGGGCACCACCACTCCCTGCTGCTCGGAAGGATCTGTTACTGCAAGGCCTCTTGGCAGCAGGAAGTTTGGACTTTTTTATATTTTAAATTGTTTTACAATTATTTTTTTTTCAATAACACCATAAGCTCCCTGGAAGCCGTGAGACCCCCTGGCCGCCCCAGGCAGGCACCAGTCAGCAGCTCCTCGAATGCACAGGTATTTATTGGAACACGTTTTCAGCACAAGGTATTTCACACTGAAGCACAGGAGTGTTAATTACAATCTGTACAGCATCCTCCGGACGGCACGGACACACACAGACACGCGGCCCCACGGGCTCTGCAGGGCTGGGGGGGGCAGCTTCAAACAAGGAGAAATCCCAACGGTGGCTCGTCCCGCGTCCTCCCCTCGGGCCGGGCTGGTTACGTACAACATCCCATGAACAGGAGAGTAAAACCAACATGCTGAGCCAGGTACAGACAGTTATTTTTAAAGGAAGAAGATGCGCTTTGCAGCAAACGTTTGGTCTAAAAACCAAAAATAAAATCTGAAGGCCACATTTTTCTTTCCAAATTCTCCCGTCCGACAGCCTTTCCTGCTTTCTAAGTCAAAGAACAGCCTTTCCCAGTTCCCTCCCTCCCAGGAGGAGCTCAGTTGCTCCCAGCCCCGGGCTGAGTCTGGTACCACCAAGGCCAGAGCAGATGCTGTGGAATCATTCAGGTTCCAGCACCATGAAGAGACCATTTGGTTCCTCAGCCCGTGAGAAGCCACCTCTGCCTTGCTCTGCTTCCACTGATTGCAAAGGTTCCGCTGCTGCCTTTCTGGCTTATGAGATGAACAAAGAACTTTAAAGAATAGCTGAGAAAAGCGGTGTTTAGCCTTTTTTTGTCCTCATGCCTCTCTCCCTGCCTGCGCTCGGATGCTCCGTGGCTGCGTCACCAGCAGTAGATTGGGGAGCACATTATTTCTGTTCATTAAATGAGCCACTGATTACACTAACGATGTGTTGAGACGCTGGAGTGACCTCAGCACGGAGGTGGGGGCTTGTTTGCAGAAACCAGCTCATTCCTCAAAAGCTGCTTCAACAGCCCAGGCTCTGCCCAGCCAGGGCCCTTCCCCGGCACCGGCCAAGGGTCACCCACCTGAACAGGCTCCGGGCAAACTAACAGGGTCCTCCTTGTCCTTCCTGTCCCCTTGGCTTCTCCTGACAGGTCTAAATTTAGTCTGAGAATGGGGTTATGGACCAGGACTCCTTATTCTTGCATTGGAGCTCTCCTGCTTCTGCCTGTTCCCAGCTCTAAGCTGAAGCTGCTCATGTCCCACCCCTGTGAGCTGAACATCCAGAGGCTGCAACCTCCAAAGCTGCCACGAGGAAGGACTCACCTTCCAGCTTTCTCTGAGAACGTGCTGAACACATGAGATCCTCATGTCCCACCCCTGTGAGCTGAATGCCCAGAGGCTGCAACCTCCAAAGCTGCCACGAGGAAGGACTCACCTTCCAGCTTTCTCTGAAAATGTGCTGAACACATGAGATCAGATACAAGGAGGAGAAAAAAAAAAAAATAATAATCTGGAGGACCAGGAAGGGGTGGCTTTAGGGGCTGGGGAAGAAAGAAATGGCCTCTTTCAAAATTGCTTCGTTGATTGCAACTGCATTTGCAACAATTAGATAAAGAGCACAAGAAGGAAGTTGGGAGAGCTGCCACCACCAGCACAGAACCACCGGGAGGCCTCGGGGCTTAGTCAGCTTCAAAGACCAGGTTTCTCTAGTTGCAACACTGCCCGCTGGAAACATAAATAACGGTTCATTATCTTTTATACATTTGAATTTAAAAGTGCCAAAAGCAAAACCTGCAGAGGAGCAGAGGCTCAGTTCACTGGGGACAAGCTGGGAGCGCTGGGTCCTGGCAGACAAACAGCAGGGAGAGGGGCTGGAAACATCCCGGTAACGTGTGGCTGCTGCCTCCTGCTGCTGCCTTCCCCAGGGATGAGTTCCAGGGAAGCTGCTCTTCTCCCAGCCTTGCCCAGCACCACCCCTGCCTTCAGAGCCACATCAAAGGGCGGAGGAGGAGGCGGAGGAGGAGCCCTGCCTTCCCCAGGAGCGGTGGTGGGAGCTGCACACACCCTCACGTACCAGACAGCAGAAGAGGGTTGGCTCCTCAGGACTCCCCAGCCTTCCATCCCCACGCGGACGTAAAGAATCGTAGAATGGTTTGGGCTGGAAGGGACCTTAAAGATCATCCAGTTCCACCCCCTGCCAAGGGCAGGGACACCTCCCACCAGACCAGGTTGCTCAAAAGCCCCATCCAGCCTGGCCGTGCTCTGTGCCGTACCTTCCCCGCCCCGTCCCGCACAGGTCACACAGCCCGCGTCTCCGCTTCGATCTTCTGCTCCCCGTGGAGGTTCTCCAGTTCTTGGACCTGGGCCACGTTCTGTCTGATGGCAATCTCTGGGCCCCCTCCATACAGGGTGCTTAAATAAACCCACGTCTCCTCGGAAATCTGCCCGTAGTCAGCTCCTGGAAGGGATGGCAGGAGAAGTGAGAGGTGAGGAGGGCTTTGTACGGCCACCCCAGGGACAGGCTGGTTCCTCACACCCCCAGGGTGTCCCCTCCAACCACCTGGCCCTGCTCACCCCCAGGACAAGCGAGGCAGGAGTGGTTCCTCCAGCTGCACAGTCCAGACCCACCGAAGCCCCCACCCTGCTGCCAGCTCTGCCCTGCACTCAGTCCCCACCAGCCCTCCGTAGTGCCACCTGCTGCTGGAAGCCACCAGGGCTCTGCCACCAACTGCTGTGGGGTCACTTATAGAATCATAGAATTGCCCAGGCTGGAAGGGACCTCCAAAGGTCATCTAGTCCGACCCCCCCGCAGTCAGCAGGGACACCCCCAACTAGACCAGGTTGCCCAGGGCCTCATCGAGCCTCACCTTGAATATCTCCAGGGATGGGGCCTCAACCACCTCCCTGGGCAACCTGTTCCAGTGCTCCACCACCCTCACAGTTAAGAACCCTCTCCTCATCTCCAGTCTAAATCTGTTCCCCTCCAGCTTGAAGCCATTGCCCCTCATCCTGTCACTGCCCCTCCCACTTCTTGCTTTCCCCAAGAGGAACCAAGCACAACAGCCCACCACGCCAGCGCCTGCCTGAGCCCTCTCCCGTGTGTGGCAGGGAAGGAGCTACAGGACAGCAAGCACAAGCCTCACCCTGCTTGACTTGCACGTGGCCTCCTGCTTTCGTGAGGGCAATCTTGCTGTTGTCGATGGGTCCAGGAGGCTCTGTAAGAGGAGAACAAAGATGTCAAAACCCATCCTGCTTTCCAGATCAGCTTATTTCCCAATGTTATTTCTGCCCTGCCCTGGGGACCAGTGGGTGCAGTGGCTGGTGTCCCCATTCAGCCTCAGGTCGCACCACTCGGGCACGAAGCTCACTGAGGAACCCAAAGAGACTTGTTTCCATTCCACCTCCCACCCCTGATGGACTCACCGTTATCCTTCCCCTTGACAAAGGCTTCCCACTCCCGGAACCACTGCATGCTGATACAGTAGATGACACTTGGAGACTCCTCTGCCTGGAAAGCCTTGTTCAGCTGGGAGTGGAGAGAAAAGAGACACACAGGAAGGATTTAGTCACTCCTGAGATCTGGGGGAACCCCTTCTTCTACCTGTAAGGCAGCTTTGCCCTTCTTCAGGTGAACCCCTTGTAATTCTACCACCTTCCTCACAACCTGTTCCTGCTCACTAGGGCAGGAAAGAGACTGAAACCAAGGATGGTTTCAAACTCCATGTCTGCAGCCAGGAACAGCATTATCCTCTTCCATCTGCCCCTCCCCATCCTGCAAGCTCTGGGGAACCCCAAGATCAGTCTCCTGGCCCTACTGTAGATCAGGAAAAGGGGTCTGCTCTGGGGAACCCCAAGATCAGTCTCCTGGCCCTGCTGTAGATCAGGAAAATAGGTCTGGAAACCAGGGGCAGGAGTTTTCCACTAACTGTCTGTGTCTCTGCTTCCCACCTCTGCCCTTTGGTTGTTGCTTCCAGGTGCTTCCCACACGAACCTTGATGAAGGTGTCGATCTCAATTCTCCTGCGCTTGGCCAGAGCTTCAATCTCCACTTGGCAAATGGAGCACACGTACAGATGGTTCACAGCAGGGCCACCCCCAAACCTGAGCCCAGGAAGAGAGGGAGGGGAACAGAGAAGGGCTGAATGGAGAAGGGAATGGCAACACTTCCCAGCCCTGAATCCTACAGAGAGATGGGTTTTTATCTACTCCAGGCACTGGTGAAGGAAGTGCATCTGCAGCTGGATGGAGGGTGCTGCAGTAACACAGTGAGGGTCACCATATTGCTCTGGAACAATTGATATAGTTCATTTTGATTTAGATTTGGAGGCTCTATCAAATACCAGTCCGCACCAAGCACTGCCCACCTTAAAGGGGCCCTGGGAAGGCCTTGTCTTGGTTGCTACATGAAAGGTGAAACAAAACCCAGAACTCATGGGGAGGAAGAACAAAGTGGCCACACTCACCTGTTGTAGAGATATTCCCACACATTCTGGGGCAGAATCACAACCAGGTCATCGATGTAGTGGTATTTATTAGGAGGGATCCCTGTGGAGGAAAAGGCAAGAGGGAGAATTAACCAGGGAATTTATTATTGCTGGGTAAAGACACAAGTAAAAAAAAGGCAGATCTTCCTTGCTGAAAACTCCCCGATTCCAGAATCTGCTTCCTCTGCTAAGGGAAGACAGTCAAGAGTTCATCAACGGGGGAGGTTTCTCAATTCATGGCCTCAATTTCTAATCAAGTGTTTTATTTCCAGTTGGAGGTTTATAAACACGAGGGCTGCCCAGCACGGCAGATGGAGAAGCAGAATGATAGGAGTGGTATCAGCTCTCCTCGTGGTATCGTGGTATCAGCTCTCCTCCGTAGCGCATCCTCCGTTCTCCAAACAAACACTGAAGACCAACTTTGCAGATAGGGTAACGCAGATAAAGGCCATCTTATCTGCTTGTTTCTAAAAACAACAGGAGAACTGAAAAACTGTTGTTTCCCAGCACTACACATCCCTCTGGGCCTCCAATCAGTGGGATAATGGGGTAATTGTCTCCTCTCTCCCTGAGGGATAGACCTTCTGCCAAAGACACAGGTCCTGCTACAGCCCACGCCGTATCAGGATGGCAGCTGGAGCTTTTTCTTTACATTTTTTAATGACCCAGGATAATAAAGGTCCAGCTGCGAGGGGTGTTGCCAGGTCCAGCAGTGCTGCCTTACCTCCGTGAGAGCACAGGAAGGTGTGGTTGGTGATGGGCCCGGGCTCAGCGAAGGTGTTGAATTTATTGAGCCACTCTCGAGAGATGTAGAACTGGAGTAAGCTGTGCTCCTTCATGCTGGCCAGAGACACCACCTTCTGACGCTCTCGCACAGCTTCCTCGCTGCTTTTCCTTAAGCGGGGAAAGGAAAAGAAAAATGTCTCGCACAGCTTCCTCGCTGCTTTTCCTTAAGGAAAAGAAAATTAAGCAATTCTTGAAAACTGAAGTTTGAGAAGTGCATTTCTGGCAGTTCTGCCACCAGCAAGGGACGGCTGCATCCAGGGCACAGCTCACCTGTAGAACAAGACGTAGGCTTCGGCGTTCTGCACCACGGTCTCGTGGACTTCGGTGACGTACTGGTCATCGAACTCGTACCACTGGCCATTGATGACGTTCTGGCAGTAGGCTATGTAGTGCCCACCTGCAACCAAAAAACACAACACGGCTGGAACTCGGAGTGGAGAGAGAAGTCAGGCCTGGGATAATGGTGGCAGCAGCAACAGGATTAGCTGCTGGCAGAGAACAGAGAGAGAGCCAAAAAAATAAAGTAAAAAAGGGCATAATTCCTTTTCAGGCAAGCTGTGCAGGGAGCCTGGCACTGTCACCCTGGTTTGTCTTCCTTGGAAAGGGCCTCTTGGTGAGACTGAACATTGGAAAAGGCTTTGAGCCAACCCAGTGGTGAAGCTGAGGCAGCTGCAGGGGATTTGTCAGAAGCTGCTGGGTTCCCTTTCCAAAGGGTGAGGGCTGGGATCAGGGGGGCATTTCACCCCAGAGAGGTGTTGGCCTGGGACACAATTCTGCTTTGCTCGTACCCATCTCACCCCTGTTCTCCTCTGCCCATACTCCCAGAAGAAGGACTTACTGCCTGCGGTGCCGTGGTGACAGATGACTGACAGGAGGTCATAGGTGGTGATCTGGGAGACACAATCCTTGGCCAGGAAAGGTCGCAGATCCAGCCCTTCCAAGGGGAAGGAGACGTGACTGTTGATCTTGAAGGAATACATCACCTCGTGGCGGAACCGTTTCAAGTGGATGCAAAGAATCTAAAAGACCAAAGCCAGAGAACACCGAAGGGCAGTTTTGCTGTGGGTGCTCTGATAAAACAGCACATCTGTGTCTGATCTTTGCAAGAGTTCTTTGCCTGTTAGTCATGAAACCTGCTGGCTCCTTAGCTTAGGATGGGGGAGTCTCTTCTGATCTAGATGCAGGACTTTGCCACCAAAACAAATTGCTATTTCTGTTCTACCTGTAGCCTCCTGAACTCCTCAGTAGCTGCTAAAATTAAAAACAGGAAACACAGTGCTTTTACTCACCTCTGGCAGCCGGAGGACTTTGCAGTATTTTACTCCATTCCGCAGTCTGAGGGAGGAAGAGAAGCCAGCTGTGAGCAACCTCTAAAGCAAAGGGACACCAAGAGGCAAGGCAGGGTCTTGCTCGCTTTGAAATCCAAGACAAATCCTGAATTCTAGCAGCAACAAATTCAGGCTCCTTGCAGCATCATTCCCAAATGAGGCATGAGCAGTTTGCAGTGCCTCCTCTTTCTAATACAATAGCTCCATTACTGCCAAGCCACATCCCTCTTGGATCCTTTTTCCTTTCTTTCCCCCCAAAGCCAGCACTTTTCCTGTCTGTGATCAGTGACCCCTCAAGACCAGAGGTCTGGTATGAGGCAAGGCAGATCTCACATGTCACTCAGCAGAAGAAACGTCCAGGCAAAGGGCAGAGCAGAACATTTGACAGCAGCACAGGGGAATGAAATTCCAGAAATACAACACGATACACATAACACAAACTTACTTTTTACACCGTTCACAGCTGTACATGTTGTCCCCTGTAGACAAAGAGGAGAAAGCCATTATGCAGTTACTCAGAGCACACAATGCTGTGGCTACTTTTCCATCCAGAGAAACCAAGTTAAGCAACCTCTTGGGGAAGCCAGGGTGAGAAGAGATCAAACCAAACACTTCTCTCTAAGTGAAATCCTGTGGCTTTCCAGAAGATTTAATCTGCCCCCAAAATTCACATGAAGTACCCCTCCAGGCATTTTCCCTTGTTTGGTGCTGTCAGACCCTACTATAAGAAAACTCACCCTTCAACTCATCTGCTGCAAAAAAGGCAGCAAGACAATCCTCCAGCGTCACAACAGGACCCCAAAACCAGCTGGGGATACAGGACACCACAAATCTGCAGCAGAGAGGGGATTAAGAGAGAGAGTTAGACATAAAATAGCTGGATGCTTTGGTATACAAAACCCCAAAGGGGTGATGGGTTTCCTTCTGGCTGTAGGGCCTGAGCTCATCACACATCCCAGAGGAGCAGGGAAAGCACCATTTCTCTCAGCTGATGTTCCCACTGAGATTGCTCAAACTGGAAATGATTTGGGAAAACTACACCAGGAATTAATTTGCTCTTGAAGGCAAGACTGAGCTATAGGCAGAACTGAGTGAGATATTCTCAGCTGCACAAGAGATCTCAAGGTCTATGACAGACCTGGAGGAACAGCAGCAGCTGATTTACATGAAATGGCTCAAAGATCTGTGAGGTACCACACGCTGTTGTCCAAGGAATGGTTCCAATTGACATTCTGCTGAGAACACCACTGGTCAGGGACAGCTGCCTTCCTGCACGGCTGGGCAAACCCCAGAAAAAAAGAGGTCCTGCACAGGGAACCCACCTCCGGATGTACTCCATGATGAAAGCAATCCAGCCCTGTGAGGCGTAGTTGTCCCCACACGTCCCCGTCTTCGCTGGCACGTTTTGGTAGATGGCTGAATGCAGCTTGGCCAAGTCCTCCTTCCCTGGGATTGGGAGTGACAGGTCCTGGAATGTCTCCACCGTTGTAGAAATCTGGAAATATCCAAGAGGAAGAGGTCTGGGTTTCCTGAGCATGTAATGGAGCTGGGACCTGACCTTCATCACCTTTTATCACTGCCTGAATTTTGTCTAGGCTGGAAACCGGAGCTGGTGGTAAGAACAACTCACTCTGGCTGATTACACTTTACTGCTGTCAGCAGGATGACTTTTGTCATGGGTTTTGTAGCATTGGAATCAGTTTTCTAATGTGAATGGGATACATTTAGGCCAACTCAGTAACAGTGATAAGCAAACAGACCCCTACAGAGAAATACAACTTGGCATGGCAGGTTTCTCCCATCCACCTCCCATTTTAGCAGGCCCTACTGCATCCCAGGGTGTTTGGAAACAGAAGCACCACTTCCCAAGCAGAGATCTACCAGCCAGCAGGAGACTCACCCTGTCACAGGTGAGGCACTGCACCAGGCTGAGAATGGAGCCATCGAAGATGTCAGAAATCACACTGCGGTAACGAAGTTCTTTCTTCTTTTTCCCAGAAGCCTGCATCTGGGCTGAAAGACAGACAAGGGAGACCCATCGTGTAGCAACTCCTTCCCAGGCTCCTGTCTCAGTAGAAGAAGACAGGACCAGTGCTGTCCTGCACGTTCAGATGCCACTTGTGTGTCAGTGAGACAGCAGAGCCCGCTGTAAAGGGACACACACCAGCGCTGCGCCGGGCGGTACAAGAAAGGGGAGGCAGCCAAGTGAGCCAACACAGACGTGCCAGCTCTCAGCGGGCAGAAATTGCCTTACTGGAAATCCTCTTTCCATCCTCTTACTACATGTTCTGAAGCCTGGCCCTGCCACAGAGAGTCCTTGCTTTTCTGAGGTCTTGCAACACTTTGCTCTAAGCTTTACACTCTACTTCCTCTCCCTCATGCCACTTGTGTGTCAGTGAGACAGCAGAGCCCGCTGTAAAGGGACACACACCAGCGCTGCGCCGGGCGGTACAAGAAAGGGGAGGCAGCCAAGTGAGCCAACACAGACGTGCCAGCTCTCAGCGGGCAGAAATTGCCTTACTGGAAATCCTCTTTCCATCCTCTTACTACATGTTCTGAAGCCTGGCCCTGCCACAGAGAGTCCTTGCTTTTCTGAGGTCTTGCAACACTTTGCTCTAAGCTTTACACTCTACTTCCTCTCCCTCCTCACCTGCCTACTTTGTCCCCTTTTTTTTTCCCCCACTATGACGTTTACCACATGTTCCCCAGGTGTCTTGCGCTGGAGGTGACTCGCCAGAGCAGGGACTGGCCAAACACACAGTTTTGTTTAATAACAAACCCTCTTCCCCACGCACACGTGCATGGAGACAGAGTGCTTTTATCCAGCCAGAACATCTGTGGCTGCGCTGAGCTCAGCCAAGGGACCAGGCACAGTGGCGTTTACCACATGTTCCCCAGGTGTCTTGCGCTGGAGGTGACTCGCCAGAGCAGGGACTGGCCAAACACACAGTTTTGTTTAATAACAAACCCTCTTCCCCACGCACACGTGCATGGAGACAGAGTGCTTTTATCCAGCCAGAACATCTGTGGCTGCGCTGAGCTCAGCCAAGGGGCCGGGACACAGCGGAGGAAAGAATGCCATCATGGAGCAGCTGTAGGGACAGCGGTGTAAGCACACACCATTGTGCTTTCAGACTATGCAATGCTGAGGGATTTCGATTTGCAATTTGCTTGGGATGATAACAACAGGAGCCAGGCTCCCCTCTGAAGCCTAACACTGCTCCCAGCACTGGACTGACATCTGCAGCCTTAATGCTATTATTGTGAGCCCATGATGTCTGAGAGGCAGGAAGCTCTCTCTCAGTAACATCATCTTTTACAGTCCTCTGGCCCACATGCTATCAAATTCAAGTCTGGCAGCCAAATGTTTACACATCTCCACACTCCCCTAAAGGGACAGAGCTTGTGCCTGGGACTTCACAGCCATTTCATTAATAACAAACACAACATGCAGACGCAGACACGGAAATCGTTTCAGGCTCCAATACAAGAGCAAACTAGAACATCTGTTGTGCCCAGAGCTTGGTTTTACCTGCAGGTTTACTAGTGCCTAGTACTACTTTAGATAGCACTGATGTCCAGGGGAATGAGCACCTCTTACAACTGTTAATCAAGAACCATGACGGATTCCTTCTCTCTTCTGTAAATGAACCCCTTCTCCCCAGTTTGCCTCCCAGCACATGCTCTTTGTGCTACCTTTCTTGAGTACGTAGGAAGGTCCAAGCCTGGCAGGACTGGAGCGAGGAGGGCTGCTGGAGAGCTTGGAGTGCATTTCATGATGGACAGGACTGCAGGGGCGTGAGGAGCAGCGCACGTAGGCATCGTTGTCGGGTTCTGTTTGGGAAAACAGGGAGGAAAAAGGGCACTGGTGAAAATCCCAGTTATGGAAGGTAACCCTACTGCAACCAGTGTCAGCCCAGCCCTGGTTCCAGCACAGAATCCTCCCTGCTATGCACAATTCAGTGTCTATTAACAGTCCTTCTTGCACAGATTGGCAGATACAGCTCCCTCAGTGTGTGGAGAGGAGTGCACACAGAGCTATACCCAACAGCTAATAATCACATATAAAAAAAAAAAGCAACACCCCACCATTTTTTCACACTTATGACTAATTAGGTTTTTACAGCTTGCTCCTGTATCCCTAATGCACATAAACAGCATCGCTGTCTTCAGTGCCAGTTGGCAGAGTAGGACTCTTACATAAAGAAGTGTTGAAAGAAGGGATGTGTTCAGCCTGAGGTGACTCCACACCTACATCTGAACTGCTGCTCTTTTCTCTTCCCTGAGACACAGAAATGCACAAACTGTGCATCTCCTTTTTCTCTCCACAAAGCCCACAGTCCAGCATTAACAAATATAATCTTCCACATCTATCACCCCAGGCCAGCCTATCAAATAAAGCAATGTACACATAGAAAACCTTCTTTTTTTCTTAAATTAGGAAAAGGCATAAATACAGCATTTACAGCTTGGCAGAGGCAGCTGTCACTGCCTTCAGGATGTGGTCTGTACTCAGCTCTTTAGTACTTTAGCCTGGCCAAGCACCTCTCTGGCTTATGTACTATGTTTGCTTCCCAAAGGAATTGTCCACAAAGGCAGAACTACTGCCAGGGATGCTGAAGAAAATCTTGGATGCAAAAATCTTTTGCAACCCACAGAAGGAAAGTCATATTATTTGTTGTTTGCCACTGCACTACAGCACTGTGTAGGATGACACCATGTCTTCTCACAGCTACCAGGGCTGGAAGGGGTTTATACCTGGTGTCCTACATGGGCTGGCAGGACGGGGAGTTGGTAGCATCTCAGGTGAGGCTCTGCCATCAACTGGCATCATAGTGGTATCAACATCTGCATCCTCATCCACCTGCTCCGAGTTGCTGCGCCGATGGCCACAGGAGAACTTCCTGTCCTTCATCCTCTCTTTCTCAGAAATCCCTCTCCCTGCTTCATCCTGGATCAGCAGCTCTGTCTCTGCCAGGGAGCTGCTGCCCATGCTGCCTGTGGGGCGGCTCTGGCCATCTTCACCCCTGTCACTGCTGGAGTCACAAGAAAGGAACTCATCCTCTGAAGGACTCCGGTCCCCCTCGCGCTTGTCATCCTGGTCACTGGTATCCAAATCCCTCGTCTCTGCAACAACTGGTTCCTTCAGTTCCTCATGAAGCTGATCCATCAGGCACCGCAGGAACTCCTGAGTGTCCTGAAAACCAGGAGTGATTCCATGTTATTACCCATCCAGACACGGGGGAAATGAGAGGGAGAAAAGAGGAGGTGGCTCCATTCACAGCCTCTATAAACACTGCCCACAAAGTTCAGCCACTTTGGCAACACAGAGGGACCCTACAGCACAGAGAGCACCGTGGCAATGTACCAAGAGGCCTGTCTGCTACATAAATGTTTTTAACTCCTAAATGATAAAAGACCAAATTTTTATCTAAACATCTTCAGCTGAATGACACTGAAAAGCCAGAGAGCAGCCGCAGCACGCAAAACATGAGCTTATTTATCAGGGGTTTGCCACTGATAAGAGGTGAGAGACAAGGAGAAGCCTAATGAGGACAGCAGGCCATGGAGACCAGATTCTTGCCCACAAAACAAATGTCATGAGCACTGACTTCTGCTCATGGCAATCCCTCTCTTAGAGAGGGCAGATTAAAATCTTTAATAAATAGGGAATGGAACCAGAATGCAAAGACAATACAGTCTAGGTGCAAGCTCCTACATTCATAATACATGGTAAAAGAACTGATACATCAGCTTCAAAGGACCTTCTGGAAAGCAACTTGGTATTTTGACAACTCCAGAAAGTTAATTATCTTTCTGTTATTTTATGGGAGTTTGGCTTTTAGCCTGCCCTGTCTTCTCTTCAACGTTATCTCTTTACAGCAGAGTTCTCCAATCCAACGTACTTCACATCAAAGGTAAATATAGAAGTTCTTTCATTAATCATTATTTTTATCCTCTGTTTTGATTTCCTGTCAGTATCACAGTTTAGATGTACTGTCACTTCTCTTGTAAATTTTATAACCATGGTTTGATGTTTACATTCTATTCTGAAGAATAAACACAAGAGCTATGCTGATAAAAACTTCACAGATTAAAAAAAGGATACTATCTCCAAATAAGATTTAATTTGCTGTAATTCACCAGAAAAAGAATAGAGAACATTCCTATCTTTAACTTTTTAGTACAGATTTATCCAGGTTTCTCAGCTTTCATTTGAATAAGTAATATTTAGCTCCCATATAGCATGTACCAATAGACATCAAATTCCTTTATAAAGGAGGTGACCATAATTTCAGAGGTGAGAAAGCTGACACAGGAAAAGGCACTGATTTGGTACCAGCAAGCCAGAGGCAGAACCTGGAGGAGAACCAAGGTCTCCTAAATCCCACCCAAGAGCTCTGTCAGACACGAAACAGGCATGACCCCTGAGCTCACACTCATCCTTCTGAATGCATGCACCAGCGCTGCAGGAAATAAAATCCCACCATTTTTGGCATAATGGCATGTTTTTGTGGAGGCCCCACCTGCTGTGCGTAGCCTCGGAACATGGGGTTGACGAGTTTAATTCCATGGGACAGACTGCTTGGAACAACATAACTCGGGCTGTTTAGATATGGAAAAAAAAAAAAAAAGAAAGAAAGAAAAAAGGCAGTTAGTTTGCTTATCAGGCCTGGAGCCAGTTTGTCTAATATGCCATAGAACAGGGTGTGGTAACTTGTTAAAGAGGACAAAAGATAATTATGCACCTGCAAAGACTGGGGGTATATTTCTCTATTAGCTGAATGACAGACAAATTAAGAGACAGAATACCTCTCAAAGTCATTTCAGTCTCTCCTTCAAGAGAGACTCTTCCCTAGAGCACGTTTAACTTAAAGCTCCGTCCACACTTCAAACTGTCTCAAGTGATCCTTTCCAGAGCAGGGTTTTGCAATTAGTCACTGGGTTTGATTTCACAGCCCTGTGTCTGTCTCAAAATCTGTGTGGGCTGACCACCCAGTAAATGAGGTAAATCAAAGCCAATATTAAAATTATATTGCTTCAAAGTCTACTGCCTTCTCTTCCAGAAAGGCACAGTTCACTTTTGCTCTTTATCTTGCTTATCCCTTGTTAACAACTAACATGAAACAAACATGCAATGCCATTTAAATTCCTAGTTTGATTTTTTTTTTTCCAAGCAGATATCTTCAGATTTAAGCATAGTTGCATTATTTTATACTTTCCTTTGAACTGGTCTAGAATTTCAACCAATAGCAAACATTTCCCAAAAGGTCATCTGCATTTTCCATTCTCTTTGGCAAAAAAATCTCTGTATCGCTTTTTCCACCCAAATCATCAATCTCTCTGCTAATCAAAAGCAGTGCAATTAAGTGCTGGTCAGTCCATGCAAAATACTCAGAAACGGCCAAGAGTATTCCCTTACTCCATCATTTTTCCTTCATTGCCAATAGGGAAAATATATATACAAAAAAAAACCTCTTCCTTTTTAAAGTTTTAATATTAAGAACATACTTTTTGCTGACATCAATATGGCCATTTTATCACAGGCAGCAGGATATGGGATCTCCTCCATGGAATCCTCCCATACCCACCCACGCAGGGTTTGAACTCCCTGCCTCAGACAACGCACTTATCCCTGAAGATCAATTTTCCTCTTTGCCAATGATGCCAGACTTCAGAACTAACCTGAGCATGAAACCGGTCAGGGTGAGATTTAGGGAGTGACCACTCACCGCTTCTTATGCCAAACCTCAGACACCAACTTCTGGTAACTTTTGCACAGCGCTGGTTTCTTATCGGTCCGGACCAGTCCACCACATTCCAGAAAAAACTGTGTGAGAGGTGGGCTATGAGAAAAAAACAGAAAGAAGAATTCAGCACACAGACACCTCTCCTCTGCTTTTATTTATTGATCAAAACTTAATTGCGTGCCTTTTCAAAAGCATGCTTAAAATACTGTTTTAAATCGATGGAGAAAAGTTATTCCAGGCACAGACTTGTCTCCTAACTTGAAACAAATGGAAAAGGCTGGTCTGAATCTGCTCCCAGTACAGAGAAGAAACCCTGGAATTAGTTCTCAGCAGGGTGGCAGGGGAATATTTTAGGCTATGGGTTGTTTGGAACGATATCACTGGGGAGAATAAAGAGATGTGACATGCCTTCCCAAACTATACATACATTTCTGTCACAATAGAAAGGATGAAGTTTTACTTCCAGCGCTCATCTAAACATGAATCTTGTGTACGTAGCCACAAGTTGGCTTCTCACTCCATTTCCTATTGGCAAACTTCTGTTCCCCTGAACAAACAGTAATTTTCTCTGCACCCAGCCTGGCTGATTTCTCTTTGTAAGACTTGGGAATGTGTCAGATTAGAGGTGCCACTTTTGATACTTAGTGAAGTCCAGTAAAGCCTCTACTGAAAGACCCCAGTGCCTACCAGTTAGAGAGAGCCTGAAGTGCCGCATTCATGTAGCAGGAGTTCCCAAGATTTTTCATTCCAGTAAGGCCTAAAGCACAAACAAGAGAGGTGTGAAACACTGTCCAGATGAGCTGCTTTCTACATTCCACCCCAAAGGAGAAGGAATTTAGCCCTTCCTAGGGAATCTCCGCACTCTGCTCCTAGGAGCCTCCCCGAGCAGATCCTGCAGATTGCAGAGTTACCCTCCCAGCCCTTTCATCAGCTGGGTGCAGACTTACCTCTTGGTTTCAAATCATCATCCTCTGATTCAGATTCGCCTTCATCAGCCACTGCAATCGGAACAGCTTTCAAAGGGTGAGCAGGCAGTGGAGAATCCTAGATTAAAGAGAGAGAAATAAGCATCAGCGAGAGGCCTGCTTTAAAAGATTAGTTGGGAGAGGAATTATCTTATAAATTGAGCCACCCTTTAAAAAAAAAAAAAACACTGGAGAGAGAAGAACCAGTTGCACTGTCTCTCCTTTTCACTAATGCAAGGAGAGAGTGGAAACTACTATTACTGCTTCCAGGACACATGGGAGGAGAGGCACCAGGCACATGCAGCAGTGTCACAAGTACACGTGTTTCTGGTCTGACAGCTAAAACCTCCGTGGGCCGTGCACTGAAAATGAAGATGTGACAGCTGTGGGTCCTCCTACAAACAGACACCCCACGGAAGAGGCTAGATGAGGTTAAAAAAAAAGTCAAAATGGATATTCAAGTGGTCTGGAAGTCTTCTTGCTGGGAGTAAAGCAAGGCTAGTGGCCCTCTGATTACAGGTAGCTGTTTCCAGTGGAAGAGTTCCTATCACAATAGCCTGGACGATAACAGAATCCTCTTGGCTAATTTTGCAACAGGTAAAGAAAATCCCTGGGGAGCATCCCCACCCCACCCTGCCGCGTTGCGACGCAGACCCACCGGTTCAGAGAACTTTACTGGGGGTGACTGCGTGTGCGCTGCCAGCCGCTGGTCCAAGAACACCTCCTTTTCACAAGCGTAACACCAGACGCGGAAAGTGGTCAGATTCACCGTCAGGTTGTGCTTTTTGGCCTAAAAAAAAATACAAAAAAGGTGAAATAATGAATCTAATTTGACAGCTGGCTCAGGCTGACTGAGGACTACCCGAACTGGGCAGAGGAGGATTAGGTAGTGGGAAGAATACAACTCTGTCTTAATGTGGACAACAGAGGCAAGCGTAACACCAGACGCGGAAAGTGGTCAGATTCACCGTCAGGTTGTGCTTTTTGGCCTAAAAAAAAATACAAAAAAGGTGAAATAATGAATCTAATTTGACAGCTGGCTCAGGCTGACTGAGGACTACCCGAACTGGGCAGAGGAGGATTAGGTAGTGGGAAGAATACAACTCTGTCTGTCTTAATGTGGACAACAGAGAAAAGCTCACCTGTGCATGAAGCGTGCTGTGGTCAGCAAAGGACTCCCCACAACCGACATAAGGACACCCGATCTAGTGAGAGAAAAGAGCAAAAGCACAACGGGCACAACAAATTAGACCCTTCACAAAAGAGCCTGCAATTCCAGTCCCACCAGCAGCTGCAACTTCAGAATTGATCTTGCCAGTTTTTTAACCTGCCTTTTTGTTCAGGGCCCAGGATAAGATGGAAAATTGGAGTTGTTTGACTTAAGAAAGCAAACCTGGAACCAAGTTTTCTGGAACCCACATAAAGGCTCTATTCCAAGGCAATTGCTCCAATGGGCAGCTCATTTGAGCAGTCTCAAAACATCTGGGCATTCCAGTGTAAAAATAAACTGCCCATGCCCGCCCGCATGCCCCTCATCATTCCTCCCTGCCTCGTGGCCCTGAGCAGTGCTTTCTGAGGGCTCACACTTGCAGCCTCCCTTCCCAGTTGCCAGCAGAGGCAGGACCCAGCCAACAGTAAATGCTGAGCATTTTATTCATTCCTGTTGGGACTACCAGGGGACAATCACCTACGAGGAATGAACTGTTACATCTTGGCACATTCTGACAGTGTTAGCCTTTAATCTAGGGAGTCTTTTCCTTGAAATCCATCAAAAAATGGTGGATAGTTCCACTGTGAACCCCCTCTTTGCTTTCCACAATGGTGGATAGTTCCACTGTGAACCCCCTCCTTGCTTCCCACTCTTTTTTTTTTTTTAGTAAAATACTTTATTTATTCTTTTTTAGTTTATATTACAGAGAAGTCCCACCATATCATGCACACAAATAGCAAGCCATTGTTACCTGAAGACAAGCCCAGAGATTTGGTCCCACAGCTCCACAAGACTGGCAAGTTCCCTGCATATTCATGATAAAAGAAGGTTTGTTTGCATGTTTGGTTTTTAAATAACCTGGTTCTTCAAGAGTGGGAAAACTCTCTATAAGACAGGCCTCGCCAACCTGCAGCTCACAGTATTTCATTTCTTAATATCACACTTCCAAGAAAATATACACTTTGCAGCATTTTAGCTAAGTGACACATTTAAAGAGGATAAAATGAAAGTGAGAAATAGATCAGATGGGGCGGGCAAAGGCTTATTTTATGGACCTGTGCAGTGTACAGCAGCAATGGAAGAAGAGTTTCTGCCTCTCATCTATGGAGACAGGCAGCATTTTCTTTGAAAAACAAACATGCAAACCCATGCACACTAGCTAAAAGGGGAAGGACTGATGACCAGAACACCCCATACCTTGGATTTGAGCAGCAGATCATCCCTGGTCACCTCTCCTATGGAATCCAGGTGAGGACAGATGTCTCTTGTATCCCCCATTTTCACCACCGCTCACCCGTGGCGGGGTGTCTTCCTAGAACAAGAAAGGAGAGCTCCTTTCAGTTACACGTCAGATTTGCTCTCACGGATTTTAAGAAGATAAATTAGCATGTTTTGTATATTAGAGATTATGATATCCATCTTCAAGGTTCAAAGAGACCAACACAGACCTAAATCAGGAGCCAGTCACATAAGCTGGCACAGTTCTGACCCATTGTTGAGCGGCTGTGCTGTGGTATCGTAGGTAATCGAGCAAAGCAACGGGCAGGAGAAGGAAACACATGGATAGGATCGTGTAGCAGCTCTGAATGATGCAGAGTCCTATAGCAATAGATAAAAACTCCCAGTAACTCCTACATGCTCTCCATACATAACTGCTCCTGTGTACCATGAGTACTCTGCACCCCATGGACCCGAGCAGACTGGTAAAGCCACACGTTCCCCCCCTCGAAACTGGGCGTTCTGTGCTCACCCAGCAGGTAGGGTGGGAAAACAAACACGGGGATCTGGACTGACTCCCTCTTGCCAAACACAAACACATGGCATGAAAAGATACAAATCTAATTAGCTTGTTTGCATGAAAGAGATGAAAAGCCAAAGGGTGCTGCAGCCCAAGACACAAGTAGTTAGCAAATGGTGTCTAAGGGCTTCACGCTACCCATACTCCGCTGATCTGAATCTAACATTTAGTTACTGTACTACTTATCAAACATTAAAAATAGGATTGCTGTTGTAAATGAAGCTGGGCAAGAGGGAATTAGACTTAAATGATCTGTAACACAGATACCCAGTCTTCAGGCTCTGAGGAATTTACCATTTGATAGGTAGATTTTTAACAATATGAGCCACACAACTCCCATAAGACTGTACCAAATGTAAGAACACACTGTTCCACTCAGGTCGTATATCTGAGCACGGGGGATTTCATAGCTGCATGCTTATAGCACAATAAACTCTCTCATGGTGGCCCATGGCTATATAAAAGAGTTGAAACACGTCTCAGTACCATACAGCTATAAAACAGGAGATTAAAAGAGTCTGTGTTTCATAAGCGTTGTTTAAGTAACCTCATTTGTGGCTGTTAAAGAAAGAAGACGACAAGTGATATTAACAACACAGCTCAGGACCCAAAATATTACTCTTGGCTGGAAATACAGCAGAGATGAAAAGCCCACATGATTACAAACAAGAAGTGGAAAAATCTGATGAACTTGAAGTTAAGGACTCCAGCAGCACGGTTGCTACACTTTGTTGTTTTCACACTGTGAGGAGATTTTAAAGAATTCCCAGTGTTACCTGGTCTGAATCACTGACAGTGGGGAGAAATGAAGAGAGGGGGAAAAAAAAAGGATAAATGAACAAGCCATATCAGCAACACTTATCTCGGGAGCTGCAAAGCTTGCCTAGCACCTTGCCTTGGCAGAAGACAAACCTCAAGGATAATTTTATAACATTGTTTTTCCAGCACTCTTTGGAACTATAAACTGAACTGGAGGAGCAAAGCAAAACTGGAAGGGGAAGGAATAGTTATTTGCATATTCGTTATAACCGTGGTTTTAACAAGGATCCCAATAACCCGTGAAGAGATGCTGAACAAACAACTGAGCAATCTCATGCACCTTCACCAAGAAGTAAAATAGTATCACGTAACATACGCTGATTTACAAGACAAGTAACAAGAGGGGAGTACCCTTGACTAACACTTAAAACTGGGACGCTTTCAGGCTTGGAGTTCCTTCCTCAAAACTGAGCCCTTTTCCCAAATGCATTAGATGGTCCAATTTAAAATAAAAAAAAATAAATTAAAAGTATCAATGCCAGGTTTGCTAGTTCACCTTCCTTGATTTCTTATCTCTTTCCCAGAAGAGGTTTCCCAGAAAACCTAATGAACAAAACATTGTTTTAAAATTAAGTCCAGAGCCCTTCATCTTCGCCAGTTTCAGCTAACCAGGGAACCGTTCTGGAGCACGCTATGTTGAGTGCAGTCTTGAGGATGTGGATGGTTTTAGCACATTCCATGGGACCACCCCTCCACTCCACACTAAAACCACACCTTTAAACTTCCCGCCACTGGGATGCTGATCATTTTCCCACCTCGGGTTTCCCTTTTGGAACAAAACAGGGAAAACCTCATTTTCACCTCTCAGCCCTGACTGAATGCACTAGAAAAGGTTCAAGTTGTGCCTGTTCAGAAGGAAGCGTTCAATCCCTGCCTGCCCACGACCCTGCCCTAAGAGCTTTAGATGGCGCACACAGCTCTCATGTGCAGCTCAGGAAACCAGGAATTGAATAAAAGCACTGCCAGAAACCTCATCTGTGCTCGTCAAAACGCAACGTGTACGATGGGAGAAGAAGGTACCTTGAAACAAGTCCTGCAGCCTGTCTTTCCCAAGCACCACCATGGAGGAACAGTACCCAAACATGTCAGAACAATTCCACGGTAGCTGCAACCTACTTTCAGTTGCTTAAATTCCTGCCAATCCCAGTGTCTCTGCCTTCTACAGAACACATTTACCGGGGTTTCCCTGCTTAAAACAACTGTCTGGTTTCGTACCAAAGCTCGAGCCAGCTGTCAAGAAATCTCGGATACCTGCAGATTCACTGTCTGCAGAGTGACTGTTCGTACCAACAAAGGAAATCTTAGCACTGTTCATCCGCGAAACAACCCCCGGCTCTGCTTGCTCATCTTGCGTAACCTACCCAGATAAAGGGCTATCTGCAGCTGTCATTAGCGACATTTTATACTTCAAATACTGAAGAAAGAGATTATTTACTGAGCCGCCCTGCTGACAAGGAAGAACCAGGAACCAGGCATTTCTGACTCTTAGCTAGACGTTTGCATCGCATCGTGAATTGGAAATCCAGGTGGTTTATGCAGAACAGGAGATCAGGACCAAGGAGATCAGGTTTTGACACAGATTTATTACAGGAGGTCACAACACGATGGCACATTTAGAGATTAAGCTTTTAGGAAAAAAATTACCTTTGGGAACTGCCCCCCCTTGCCCTGCTATGTCGCTCCTTAAGCACAGCAGACCCCCAAAATACAAGTCCTCTCCTAAGGACTAAGCGTGACAGAAGTTTACATCAATATCCCCCCCGCCGCTGGTCTGGGGCAGGATGAGGCACCGGCGGCACCACCGGCGGCCCCACAGGGTCCCGCTCTGGGGGCGAGGAGGCCGCCATCGCCCCTGAGAAAGCACCAGGCCCCGGGGGCTGCAGGGCCTCCCCCGCCGGGCACCGCCGCACCTCGGCGGGGGGACGGCGCGGAGCCCCCCGGCCGCCACCGCCTCACCCCCGGCCAAAGCC
>NW_015090846.1:661968-662213 GCF_001431845.1 Calidris pugnax | reverse complement strand
GGCTGCTCCCCCTCTGTGGGGGGGAGTTGGGCACCGGCTCGACGCGGGGCACCGGGCGGGGACGAAGGGACGGGTCGATCCCCGGGGTGCGGCCAGCGCTGCCCCGGGCGCCTTTTCCCTGTGCCTTGACAGGCACCCGCGCCCGGCGGAGGGAGCTCGGCCGGGACCGCGATAAACACGGCGACCCCCGCCACTGAACGGGAAAGGATAACTCTCAGCCTGGGGGGAGGGCTTGGAGCGGCGGG
>NW_015090846.1:655885-661791 GCF_001431845.1 Calidris pugnax | reverse complement strand
GGCGGTGGTGGCGGAGCCCAGCGGCCGGCGCCATGCCCGCCAAGAAGTCGTTCCGTCGGCGGAGGGAGGACTCGGAAGAGGAGGAGGAGGACGAGCAGGTCGCGGAGGAGGTCAGGTGTGTGGGGACCGGCGGAGAGCCCGGCTGGGCCCGGCGGAACCCGCCGGTAGCCCCGGCCGCTTTACGGATGGGGGGGTCTCTCCCACGGAAACTCCTCGTCTGCCTCCTCCGGGATGTGCCGGCCCGGGGAGGAGAGGAGCCGGGACGGGACAACCGCCGGAGCACCCCTTGGAAGGAGAAGGGGGGCACCGAGAGCCCCGCGGGGTCACCGGGAGCAGCGCAGCCCCGCTGTTGGCCTTTGCACGCTGTTTCCCTCAGAAACTGGCCCTCGCAGATAGGCCTTCTCCTCTGCAGATCCGTGCATCCAAGCAGGATCTCTCTTGTTCTTATTTTACCTCTGAAATAAATGCATAGTTCATGGTAGGTAGTGAAAGATATGCATAATTAGGAAAAGTCTAAATAGCTGAAGAAATTAAGGCTGTGTGTCAGCCTGTGTAGAGGGACTCTCTCCCTGTGTAGAGAGACTTGATCTTAAATTTACCCTGAACTTCCTTCTGAGTCATCAGTGTATTTGACAACCACTCACCTGTGTTATACTTAAGAGCTGCTGGTAATTTTGCTGCAAATTGTGTGTTTTATGAGTTCTGCCTTCTCCTGAGAAATGTCTGGTGTCAATTGCTGAAGGAGTAAAGGTGCCCCACGTTAATTCATGTTTCATAGTGACTGTCCGTTCTCCTGTGAGGAGAACGTTGTCTGGAGATCTTCGTGGACCAAAGCCAATGATGCTGGACTCCTTCTTCCAATATTGGCTCCTTGTTAAAGCCTTTCCATGCTTGGGTGCTTCCCTCCTCAGCTGAGGGAAGGCATGTTGAAGAGGCATAACCAGCAGATGCAATGTGTTTTTTTCTGACTGGAATTGCTTAAATGAAGTAAAATAGAAAATATCTATCTAATCTGTAACCAGACAAGTGGCTACCGATATGCAGAAGTTTAAGGCAAGGCCTGTCTAGAAGATGCCACATTAAGCGCAAAAAATCAAATTAAGTTAATCGACAAAAAACAAAGCATCAAGTCCTAAGTCAAATGTTTTTTCTCTAGGTTAAAACTTGAGGAAACCAAAGAAGTTCAGAGCCTCAGAAAGCGACCCAATGGGGTGAGGTAAGGGATGGAGCACCAAGGGTGTGAGTTTGTGTTGTCAGATGGTGTCACAGAACAGTAAATTCCTTCCACTGAAACATCTTTACTTTCTTTCTCCGCTTGACCAGCGCCGTAGCTCTGCTTGTGGGAGAAAAGTTGCAAGAAGAAGCAACACTTGTGGTGAGTGCTGGACACTTTGGTCACCTTGGGGCTCAGATGTAAGGGTGTGAAAACACCAGCATGGTCCAGCCAGTCTGGCCTGGGGTAGGACTGGTGTCACAGCTCAATCCTTGAACGTTCTCTGGGTGTTAATCCAGATCCCAAAGACCAGCATTAAAAAGGAGGGAAGCTTCAGGGTTATTCATTATTTCTTATTTTACAGGATGACCCATTTAAGATAAAATCTGGGGGAATGGTGGACATGAAGAAGCTGAAAGAAAGAGGCAAGGACAGGTGGGTGCATATGAGCTTTTGATGACCAAACAAACCACAGCCCCAAACTGAAAACCATAAACATTGTGGCTTCCATTTAGGATCAATGAAGAGGAAGATCTAAACTTGGGAACTTCCTTCTCCGCGGAAACCAACAGGCGGGATGAAGATGCTGACATGTAAGTTGTGCTGTGTTGTGTCTGGGATGTTGAATTGGGGATTGGGTGTCCCCTCAAAGTGTGGGGTTTTTTTGTCTTGGATATGGACTAGTCCCAGAACATCTTCCCAGTTCTCACGGAAACTTCCACTTGCCCTTTCACCTTCTGGCTGCCACCCTTGAGAAGGCTTTTCTGTGGACAAAGCCAGGAGGTGCCAACCAGCTTGCCTGGCATTAAATACCAGTGGGAGCCTTCCCTGCTGGCAGTGGAAGAGCTTGGAGGATCTGATTATTTCTTGCACAATTGCAATTGATGTTAGCCGAGTTCTTTTTGGAGAGATGACTCATTCCTCTCTTCCTGATCTCAGGACAGGGATGCAGCTGTGCCCAGCCATGCTGCAACAGTGTACGGAAAACAGAATTAAATACTGTGTGTCCCTCATGTGCTGCTGTTTAGGATGAAGTACATTGAGACAGAGCTGAAGAAGAGAAAGGGAATTGTGGAGAACGAGGAGCAGAAGGTGAAGCTAAAAAATGCTGAGGACTCTCTGTACGAGCTGCCAGAGAACATCCGTGTCTCCTCTGCCAAAAAGACTGAGGAGATGCTGTCCAACCAGATGCTGAGCGGCATTCCCGAAGTGGACCTGGGAATTGAGTACGTGTTTCACGGATCTTTTGGTTCTGGCCTGAATTGCCAGGATGAGCAGCTGTTGATGGGTGGAGCAGGAGTATGGCTGGAGGAGACAGCCCCAGTTGGACTCTGGGATGGGATTGGGATGGTATCTAGCACAGCATGTTCTCGACAGTGACAGGGCTCCAGTGCAGCTCCATCGCATGACTTCTGGGAGAAGGCTCTTTATTTTTGTGACTAGCACAATCCATTTATGCCCTGCATGGAAAGAGGATGCAAGCTTCTCTTTTGCCTTTGAAACAAAGCGTTTGTTTCTAGAGCACTGCCTCCTCTCTCAAAAAATATATCAGATGCCATAGCGTGTATTACTATCCCCTAAATCCATGGACTTAGCACTTCTCTGCCTACTCTCCTTCCTATGGATGAATGAGGGGTTTGTTTTCCTTTGTTTTTCTTCTAGCGCAAAAATCAAAAACATCATCTCAACTGAAGAGGCCAAGGCCAAGCTGCTGGCAGAGCAGCAGAACAAAAAGAAAGACAGCGAAACTTCTTTTGTTCCCACCAACATGGCTGTTAACTACGTCCAGCACAACAGATGTAAGTGTCACATAGCTCTCCTGGCCCAGGTGTGACCCTCTCCTCTGCTGAAGCAAAGCAGTCAGTTGGGACAGAGCCTGATGCAGGAGAAATTGGTTCGTGTCTCAGCACAAGCAGCTGTTTGATTCCTCTTTCTGGGATGCTCCTATAGACCCCATCTGGCTTGGTCTTTTTCTTCCATCCATCAGCGAGGAGAGGGACACATTACTCACAGCTTGACTTTCTGCTCTTGAACTCCCGGCTGACACAGCCTCATAAATTTCAAGAGTTTTTCTTTGAGTTGTGTCTTGAGCATGTGCCTGGAAATGCCTGCCTCATCTGCCATTATAAATGATGGTTTGTAATTGAGACAATCCATTTTGTAGGCTGCCCGAGCAGACAGGTGGTCAAGCAAACATAGACCTTAGCAGACAGGAGATGGGAAGTAATTTCCGGGAGAGCCTCTCATACGGCAGCCATCTGGAGGAAAGGCAGCCTTCTGCTGCCTCTAACCCTGCGTACGGGGGAGTTTTGGAGTCAGATTTGTGTGTTCTGAAGGAAATGAGTCTTTGGGCAACTTCTAATGAAACAGTGCTACTGAAATTTGCTGTCTCCCATCTTGTGTGTATTGAAGAATGCTTATGCTGAGGTTCTGTTGCTTCTGCTAAAGATCAGTTGTAACAAATGCCGTAGAATTATGTCCCTCTGCATAACACTGCTCCAGATAATAGTCCCTATCTGATGTTTTCCTTCTTTCAGTTTATCATGAGGAGCTCAATGCACCAGTGCGAAGGAACAAAGAAGAGCCAAAGCCCCGTCCGCTGCGAGTGGGGGACACGGAGAGGCCAGAACCTGAGCGTATGTTCCTAATCTGAAATGTCATAGGGAGAGACACTGAAACTCTTAGGGGGTCTTGCACAGAGAAATGATCTGGATGTTCTTACTTTCTCTTCTCTGAGTGCACTTGGTGTGCCCTAGGAGGTCACACGTGAAGCCCTCTGAATGGGAGGTGTCTTTAGAGATGCCCAAGGGTGGAGGAGCGAAGGTCCCACCTCAAACGTGTTGCCAAAGCTGGCTGAGAAGGGTGTGATGAAAGCTGGAACAGAAAGGGGGGCAAGGGGAGCAGTGACAGCTAAAGCCATAACCTTTCACAGAGCAGGGGGCTGTATAAGGGAAGTGGGGGAGTTAAGGAAATGTCTCCTGCAGAAGGACAGGGAACTGATACTTCCTTCTCTTTCTTTTGAAGGGTCTCCTCCAAATCGCAAGCGTCCTCTCAATGAAAAAGCTACAGATGATTATCACTATGAGAAATTCAAGAAGATGAATAGGCGATACTGATAAGGATGGACTGAACTCTTTGCAGTTGCTCTTATTTTCCACCAATAAAGAATTTTGTGTCGGTGACCTGAAACGGATATACAGAGAGTCACTACCTTCACATAGTGGTGTTAACCTACAAAGCTTTTCTTGTGACCCTGTAGTGAATCAGTTGGCAGGTGATTGTGAACTCTTTGGTCCATAAAATCTTGTATATAGCTTATTTTTAGTCATAAACTTCTTATTTTAGAAGAACATGAGCTATCATGGTTGGCATTCTTTCACCCTTTTAAAAGAATATGAGGAAGAGGTCCTTTAAAAGCAGCAGTGCTGTTTGCCTTGTAAATATAAAGGGAAGGGTGAAAGCTGGTTTGCTTGAATGTAGTTTTGTAAGAGTTTCTGTGTTTGTGCCCAAGGGCCTGGGCTGTGCAGGGTGTGTAAGGCTGAGATGCTTCAGCAGCGTGTTCAGTGTCGCTGCTCCTCAGGGCTGGATCAGAAGTGCTGGGGCAGAAATCGGTGCTGCCTCGCGGGGTCTGTCCTCAGCACAAGAAACCACCACAGACACAGCACCGGGGATTTTATATCACATACCGTGCTGTTTTGTATCTTTTTTTCCCCCTGTAGACATTTCTGTAGCCGCTCATGGACAGCACCGGGGATTTTATATCACATACCGTGCTGTTTTGTATCTTTTTTTCCCCCTGTAGACATTTCTGTAGCCGCTCATGGCATTTTATTTTAGCTGGGAAAAAAAAAAAGAAGATTGTTTCAGGTTGTAGCTGTTGGATTTGAGGAAAATCTCACTCTTAGCTCTCAGGACAGGGTCACTGTGGCAGCTGATGAAGAAGCCCAGATGCCCCACAGTGGATATCAGCTGTGTTTTCCCAGGAGGTATGATGTGCGCGAGTTTGAAGGCAAGATTTGTAACCTGAAAACAATAAAAGCGTTTTTAAGCAATTGTAAATGGCATTTTTCCTTTCTGGGATGCACGCTGATGGTTTCTGGGTGCAGGTGGTGCTGGTGTCCCATGGCCCTGCTGGTGTCCTATGGCCCTGCCGCTGTCCGTGTCCATATCCCATCGCTCAGGAGCGGAAACTCCAGGGAAGGGCTGGGATAGCCCCAGATTTTACTTTTTTTTTAGAAAAGAGGAAAGTTCTGTGGGCCAGGTGGCGTTCCCCCGAGTACCTGCGGACAGGGCATTAAGCTGTCTTCAGAGCATTACCGCAGCGCTTCAGCAAGTGAGCCACACGAGGCCGCCATTTAGCTAATTACAGCCGCTGGTGCCCTTCCAGCATGGCGGCCGCCCTCAGCCTCAGCCCCGCCTCTGCCCGCACCTAAGATGGCGGCGGCGGAAGCGGAGGGGCGGAAGCGGCGGCGGGGCCGGCAGCGGGGCCGGGCGGGCCATGAAGCTGCGGCGGGGCCCGCTGCGGGCGGCCCTGGGGCTGGCGTTGCTGCCGCTGTTCCTCGGGCCGGCGAGCGCTGTGGAACCCATCAGCCTAGGGCTGGCGATCGCGGGCGCCGCCGCCTCGGCCCTTACCGGCTTCATCTCCTACCCGCGGCTCTACTGCTACTTCAGGGAGTGCTGCCTCCCGCAGCCC
>NW_015090846.1:608951-655786 GCF_001431845.1 Calidris pugnax | reverse complement strand
GGTGTTGGGGTGCGGCGGGGGGCGCGGGAACCGGGCAGGGCTTGTGAGGCCTCTCCGTGGGGGCCTCCCCATGAAGGTCCACCCATGGGGCCTGTGGGGATCTGCCCCTGGAAGTCGGTCTGAGGGGGTCTGCCCGTGAGGGACTCTCCATGGGGCCGGTCCTTTGCCCCTCTGGGCCGGGGTGGGTGGTGGACCCTCCTAGAAGGAGGGAGGAGAAGCCAGCGGGACCCCCCCCCCGCCCCTCTCCCTCCTCGCTGTTGACAGGGTGGTCTCTCCGTCCAGCTCTGCAGGACAATCTGGACAAGAAGCTGTTTGGGCAACACCTGGTGAACAAGGTGGTTGTAAAGGCCGTGAAGGGCTTCTTGAACAACAGCAATGCCAAAAAACCTCTCGCACTTTCCTTGCATGGGTGGACTGGAACAGGCAAGAACTTTGTCAGTAAGATAATCGCTGAAAGCATTTATAAGAGAGGTCTGCAGAGTAAATATGTCCATCAGTTCGTGGCGACTTTACACTTCCCTCACGCTCAGAGCATCAATCTCTACAAGGTAAGAGTGTGCTGGAGCACAGCTCTGCTGCAGTGGCTGTTGTATTGATTTATAAATGTTATGGCACGATCAATACCAGAAACCTAGATGTTGTTTTCTGCAGTAAAATTAGCCTGTGCCAGTTTGGGAATCTTCTGTACAGAACCGGGTAAATCCTAACATCTATCAGGACTGGTTTTCCAATGAATGTAAAGGGTTTTTTGCATGTGTTTTGAGCTTCTCTTTAGGGAAAAAATGATACAGTTATTTTTGGTTTACACTTTGCTTAGACTTAAGGTTTGAGCTTCTCTTTAGGGAAAAAATGATACGGTTATTTTTTGGTTTACATTTTGCTTAGACTTAAGAATAAGCGTGACTGAGCAGGATTTGTGGTTGGGTGATACCCTGGTGCGCACTGCGGAAAACTAAGAGTTCATGGCTGTGGGGAATCACTGGGTAACCTCCACGGATGCCAGGTCCCATGGCAAGCTGATGGGTGCTCTCTGAGGCAGGGGTGGTTGACTGCAAACTGAGGAGGTTCTGTAGTTTTATTCTGCAGCCATTTCCCAGCTGTAAAACGAAATCACAAAATCTCTGTTGTCAGAAAGGTACAAATAAGTGTATTTGGAATTGTTGTGCCGGTTTGTGTCAGCACAGGGCTGGAGGCAGGTGGATATCACGTGGAGCAATAGTTCAGATGCATGTTTTCTGGGTTTTTTTTGTTCTAACTTACTTTGTTAACAGCAGAGTTTGAGGTACAGTGAGTACCACTGACTTTTGCAGTACTGAATGTTTATATTCCATTTGTATATCTTAAAACTGGGAATGGGATGGTTTACAAACCTGATCTCTAAATGGAGGAAATATCTGTTTCCTCTTTTACAGCTTGCTTTCCCCTTTCTTGTGACTGAGCTGTTTTAAAATAAACCCGATCCTTTTCTGCTTTCGTTTCGAGGTGATTGCACTTGGGAAACAGAAGGAACTATCGCTTCTTGCCCACATGTGCCACCATCCTGCGCTGCCTCTGCAGTTCAGGGACTGAGTAAACAGTGAATATAAAAAAAAAAAAAGATGAATCATTGAAAATGGTTAGAACCATTATTTCTCATTCATGTACCAGCAGATCAACCCATTTTTTTCCAATTACTTCACTATTGATCTTCAATGTAACACTTAAGTGAGAGAATCTTTAAATACAATAACCATTAGGCCTTCTGAACGATACTGCTCAGGGCTTGTAATTGTCTTCCTTTAACTTCTGAGCGATTAAAACACAGGGCTGAGAGCTGAATTCTGTTTCAACTTTTGCCACTGGCTGCAGGTGGCAATTTCTCACTGGTGCTGTTCAGGGAGCAAATTTAATAGTGTTCATAGTTTTGACGCCTAAGGATGCTTAGACCAACGTGCTGCCAAAAGTAACCATCTTGCTTGTCAGGGCTTTGCTTTGTGTCGCTGTTCCGTGGTGGTACCTGTCCTTTTTCCTACTGTGCGCTTTCATTTTTGCTTTGTTTACAGGAATATCTTTCTCAGACAGAGATTTCCTGCTTTTATCCTATCCTGTCTCTTGGTATCTTGAATTTTTTTCAGAACCAGCATGAGATTCTGTTTGTTTTATTTACAGCTTTTAACTGTGTGTTAAAATGACACAATTGAAATTACTCTTTCAGGACAAAAACAAGCAGAAGTGCTGTTTTCTGTCTTTTCAACACAAACTCTTTCAATATCTTTTAATTTCATGCCTCTCAGGACCAGTTGCAGTCATGGATTCGGGGAAATGTGAGCATCTGTCCCAGATCCCTCTTCATATTTGACGAAATGGATAAAATGCACGCAGGACTCATTGACTCCATCAAGCCATTCCTGGACTACTATGAGCTTCTGGACGGGGTGTCGTACCGAAAAGCCATCTTCATATTCCTCAGGTAAGAAGTGGCATCTCAGGCTTGCTCTTCTGTAACCCACAATGCCTTTTAAAACTACCTCAAGCTACAGTCTTTGTTTTCTCTTAACTTAGCAATGCAGGAGCTGAAAAGATAACAGAGGTGGCACTAGATTTCTGGAGAAATGGAAAGACAAGGGAAAATATACAGCTCGCAGATGTGGAAAATGCGCTGTCTGTGTCCGTCTTCAATAACAAAAATAGTGAGTAAAACTGTGATTGCTTTTGAGGTGGTAAAAGTTCCACAAAAGGGACGGGCTGCATTTAGCTGCATTTTTACAACTATGGTTTCTACTTGATGTGCCCTCCAGCTTTTGGCTGGCAAGGAGCCATGGTGCAGTTCTGGAGCCTGCAGATGCTTTTGAGCTGAAATGAAGGTTAAGGAGCTCTGTGTACGCCATGGTTACCAGCATGTTTGATGTCTGTTGGATCCCATATGTTGGGAGAAGCCTCTGCTGTCCACTTAACTGACATACTAATGGGCTAAAGAGAAAGCAAACAGAAATCTAGACAGTAAGGCTAGATATTGCATTAGCTGAAAAATCCTTAACCAATAAAATGTTTTGTTGTGGGGAAACCACTTCCTTGGCCCTCAATCCACTTAGCCTTTCTTGCTCAGTCTGTAAAAAGCCTTCAGGCAGTTATTTAGGAGCTATTTATGGGAAACAGGGTGACGTGCCAGCCCTGCTGTGAGTAGTCCAGTGTTTCCTAGGCTTTCTTGCACAGGACTTCTGGTGAAAAGGGTTTTTAATAGAATTATGGTCTAAAAATAGCATTGGAAGCAAACTTACGGCATTTTTTTTTTATGAGGTTAGATGCAATCTCCAAAAGATGGAGCAAGACAAGCTGGGAGAGCTCATAGGAGATAGGAAATCTGTTCCTTGCTCAGTGAGAGAGGGGAAGGTATGAGACTGGCACCTGGGGAGCGAGGCTGAAATGCATTCAGAATTCATTCATTCAGCTCCAATGGACCACATTTGTGTGTCTGTCCAAAACTTTATGCACAAAGTACTATGAGAAAGGGCTTATATTTGAGCTTACCTGTGCATCATAGGGCCTTAAAAACACAGGTGAATTCTTACTGGTATGTAGCAGAGCACTATCATGTGCCTACTGCTGCCGTTCAACCCATGGTAGTGTTTAACTAGAGTAGAAACAAAACAACTTCTCTCTCCCTTTGTAGGTGGATTTTGGCACAGCCCCTTGATCGATAAAAATCTCATTGACTACTTTGTTCCCTTCCTGCCTCTGGAATACAAACATGTGAAAATGTGTGTCAGGGTGGAGATTGAATCACGTGGCTACGTTGTGGATGAAGAGATTTTAACCAGAATAGCCGACGAAATGACCTACTTCCCCAGAGAGGAGAGAATTTATTCAGATAAAGGATGTAAAACTGTGGATTCAAAGCTGGATTATTACTATGACTTCTAATGCTTTATTGCTACAAACTGCAAAGAAGCAAAGTTAACTTCATTACAAAGTGGAGAACCCGGAACATTTCATTTTTAAGCACTTTTTAAAGAAAGGAACGTTATTTTTTAACTGGTGTGTAAATAAGCAGCAGTGCCTCTGTGGTTTTATCCTGTCACTAGTGATGGCTCCCAGGTACTTCGGCCTTGTTGCCAAGGTAAGAAAGGACCGCGTTGTGAATGCGGCACCGAAGATTCCTCTTGGATCACGTGTTGATCACCAGAACCATTTGGCAGCCTGTTGGCACATATAGAAGGACTGAGATTATCACCAAATTTTAATTGGGTTTTGGTTTGATGTAGATGATCTCTAGCGAATAATGAGAATTTTAATCAAAGTTCCTATTTCTGTGAAAGACTTCATTTGGCTTGTGTAGGAATATCCCTGTAACTGCATTAAAAGTAGGATACGTGTCTCTTCTCCTTGAGCAGCTTGGTTCCAGTAAAGATGACGGGGGAATTCCATAATTATAAAAATCCAGAGTCTTCTATCCAACATCATGCAGTACCCTTGTCTTTTCTCAAAACAGTGGTATAGATTGGCCTTCTGCATGTCAAACCAAAAATGTGAGACTTTTTGGTGTGAATAGTGTTCAGAGGGCGGTCTTAATATTTCAAGGAAGTGAGTTAAAATCCTTGACTTCCACATCAGTGTAGTTGGTTCTTATTTTGTTTTTTTTTTTATAATGTATATAGTTGCCCACAGCAGGCTTTCCCAGGAGTGATCTCAGGAGGGTGAAAAGTGTGCTTTCTGCTTGGTGAGTCAGCTTTATGGACAGAGTGTAACTTAATGTGAAACATGTACAGGTTAAATTTTACACCAAGGAACCAGAAAAGAGGTTTTTCCTCTTCACCTACATGTAGAGTTCAGGGGCCAACTTCCAGAGTTTTCCCTTTTTCCTGTTCTCACAATACTGTATGACTTTGAAGCAGGGATGAAGACAGAGCCAAAGGCATTTGGAAAAAAAAAAAAGTGAAATGTGTCAACTGAAGTTACTGCGAAGAGTGTCTGACTTGTTTCTAAGTGTGAGCACTGCAGAGGCTTTTTTTCACTCCAGTTTCTATTCAAAATAAACTTTTCTCATCAGAAATGTATTTCTTAGTTACCTCCTGGTGTTCTTTGCATTGAGTGATTTTATGTTAATTTTGCGCAAACTAAATACTCGTTGCAGAAGAGCATACTGTGTTTCTGGCTGAAGTGTTCGGGTGTGCTTGAATACAGGTATCTCCCTTCATGAGTTCAAAGGGAATAGATGCAGGAGAAGAGATGTGACTCTGCTACCTGCTGAAAGGGAAACAAATGAAGTTTGGAGTGGAAACTGCACTTCTGGACCATCAGTACTAATTACACTCGCACAGTTTTTGTAGAGGTGGATTTTCTAGCTGTGTATGAGCTCAACAGTATCACAAGGATGAGCTTGTCTTCTAGAGACCAGTTAAAACCCTGCTTCTCGTCTCCTCCTCCCGCTGTGGTACCACTGATGAACACCCTGCAGGCTCTGATTGAAGCCATCCATGTTTTCAGGGGCAGCATCTTGGGAGTTTTCTCTGCAAGGGGGGAAAAAAAGGGGGGTCAGTAAAACTTCAGCTGTCCAGTTCTGCTCTGAAGTTGTGTAATAGGCAAATTATCAGTCCTAGTGTTTGTTAGGAAATGAATGCTTTGAACTTGGATATTTATCTGTTTCTTTGACCTGATTATAGCAAATGACTGGCTAATGGAAAAAAGCAGATGTGAGAATGATAAACTTTTACTACTGTCTGGTACTTTCTCATCAAAAGAGAACAGTTCAACCAAGCAGTATTGTAGCTTTTCCAGCATTAACTACACTCTTAATTCTGCTTTATGTGCCATTGCAACATTAATACTGGCATTTGGCATACATTGGGAGCAAGTATTTAATTGTATCATAGGCCTAGATGATTTAGAGTGGGTGGAAGCTTCCTCTAGAGGGTGTAGAAATTACATTGAAAGGGTTGAGACTGTCTCTGTTTTAATCTCTCTTCTGTCCTTGAAAACAGCAGACCTGGCTAGGAGCATCTGGGTAAAAGAACGTGTGCCTGAAATCACTTCTAACCTTGATCCCGTTGTTTTTCCTCCCTTTAGACTGCGTGGTTTCAAAGCTGAGATCTTTGCTCATTCTTGCTGTGACTGGGTAACTTTGGCCATTATTCTTTTTAATAGGCCACTTGAAACTGGATCAGACAACTTAAGAGAAAATGTCAGATGGGAGGAAAGGTCTGATCCCTGGAGAGACAGCCCCTGGGCCGGGTGAGAGAAGCCGAACAGTTGCTGAGACTGAATTTTGTTTGTTCTTACCAAAGTCCAGCACAAGCAACTGCTACTTTAATTTCAGCCTTTTTCTGCAGGGAACATTCCGAGATCTCATGCTGTGCTCATAAAATTAGAGACTACGGTTAAAATACAGCAACGTATTAAGCGCTGCTTTTGCTAGAAAGAGGCGGCCTGGCCTTAGAGATTCATCTCTGATGCCCTGGGCCAAAGAGCCAAGCTGTGGTGTGTGCTGAGCTGTGCAGGCACGGGGCAAAGTCCTGATGAACAAGAGAGCTCTCACTTCCCATGTGTGCTCCCTAATGAGTTTCCTTGTGCATCGTTACAGCACAACAGCGGGAACAACTGACTGTTGAGCGAGGTGCGCGCTGCTGCCAACAGCCAGACCTCGCTTCAATTAGGCTGTTATTTACATACTGGCTTTTTTTTTTTCAGTGCTGGAGAGGCTGCAGATGCTCCGGCCCATGGAGATATGATGAAAGCCTGTAGTCCTGTGGTGCCTTTGCCAGCTAGAGGAGAGGTGAAGAGCCGCCTTGAGTGACAGCTTTCCAGAGGCAGCACAGAGAGGAGGAATGGTTAAACAAGCTCCCTGAGAATTACTTTTCCTGCAGTGCCCGGCAGTGGGGTAGGAGATACCTGTTAATAACTATGAAGCAGAGCAGGCAGGGACTTTAAGCCTTTTTCATAGGTGTTTGTTTCTACCGAGCTGTATTTAACTCTTGAATGCCTTACTGTGCTGTTGGATGACTCAACAGGCTATATTTAATCTGTTTAGCTATTGTTATAAACAATTTTTTAAGAATAAGGGACACTTAACAGAAGGCTGCAGTGAAGGTGGTTGAAAACCGCTTAAACTAGTCCTCTCCTATAGCTGAAAATGATTAAACCAAGAGAGAAAAGTGACTTAAGATTTATTCCAACCGCAGTACAGTAGTAATATATAGTGTTTTGAAATTGCACAAGTATTTTGTATTTGGAGTGCCTGAAACTGGATGCAGCATTTACACCTAGGAGTAAGCCAGTTAATAGGCAAAACATTATACATGAGAAATAACAGTCCAATGTCCCAAGGTTAATGGCTTGTGAGCATTTGGCTCTCGAGATTGCATCAGCGTGAACAGTTTGCCAACATTTGACAAATTCCACGTGGGGTTGTAAAAAGCAATTGGCACTTCTAGTTTAGACCTTAAATGCTAAGCTTTCTGTTGTAATTTGCAATAACATAATAGTGTTGAGACCTGTAAGTTCCGCATCACATCTTAAAGCGAGTTTAGGTACAAATGAGGAAGTAAATGCTGCAACACAAAAATAGCCCAATCCCTCACACCCGTTTAAAAAACACACTACAATCAACCAAGCGATAGGCACTTCTGTCTTGCAGTACAATATTTGACAAGTGATGGATGATGAAAGAGTTAAAGATCACAACGATTTTAAACCCCAGCCTTACCAAGTGGGTGAAGGTTAAATCAGTCTTTCCCAGCTTCCTGACTCATCACTCACCCTTCCACACAGACATCCTTTAATGTTAAAAGCTACTATAAAACATACTTATCTAGTGAAGCACGGGATTGTTGTTGATGGCTCCCCTTTCCCATACCCCCTCTGTGGCTCTTGAGGAAAAGCTTTGTATTGTTGTTGTTTACATTTCAGTATAAAAATACACATTATTAAAAGTAACTTCTGTCATGAAGGTGTCTTCCAAGCAAGGTGAGAGCAGGAGCACTCGCTCCCAGGCTGTTGGGTGCAGCGGGGAGGTACCGCTAAAGATCTTGCAGACTTCAGGCCCAGAAGCCCACGTGCAGACTAACCTGACAAGCTGTAAGAGTCAAATCCTCCCAAGAGATTTTTTTTAATTAAAAACAGGAGACTGGCTTAGTCTGTTGGAACAGTTGGATCCCTCAGATGTGTCCTTCTGCTTAGGAAGACAAACACCCTAGAGTTACCACACAGCTTCATTTAGCCCCCTTAGTTAGAAGAATATAAAGTTTCTTTTACAATTTCTTTTTACCTAAAGAAGCAGAGGAGCAAGCAGTTACTTCCTCCCCCATCCTTCATCACTAAATAGTGACAGATTTCCCTGATCTCATCATGACTTTACATTACTGTAGCCAGAGATGTGATAGGAAGCCACAGCTCAGACATGAACTACAATCACGACCTTCTGTCCCTGAATAGCTGATGCTCCTCTGTAGAAGCCACAACATCATCAATCTGCTGTGAAGGAGAGGAATCTTTCCACCATACCAGTTTCTTACTGGTATTCACCCCTGCACACACTATCACAGTCCTGAACACACCACACATCCCATCATTTCACTACCCCGTGAATAAGACCACGTACATGGCAGGGAATACAACTGCTGAAATAATTCCTTGTTCTCCTTTGCTCTAGTCTAGTTTTTGTGGAAAGAGGAGTTAAATACTTCGTAATACAGCGCTTTGAAGAATAAAGCAGCAGAGGCAGTATCCAGTGCTATAGATGCGTCATCAGAAATTCTCTATAGGTTAAAAGAAAAATAAAGGGGGGCAACATTTGGATACCAGCCAGTTCAGAGATGAACAGTGGGATGTTAAGTTAAAAAAACAAAATTAAAAAGCTCACACAGGTCATCCTGGTATTTTCACCGTACTCCCTGCAACAGTAAAAAAGCTTTAGTGCAAATACACAGGTTTCCGAAAGCTCTGAAAGTGCTTTGGAGACCTGATGGGTGATCACCCCTTGGCTTTTGTATCTCTCAACACAAAGTCTTCATGTATATCCAGCTTGGCTTGTACAGTCTTGCAGCCTTTATCAGAGTAGATTTTCTGCTCTTTGGGGAAGAACGTCATCTCATCAGCCACCGCTTGAACGATGTTCTCATCGACGACGTAGCCACGGGCTGTCATTTCAGCCCTGACACACATCTTCACGTGCTTGTGCTCCAGGGGCAGGAAGGGGACAAAGTAGTCAATGAGGTTCCTGTCGATGAGGCTGCTGTGCCACAGTCCACCTGGAGGAGTCAGGAGAAAGGGGAAAAACAGGGCAGGGTCACGAGATGAAACCTGTGTTATGAAGTAAAAGGAACTTCCCATTTTCTGGGGAAAGTGACTTACTGTTCTTGTTATTGAAGACTCCAACAGACAGCAGGGGCTCCAGGTCTTTCAGCTGAATCTCCTCCCTGCGCTTTCCACTTGTCCAGAAGTCAAGAGCTGCTTTATTAATTAAGTCACCACCTGCATTGCTATTCATAGAAGAAAAATAAGCAGTGATGAATACAGACACAACCAGAATATTTTTTTTATAAAGACACACATATTGCTAATGTTTGACATCAAACAAATCACCAAAACAGTCAAAAATTTAGGGAAAGTCTCTAGTTCTTTAAATAGCCATCAGCATGTGGTGGGTTGACCGTGGCCAGCAGCCCACGCACCTACACAGCCCCTTGCTCACTCCCTCCCACCTCAGCGGGATGGAAGGAGAAAATAGGAAGGACAGAAGTGAGAAGACTTGTGGGTTGAGATAAAGACAGTTTAATAGGTAACGAAAAGAGGAGCAAAACAACCCCAAGGAAGGCTAAAGAAATCACTCTCAACCCCCACAGTCAGACCAATGCCCAGGTAGCCTCCAAAAAGCCATCAGCTGGAAAGTTGATCCCCCCTGCTCTTCTTTCTCTACCCCAGTTTTTATTGCTGAGCATGACATTACATGGTATTGAATATAAATATTCCCCTGGCCCGTTTGGGTCAGCTGTCCCCTTCTCTTGCCCGCCCCAACCTACTTGCTGGGAGCTGCATGGGAAAAAGAGAAGGCCTTGAGGCTTTGCAAGCACCACGGAGCAACAACCACAACATCAGTGCCTTATCAACACTGTTTTTGGCCTCAAATCCAAGACACAGCACTAAACTGGCTGCTATGAAAACAGTTAACTCCATCCCAGCCAGACCCATGGTGCAGCCATCGCAGAGAGCTTCCACAGAACGTGAGCTCCCATAGGATCCGTGCTCTGGGCCAGGCCCATGAGCTCAGTTGGGGTCTGCTGCCCCACATCAGACCTGCTCGACCACAGCCACAGGCCACTTGAGAGCCCAGAACGCTCCCCTCTGTCTCTACAGAGGGGGTCTTCACTCCAGAGCAGTTCTTTTGCTGTTCTTTGAGTGAGGTCCCACAGAAACATTATCATTACACACACAGATTTATCTTGGTATCTCAAAATGACCAAAATAGGGGCTACAGACCTGAGGAAGATGAAGATGGCTTTCCTGTAGGACACCCTATCAACCTGCTCGTAATAGTCTAAGAACGGCTTGATGGCATCGATGAGACCTGGATGCATTTTGTCCATCTCATCAAAAATGAAGACAGAGTGGGGACAGGCACTGACGTTGCCCCGAATCCAGTTCTGGAGCTGTTCCTGGAACAAGAGGTTGAAAAACACTGAAAAAGTAGGTCTCTTGGGGAAGTACTGCAGAATATTTGTATGTGACAGCCTCCAGGGACACCCTTTCAAGTGTCAGCATCACACACTCAGTGGTTACACTTTTTCCTGAAGAGAGGACCATAAACTCTGTGATTGATCCCTTCACCACATGACACTGAATTTAAAGGTGAATTCTTTCCCTGCTCACAGATAAGAGAATTTCTCATTCTTCCTGCTCCATTTATGGATAAGGCATGAAAACCAGGCAGAGATGGGAAATCTTGAAAGAGAGAAAGCTGCTTTTTTGTTTAAGAAAATCAGTGCTTCATTTTTTTTATACAGAAACGGCATCCCATCTATTTTGGGTACCTTCAAGCATGAAGATCAGAAATCTAATGTCTGGGAATGAAGTCCCTTGGAAAATCTCTCACGTGGGCTACACTTTCTCATTGCATAGTGCGTGGGGGTTGACCCGGCAGCAGCCAAGCACCCCAGCAGGAAGGGAGAGAGAGGGGGAAGAATAAAAGCAAGAAAACTCACAGATATTTTGATAGGTGATGGCAAGAGGGAAAAAAAACCAAGCAAAGGGAATCACACACACCCCGCCAACACCTGCAGACACATGCCCAACCAGTGTTAGAACACCTTGGAAGCCAAACCCCCCCATTCTTCCTTCTTTTACCCCAATTTTTATTACTGAGCATGACAGCACATGGTATGGAATATTCCTGTAGCCGACTGGGCTCAGCTGTCCCAGCTGTGTCCCCTCCCAATCTTTTGCCCACCCCAGCCTGCTCCCTATGAGTAGGGGGGAAAAAAAAGAAAAAAGCAAGTTTTGAGGGTGTGCAAGCAGTAGTGTTCAGTAACCACCAAAACACCGGTGTGTTATCAATGCTGCTTTGGCTACAAATTCAAAACACGGCGCCGCAGGAGCCGCTGCGGAGAAAGTGCCTCCCTCCCTCCCAGCCAACCAGTAGGCGCCGTTTGAATGATGGGATTCTCTCCGAGCAGTAAGCAGGGCAGGAATCAGCAGATGGCATCCGTGAGAGGACAGCACGAGGAAATTACTCTCACTTTACATTTCTTGGCATTTTGGTGCCTTTCTCTTTCGTTTTCTGAATGCGTTCCCTCCTCCCTCTCTCCCAAGTACCAGCTTTGGAAACACCCAGCTGTACACCTCCAGTTGTTGGGTATCTGGGGGACTTGTGCTGCACCAACAGCCAAACCCCTGTAATAAGGGGGTTTAGGGACTCGGGGTAACGGGATTACCTTGTGTCCTTCCTCACCTTGTAGAGCTTGACTTGTTCTTGGTGGGGGAAGTGGAGGGTGGCCAGGAAGAGATGGACAAATTTGCTGCGCAGGCCGGCCGGGTGGACCTGCTCCGCCAAGATCTGGCTGAGGAAGTTCTTGCCGGTGCCGGCCCAGCCGTGGAGCGAGAGCGTCAGCGGCTTCTTGGGGCTGGGGTTGTTGGTGAAGCCCATCACCGCCCTCAGCACCACATCCTTGGCCAGGTGCTGCCCGAAGAGCTTGGCATCCAGCTGTGCCTTCAGCGCTGGGGGGAGAGGGAGAGCTCAGCATTGTGTGGCCACCCATGGGTGCTGGTCACCAGCCATGCACCAAGCAAGCTTTACATGGCCACCCATGGGTGCCGGTCACCAGCCACACACCAAGCAAGCTTTGCATGGCCACCCATGGGTGCTGGTCACCAGCCATGCACCAAGCAAGCTTTACATGGCCACCCATGGGTGCCGGTCACCAGCCACACACCAAGCAAGCTTTGCATGGCCACCCATGGGTGATGGTCACCGGCCACCCACCAGACAAGCCTGGCATGGCCACCCATGGGTGCTGGTCACCAGCCACGCATCAAGCAAGCTTTGCATGGCCACCGATGGGTGCCGGTCACCAGCCACACACCAAGCAAGCTTTGCACGGCCACCAATGGGTGTTGGTCACCAGCCACACACCAGGTGAGCTCGGCATGGCCACCCATGGGTGGTGGTCACCGGCCACCCACCAGACAAGCCTGACATGGCCACCCATGGGTGCTGGTCACCAGCCATGCACAGGTTGAGCTCGGCATGGCCCCTGCCGGGCACGGGTCTCAGCATGGCACGGCCACCACCAGGCACACCGGGGGCTGCCCCGGGCAGTGACCAGTTACCGGTGGAGCTCCGTGCCAGGGCTGGGGACCCAGCGCGGCCCGCCACCCCCCGTCCCCGCCGTACCGGTGGCGTTGATGCGGTGCCCGTCGCTGGGGCAGCACTCCACGTAGCTGCAGTAGAAGTTGGGGTGGGACAGGTAGCCGGTGATGGCCCAGGCCACGCCGATGGCCAGGCTGACGCTGAGCGGCTCCAGCGCCGCCAGCCCCGGCAGCAGCAGCCAGAGCAGCCCGGCCGCCCGCAGCATGGCGACCCCGCGCCCGCTCCCGATCCCGGTCCCGCTTCCGCCTGCCGGGCAAACGGCCGCCCCGCCCGTAGCCGCAGCCGCCATCTTTGTGAAGGGCAAGGGCGGCCTTTCCCTGCCCGGCTGGTGACGTTAGCGGGCCGTGTGAGGGCGGCCTCGCCACCGCCGCCGCCTCAGGCCCTCGCTCCCCTCAGGGAAAGCTGGGCCCCGTTCCTGCCCTCACCCCTCCGAGGGGACCCATCTTCTGTCCCCGTCCCTCCCCTCGATGCCACCGGCTCTCCCTACAAGACCCCGGCGCAAATGGCATCCCGAGCTGCAGGCGGGAGCCTCTTACCCCTCTTTCCCCGCTGCGGGCGGGAGCGTGCCACCATGGCTGGGTGCATAGAATCATAGAATCATAGAATCGTCTACAAAAAAAACCCAAAAACCAAAAAACAAACCCCGCTGCAGGCGGGAGCCTCTTACCCCTCTTTCCCCGCTGCGGGCGGGAGCGTGCCACCATGGCTGGGTGCATAGAATCATAGAATCATAGAATCGTCTAGGTTGGAAGGGACCTTAAAGATCATCTAGTCCAACCATCAACCTAACTCTGACAAAAAAAACCCAAAAAACAAACTCCACACACCACTAAACCATATTCCTGAGGACCATGTCAACGCGTCTTTTGAACACCTCCAGGGATGGTGCCTCAACCACTTCCCTGGGCAGCCCATTCCAATGCTTAATAACTCTTTCAGTGTAAAAATGTTTCCTAATATCCAACCTGAACCTCCCCTGGCACAGCTTGAGGCTGTTTCCTCTTGTCCTATTGCCTGTAACTTGGGAGATGAGACCGAACCCCACCTCTCTACCCCCCCCCTTCAGGTGTCAGGGGACAGCCAGTATAAAACAGACTGATATTATTACTGAGAATATTATTTATTAATAGGTTTTATTAATTAGGGCAAACAAGGTGCAAACACTCTTGCCACAGAAGTGGGAGACTTTCCTCTTTAAAATACTTTGTTTGGGAATGTTTGTGGCAAGGAGAGCAAACCTTATCACCCACCTATGTCCCTCTTCTGTGAACTCTCGTGATTGTTGTGGTGTGCTGTGTATTTATTTATTCAAGAGTTCTACAGATGGTGCCTCTGGTGGGGGACAGCCTGAATCCCAACAAGGAGTAGTGTGTAGAGTGAGCTCCTGGGAGGGAAAGGGGAGGTATTGGTGCTTCCATTTGCTGTGGTCTTGTAACAAGATGAGGCATTTGGCCTTGTAGTGCCTTAGGTGCTCAGAGTCACTCTGGACTCTACAGTCTTGCAGCCTTTGCTGGAGTAGAGTCTCTCTTCACTGGGGTAGTCAGTCATTGCCAAGGCAATCTCCGCAATGAGGTCTTCATTCTCGGGATGCCCTTGCACGCGCAGCTCCTGCCGGACACACTCTCTCACGTGCTTATATTCCAGGGGAAGGAAAGGGATGAAATAGTCAATCAGGTTCTTCTGGATCAGTTGACTGTGAAAGAAGCCACCTGCAAGAGAGAATGGGAGCTTTACCATCAGAGTGCTGTGGAGGCCAGTGTTTAGGTGCACCCTTCATGGATCATTTTGCAGAAGACATCAGCATTCCTGGGACTGAGCCCTGAGCCCAGAGGTACTCACTGTTTTTGTTCCTGAAAATTTCCTCTGAGAGCAGAGACTGAAGCTTCTTCACAGGAATGTCTTCTCTTCTCTTCAGACTTCTCCAGTAATCGAGGGCAATCTCTGTTACCTTATCTCCACCAGCATTGCTGTTAGGAAAGAGATTCACTGGCTCATTAGAGCTGTATCTTCACCATCTTTATTGCTCAGATCTCAGCAGTGGTTTAGGTCACTCTGTGTGAATCTGCACTGGAGTGGAGGTGACATGTCCCTACATGTGGGTGTTGCCCAGAGATGGAAAGTGATAAGGACAACACTACCTCCCAAATGACAGCAGTGTCTGATGGGATGAGCTCTCCTTTGGCATGAACTACTGTGTTTGTCATTTAAGCATAGCAGGGGATTGCCAGGTGTTAATGAGAGGCTCGCTAACGAGCTGCTACTCATGGTGGTAACTGATGTCTCAAGCTGAAGTAGTTAGCTGGCCATGTGTTTGAATGTAAAGGCAAGTTAAGAGGCAGGGCAACCCAAAGCCTGGGGTTTGGGCTTGTTTCAGTCATGTGCTGTCAGCAGAGCTGGGGTGACACTCAGCAAAGGGATTTCCCAGGAATAACACCTGAAGGAATTCTGCTCCCTTGACCTGTGTATGCAAGTTGTCTTCAGTAGGTGAGTTTTCCCCTCTCTGCCTCTAAAGAGCTATCTAGGGGAGTCCCACCCATCTTACAAAGAACTTCCTGCCTTACAGTAGGATGATAATGCTGGAGAAAACATATTTACTGACCACTGGGGAAGTGGCCTCTCCAGCACTTTTGGAAGCCACTACAGATACTTGTCCATTTCCCATTCACTTGAGGAATGGGAGCCTTTTCAGCAGTTCACTTCTCTTTATAGTGTGAGATGTGACACAGTGGCTGTACATGTTCATTGACAACACATCTGTAAAGACAGACAGCAAGGGACTTTGAGCTGCTCAGCTGCAAACCTGTCAGCAGCAGCTCTTACTCCCTTTGTCCCTGCTGATTCTGTGGGACTGTAATTCCCTTTTGGCTTTTCTTACTTCAGAAAGATGAAGATCGCCTTGCCATAATAAATGCCATCGATCTCTTCGTGGTAGCCGAGGAATGGCATGATAGAGTCTATCAGGCCATGTGGCATCTGATCCATTTCAGAGAAGATAAAAAGGGACCTTGGACAGGCACTGACATTGCCCCGAATCCAATTCTGCAGCTGCTCCTGTGAGAAGAGGCAAAATTACCTGGGAGGTATGCTCCCAGTTGCAGATAAATTGGAGAAAGTGTGGTAAAGCTGGAAGTACCTTATAGAGGTGGACATGTGAAAGGTATGGGAAGTGCAGTACTGTGTTGAAGTGGTGCACAAACCTCCGTCTTGGTATATTAAACTGATAGAGGTTTTCTGCGATGATGCTGCTGACAAACGTTTTGCCTGTTCCAGTCCAGCCATGGAAGGACATCACCAGGGGCTTCCTGGGCCGTTCGGAGTGCATATTTGCACTCAGAGCTCTCAGAACTATCTGGATAGCAAGATGCTGTCCAAAGACTTTTCGATCCAAATCCATCTTTAAAACTGAAGGAATAGAGAGAAAAGAATCAGAAAACTCTGTATGATTACCCCTTCCCCTCCCCCGTTTTTTTTTTTTTTTTGGTTCCAGCTGAATGACAATCAGGGAGAATAAATGCTTACTGCCCTTCGGCCACGGTGAGATTGTGAATCAGCAGAGAATCCAACTGAGGAGCAAAGTCATGAATCAGACTCTTGCTGGCATTTATGGGCAGCAAGCAGTTAGTGTGAGGTAGGCAGGAGTCCCAGCGGATTGTGGCTGCTGCCTCCTATAAAGTCCTGGGGTGAGATCAAATGTATTTGCAGAGGCTTGTCCATTGCATGTGCTAAATTCTCGTTAACTGTTTTTGTGGCACCTAGCATACCTTGCATTTATAGAAAAATGCGCTTCTGTTGCTGCAGGAAGTTCTCTTAAAAAGTACCACAACTGGTGTTTCAGTGGCTAAAGTCCTAGCAGACAGCCTGGCTGTGAGCAGCAGCTCCAGAGCTGGTAGGAAGCGACATACTGAAGTACCTGGGGGCACGCAGGTCTCCAACAGTTGAGGATTTATTTTGGAATCTGTGGCCCAGCACTGAAATGAAGCAATGCTTGTCATCCCATGACAAAGGGAAGGGGGATTTCCAGGTGGCAGGATCAGGAGTTTATGGTTAAAAGATTTATGGTTAAAAAGCTCTTTTTCAGACTATGCACTAATTCCCCGCAGGCCAGGGTGAAACAACCCTTTCTTCCCCAGTTGCTGAGGACTGCCAGCCTGCTTGTCTCGGGGAAGCGAAGCAGCATGCTTTTAATCTAGACTTACCACTAATTGCTACTCATTTGACATATATTACAGGCAACCACTGTCTGGGGTGTGGGATACCACTGGGGTGTCCGTCTCAAGAAGATGTGGGTTTATTTCTTTAGCTCTTAGCCTTGAATTCACCTCCAGAATTTTGCCTCCTCCTGCCAATATAAACCAAGACACCAGCAAGGGAAATGCTCTGGTACTGCCATGAGAAGCAGGGTCCCTGACCACTTGTGGGAGAAGCAATATGCAGTTAGTACAGCTTTTGCCTTCTAAAGCCACGGTGGGTGGTAACTTCTACCTTTCTGCAACCACCCCGAAAGTGGCTGGCACGAAAAAGGAAGCCTCACCACCCTGGGAAGGACCATCAGCTGGTCTCACGGACAACTTGGCTCAGGGTGCCCTTGCCACTGCCTTACCTGATAAGTTCAGCGTGTCCCTCATATTGCAGCACTCCAGGAAACGGCACTTAAGCCAGGACTGAGGGGAGAGGAGCTGCCAAGCGACAGCAGCACCACCCGTGAGGATTGAGGCGCTGAAAGGGTCCAAAGCTGGCGTCAAAGTGGGCACAAAAATAAAGAATGCAGCAGCATTCGTAAGCTTCATGGTGGCTGGCTCAGCAGGAAAAGAAAGCAAAACGGAAAGCAAAACAGAGATTGCAGAATAACTTCCTGAAGTGTGGGGCCTGAGGCTATGCGAGAGGATGGAAGCCAAGACTCCTGTAAGCTGGAGGTGTTAATGAGTTAACAGACTTATCACGCTGCTCCTTGAGAACTCAAAGTGTTGGAAGCAGGGTGTCTCTGCAAGGGTAGAGTGAGAGTTTCATCAGAACAATCCCAGCTCCGAGGGGAGCAGGACTGGAACCTCACTGCATCTTAAGGTGCTAATTGGTCTGGTGATTAACCAAGAACATAGCAATTCTTGGTTTGGGCTCAGTTCAGAGTGGGTTGTGCACCTGGCATTGCAGAGCCCAAGGATTTCTGTAGCAGTGGCTGGAGCTCTGCGACTCGCAGGACTGAACGTGCCAGGAAGCTGCTTTAATAAAACCAAGTTCTCAGCACAGATACTTTGTCCAAACAACTCCGTGAAGTGTGTTTGCAAAGGGGAAGGACAGACACTGAAACAGCTTCCGTTTTCTCAGCAAATACTTTTTTTTTGAAAAGGTGAAAAAGATGTGAAAAGCACTTTCAAGTAATTCTCATTTTATTTTTAAAATCTCATGGGAAAAACACTGAGCAGCATCATTTATTATTCAAAATACATGCTCAAGATTTGGCGTCTCACTTGAAACAAGTGCCCGGTGCTGCCAAACGCCGAGCAGCCGGGAAGCCCCGTTGTTCCCTATTTTGAGAGTCCTCGCTGTCAGCTGCCATTGAGTCTTGAGGTGGGCACAGCTTAGACTCTCACCTTGTTATTTCTGGGTAGTTTGCCCAGATAACTCACTTACAGAGGGGTGTCCTCAAAGCCCCAAGGTTTGGGCTGCCGAGGAGTTAACTCCTGTGGAGCAGGGCTTTCCGCCTGCAGTCTCTCCATCAGGAGACCCGGAGGCTGCACAGAGGCCAGAGGAAGGCATTGGCAGTGGCACTGCAGGTTTACCTGTTGCCTGCACTCTGTCAGAGCTCTCTTCAAGTCTTTTGTACAAAGGTGGTTTAATATCGCTGAAAAAATGCTGGGAATTTTGCAGGCAACTGCTGGTTCCTTGATGCAGCAGGTCTCTGCGTTTGGCCGTGCTGAACGCTAGATGGGGTGTCAGACAAAGGTTTTAGGCCAGGATTTGCAGGATAGAACAACTATTGCAGAAAACCAAGTCGTGCCTGAGACAAACAGAAGAGAGAGTACACATCTGCAGAGTTGACCGCTTGTGTTACGGAACGTGATTTCTTGGGACAGCACACAACCCGGCTGCTCAGCCTTCACAGAGGGCGAGAACTTCACAGGCAAGTTCAGCAGGAGACTGAGAACAGCCAGAGTCATCTTATAAAGGAAGATGGGGAGTTTGAGAAAAGAAATGAGGCTGTTTAACTGTGATCTGTAGATTTTCTTGGTTGTACGTCAGAATTAAAGGTGAAAGCAGGTCGCGTTGCCCACCTCACAGGTTTCAGCAGATATTTCACCATTCCTCTGTAGAAACGGAGTGTGGTCTCACAAACACTGAAATGGATTGTCACCCCTGAAATGGATTGTCACCCCTGGGTCTCTCTGGAATAAAATGTAGTGCCAAATTGTGTCATACAAAAGGTGAATCAGTTTCATAGTTTATGGTCCATGCTTTCAAATCCAGCTGGCACAGATTCTCTTCTGACTGATGTGTGAAAGGGGTGAGGAGATGTCCTTATTAAGTTTTTCATTGTGGTCTTGTGTCATTTCTCAAGGTCTCACCAGCCTGGAATTGACTACATCTCCCAAAATGCAAATAGGAAATGCAAAGTGATGTGCTAGAAACAACACAGAGAAGGAGAATTACCTCATCTACGCAAAAAGAAGGAGTAGCACAGGACACATCTATAGATCTTCTCCTTTCCATGTGGGAGGGAGGTGGCATATATTTCCTATACAACAATAGGATGTATGCTGCATAACAGGTACCAGATGGGTGTTTAAATAACCTTCAGCTGCAACATGTCATGCTGTTATCTCATTATCCCTTACAAGTTAAATGGGTTCAAGCTGGGCCCGGACATGGATGAGATGTCTAATAGCGGTGGTGGGGCTGACATTGATGGCAATTTCCTTGAACAGCTGTCTGGAAGCTCCAAGTGGAGCACAGACCCTGCAACACACACTCCGCAGTGCAACGTCTTGTCGCCTGTTGTGTTGTGCTGATGAACATGTTGTTCTTCTGTCTCAATGCCCTCCTGAGCCCTGGGCACAGAATTGGCATCCTGTCATGTATTCACACTGGCCCCCCGGCCAGCAGAGGGGATGGTGGTGGTCACCCACCAGTGGGTCATCACAAATCGGTTGCCACGAGCTGAAAGTACTGAAAAATTGTAGCTGAGAAGAACTTTCAAAAAGCGATAGTTTGGGATATCTGTGATTTGTGGTGTTGATTAGTGGTGGGAAGGTGAGGGTGTGGGAGAGGTTAAGGATGTCGGGGGATTACAGGGAGAGGAAAGGTAGGGATTTGGGGAGCAGTGGTATGAGCTGGGGGATATGGGGTGTTTGAAGTGAGTAATTTGGTGTGCTAAAACTATTGTGATAGGGGAGGTAGTGGAGATGGGGTGGGTGTGTTCAAAGGGAGAGATAAGGGATGCAGACGTGGAGTACTTAAGGCCAAGGGTGAGGAGAGAAGAAAGTCCCAAAGGAGAGCTTTGCCTGGCCTTACTCTGCTTTCAGTGTGTTGAAATTTTCTCTCATCCACTCACAGTTTGATTTGTGCATTGTTGGTTTAAAGTCAGCATTCTTAAGACTTTGGGCTCGCAGCTCCATGGCAGGGAGCCTAGAGAATTTGGGATATGGATGGTTAGCGTGGCTTTCTGATCACGAGGCAGCATACCTCGCAGATGGCTGGAGAGCCAAGAAACATAATGTCTCCAGCCAGGGGACAGAGTGCTAGGAATCAGTGTTGCAGCCCTGCCTTGAGTTCATGGAGTGCAAGAGGTTTCCAGGTAAGAATTGTCGGGTCAATGAATGAATGCTTTTCCCAGAAAAAGTCTGTATTTTTGTTGGAGAATGTATAAGGTCCTCAGTATTTCCAAGAGTTTTAGGAAAGAGGTTTGGTAATGTGACTGTTATTTCACACGAGGTGCTGGGCTGAGTTTCTCGCTGAATTTGACAAGAAGAAGTGAGAGACTATTTTCCCTATGTTCAGTTTAATTGCTACCTGAACGTATCTCAGTCCACATCTTCTCTTTTGTCCCTGCCTTCTGACTCTGGCTAGACGTTCTCTAATGCTCCGTGGTTTGGGTTTGTTTTCTTTCCCCACTTCAAATTCAGCATCATCTTCCAAGTGCTCCTTTTCCTAAAAATAGAGAGGAGGAAGTGACAGGAAAGGGCTGCCACTCTTGACGTACATTGGGATCTTTTAAGGGGGGGATTGTGGTGGGCTTTATCCAAATACAGAGCCTGGCTAAGCTCTGAGGACGACGCTAATGCTGCGGAAACGTTCTGACTCACTCGAATGTGTTCATTGACCTTTCTATAATGTGACAGTAGCAATAACACAAGACACCAAAATTGACATTAATGTTGAGCAAACATTGTCTAATCCTAGCAACACCCAGGGAGTCAAGAGACTCTGTCATCCTCCTCTTGCAGGTAGGAAAACTGAGGTCTGCAGATGATGAAAGTTCTTCCTAACGTGGCATTTCATAGCAAAGGGTTTAGCAATTCTGCCTTTGAAATCTTTACTCAAGAGCTTGAGCCATGATTTGCCTTGGGCCGGCTTGAAATCCTTGTCTGTGGTAGAGAAGTGGAGTCCCTTGGGTCAGTGTGTCTGCTGAGCTGTGTGAAGAGGGACAGTCCAGCAAGGAAAGGCATGGATGAGCTTGGGATTTGAGTGAGGTGGGACACCATACACATGTCCAAATAAATCTGCCCAGGTGAAATAACTCATTTGATCATGTCTGAACTCTTGTAAAAATTCTGATGTACTAGTAGGGATTTTTTTTTTTTGTCTGGATGCTGTCTCTACAAAATGCAGTCAAGAGGTTCTTCCTTACAACAAGAGAAAAGGATTTCCCATCTGGATGCCCAACAGTAAAGCCCGTTTTCCTGAGCCTGAATTGTGGCCAGAGACCAGTCTGATTGTGCTGTACAAGCAGAATAACCAGCCCCAGGGGCCTTACAGTGTGTGGATGCAATGGTGGTCCAGATCAGAGCTTCACCTGGTCTACAGTGGTACAGCCCCTACCCAGAGCAATGTACAGCATCTGAGGATCAAGCAAGGTTTAGCAGTGCTGCTAGTGACCTTTGTCCAGGGTGAAAGCTGAAAATCTCTGCAGAGGGAGATAAACTTGATATTTAATCTGGTATTGAGTGGTTTTCAGCAGGTGGAGCTACACAGGTCGTGTTACCTGGGAGGGCTAGGAGTGAGAGGAGGGGTGAGGAGGTATTTAAGGCCATGCTTGATCTACAGTATCAATGTGGGTGAGGGAAGCAGCCGTCTCGCATTTCTTGCCTCCCGTGGGAACTTCCTTGAAAGGTAATGTTTTATAGATAGAAGTGTAAGGTGACAAGCTGGAAGGGCATTTCTTTGCTCTTTATGTGGTGAAACCTGGTGCTGAAACCTGTTTGATCTTTCATACCAACTCCATCAAGCAATGATGGATTCTCAGAAGAAGCACAGGGAATTACTTAAGTGCCTTGCAGCCAGACTGGCTCTGTGCCTCCATGGACCACTGTGTGCTCCAGAGGGAGAAGGGGTGGAGAGAGACAGCTCTTGGCCTTTGGGAAAAGCGAGAGGTTTCTGTTCATCTGAACAGGAGATCCCAGGACTGCGGTAGTGACAGGCTTTGAGGAGAACAGAGCTTTTTAGTCTGTAGCTGGGTGATACAGCAGCTCAGGATCTCATGGTACCACCCAAAGCCAGGTGCAAATCATCATCAGCAGCAGCCACCTATGGACCATGCAAATCCACCTGGGCTGGCAGCTGAGAGAGGCAGCCTCAGGGCAGGAACTGAGGAAGGCAAAGCTGGGTGCAGGGACCCGGGTTTTACTAGCCTCGCCTTTTCACCCCTTGCTGGGGTAGAGCCAACCCTGCTAATTGCCTCTGGGATCTGATTTCATCTCCATCTTGCACAACAGATTCCTTGAATAATGCATGAAGCGGTGGCAGATCAAGCCAGCGATGGGCTATCGGGTTGCATTTGCATGCTGGCAGTTAGGCTCTGTTTTGACTTGTAAACTAAACATTCATGGTGCAGACATCCTCTGTGGTTTGGTGATTAGATCTGGAACTTCGTTTGGACTCCAGGGGTCATCACGGTGCTGTTACCCAGCTCTGGGTAAGTCGCATCATCTTCCTAATTTGTCATGTGTTTCCATGACATGAGCAAGAGGGAAAGGAGACCCCATAGAAAGATTATCATCATCATCTTAATTTAAATTGTGTTTCATTATGGAACTTACTGTCCCAGGAAGTAATTTAATTTTAACAGTTTGCACAATGGACTTGATGTGTGTAATTATCAAGTATAATTGTCATGTATGACAACAAATTTGCAAGAAAGAGAGTTAAACCTTGTGCTGTCTTCATTGATAAAACAGGGATTTGGATTGCATTCGCCTCAATCCCACCTTTGTATTTTTCCCTTCTTTTTAAAATTGAGCTCAGAATCTGAAACCTGAGACTGTTCCTGTTTGGCTTTGACTGGGCTCCAGTTTGGGTCTGGGACATGCTTTCTGGTTTTGTTCTCCTGACCGGCTTGGAAGCAGCTGGAGTGGAGTAGCTCTTGTGCGAGCCTGTCTGCTGTGTGTAGCAATAGCTCTCGTTGAGAGAACAAAAAACAAGAGGAAAACTTTAGCCCATATTCTGTCTTGGAACTTGAATTGTGTTGCAAATAATAATTTACGGATAAAAATTTTGTGAAAGGGGTGAAACCTGAACTCGATGAAATAAGAAAACACTATGCTTACGTGGCGGGGAGGATTGCTACGGGAAGAGGATTACAGGGCATAACTCACACTGTGCCCTCTCTCCAGTCACGGGCTCTGATGTGGCGAGTGGCTTGTATTTCATCCAACAAATATAAGGTTGGGGTTATTAAGCAGACATCCCCATCCAACGCTTTGGGACCCTTAGGTGAAAAAGGATTTTAAAGTGCTCAATAGGTTTTGGGTTGGACTAGAATCAAAGGCTGTGTTTGGCTTGGGGTTTGCAAAACCAAACACGTTGCTCTTTCACCCATCTACTGTGGAAGAGCCGTAAATACAGGTCACTAAAATTAGTCTTGCAAAACAGCTATTCTGACTGGCGCCTCTGTTATTCCTGCTTCTCTGACTCCAACTTACGCTTAAATGGAGACCTTTGCCCGGTTTTGATGAGCCGCAGCAGTTGGCGTTGAGGAGCAAGTAGGTTCACCAGAAGAAAACAACTACTTGCTGCTGTAACAGTTCTTCCATTTGTTCAGACAGGCCAGGTCTGGCTGCCCTTGGAGAGTTGTGGAGGTTATGGAGCTGAGCTCGGTACATACCAGCTGGTTGCAAGGCAAGAGAAGAGCACCGGGCGGTTGGGCAGTGAAGGCTAAAGGACAGCAATGCCTCTTCAGGTTCCTGGTTTGTGGGAGAGCATTAGATATGGAGACAGATTAATCAATGTTAAATAAGGATGGAGGATCAGGAAGGGATCTGAAAATGTTAGGGTTTTTTTCCAGGAGATATGTTATCTAACAGGAAGAAAAATATACTCGGCTAAAATAAAAGATTGCTTGCAGGACTTTAGTTTCCAGCTATTGTTAAAATGTGTGTTTGAAAGCTGGGAACGCTGTGGGCAACAGCGAGCTGGAATAAGTTAAAAAGAGGAGAATGGATGTACTCTACCAAGAACAATGTTAAGTCCATGCTAATAGCATAGTGAGAGAGGAGACTGTGATGGGTGTACAGAAAGTCCCCAAAGGAACGGAGATGTCCATGCTAGATCTATTGCCAGATGGATGCAGAGCGAGTGTCCCAGATCTGTCTTCTTACATAGTTGAAATTCCTTCAGTTTGGGAGTAGCCCCTCCAGGGTACTAAATAACTAGGTGTGGAGTCATCCTAGACCCCTCAGTGAGGACTTGAGGGCATTTAAAAGAAAAATGAGCTGAAGGACAGTTGGAGTGCGAGGGGTGAAAATAGTTGGCAGTCATGTGCTGGTCATCTGCTTGCTGCAGTGGTGGAGGGAAATAAGAAAGTATGACTGGGATAATAAAAAGCATGGAGGAATCTCCTTTGAAGAGAGATGAAAGTGAATGGGACTGTGGTAAAGCTGAGTAAGAGGTGATTTCACAAACACATATTGAAGGAGGAGTATGTTGGACAAAGCTGAGCAAGAACTGCTGTTCTTCCTAACCCCCCGTCTGTCTCTCCACGACATGAACAAAAAGGGAAGGAGATCCCATAAAAAGATGATGATTATTACCATCATCATCTTAATTTAAATTGTGTTTCATTATGGAAGTTATTGTCCCAGGAAGTAATTTAATTTTAATAGTTTGGAAAATGACTTGATGCATGTAATTATCAAGCATTACCCGCAAATGTGACAGCAAATTTGCAAGAAATAGTATTAAACTTTGTGATTCAGAGCTGAAGTTAATCTCTGACTTCTGAAGACTGGATGAAGCAGGGTGTATGGGGCCAGGGAAACCTCAGTCCGTTGCTGGCTACCACAGGGGCTTGAGCCCCATGGCTGGTACAACCCAGCAAGCTCCAAGCTCCTGTTGGAGAGCAGCAGGTCCTTTCCATCAGTGAACAAGCTCACAAACTTCCCCCAGCGTGGTATGGTGCAGCACAGGTCCCAACCCTTTTCTGTTGCCTAACTCTCCTTGTGGGACAGCTCTAGCCCTGCTAATGTGGCCATAGCATCCTCCAAGCTCCTGTTGGAGAGCAGCAGGTCCTTTCCATCAGTGAACAAGCTCACAAACTTCCCCCAGCGTGGTATGGTGCAGCACAGGTCCCAACCCTTTTCTGTTGCCTAACTCTCCTTGTGGGACAGCTCTAGCCCTGCTAATGTGGCCATAGCATCCCTTGGCCTCCCATCTCTACACCCTTTCCACAGCAGCCTTCCCACCTGGATGCAGCTTCTCCCCTGCTAATGGGACAGCACTTCAGTGCTGTTCAGTTTTTGGCTGAGTTGGTGGCACTATTAACAGAAACTTGCTGTGTTAGACCAGATGCATTCTGCTGCTTTGTAAATATTTGTACTGAGCACCAATCTCCTCATGGAGGGCTGTGTAGAGCAGTCAGGGTTGGATAAACACAGGGTGGAGCAGATTTCTGGGCACACACCATGGACATGAAGACATAGCTGCAAATCAAGAGAGTAATCTAAACTTGTTGATGGATCATTCAGGCGGGGAAGAAATCTCAGGACAGTTAGCCCAAGTGTCAGTGCCTGTGGAGTAGCCTGGAGAGGTTTATCTACTTCCTTGCATCATTCAGGGCAAATTATGGTCTTGATAAAGTTGGGGGATCACTCTGGGGAGTTGTATGGTCCCACATTCCTGTCCCTTTCTTCACTGTGGGTTTGGGAAATATGCAGTGACTGGTTTTAACTTTCAACTGTGGGAGATGTTACATTGCACAGGGTATGCAATCACTGCTTTGATGTCCACGCAGGGGCCTGTGAGCTTCATTCCCTTCTTCTTATCTCCTGTTCTGCTGCCTCCGGACATGACTGCAGCCTGGGTCATGCTCTGTGACTGCTCCCACCACTGTGAGCAAGAGGACAGCTGAAACAGCAACGCAATAAAAAGCTTCCAGGCAACAGGGGCTGTAAATAATGCAGCTAAATTACTCCTTGCTTTCCAGGCTGATTATGGGTAGGGTCTTTTTAGCATTGCACGCGGGGTATTTTTATTAATAACAATAGAGTTGAGACCTGGACCACCTTTCTCCTGGCTGCTGAGACGCTGAAGCAAGCCTGAAGGATGTGTTGGGCATCACCCAGAGCAGGGGAAAGAAAGGGAAAGTTTTAACATTTATCTGGGTCATAGCTACAGGCTGACAAGTGACTCACTTGAAAAACCTCAAGCTGCCAAGAAGCTCTGACTTCTGTCTGAGTCAGGTCTCTTGACAAAGAGGCCCTGGTCTCCTGCGCAAGGAAGCCCACCCAGCTTTCTGCTGCTGAGGACCTTGCTGTGGGAAGTGAGAACATTTAGGAGATCAGCATATGTGATAAAGAGATTTAGAAAACATGACCTATAAGGAAGGGTGGGAGGAAATGCTGCTGTTTAGTCTAGGGGTGATGGAGGGTAGGCAGAAAACCCGGGGTTTTAAAAAAATAAGCTCTGTTTTGGAAAGTTTTATGCTGGGTGAAGCTCTATGGCAAGGCCAAGGAGGAAGGCTCTCCTTAGAGTTGGTCTCGCCAGGATGGTCTGGCCACTCTCAGCTGGGGCACAGGCAAGCAGTGAAGCACTTTCCATTCCCTCTTGTCCTGTATTTCCATGTCTCTGACAACTTGAAAATACCTTTCTGTTGAAAAGGGGACTTAAAGGGCTTTAAAATGGACGAGGTCTGAAGTCTGTTGTTCTTCCTGGGTTTCAGAGCAGGGTTAACAGCCCAGGAGTTAAGAGGTACCCACCTGCCAAAAAAAGTCACTGTTCTTAAACTGGGCACCACATTGCACTCCTGAGGAGGAGCAGAGCCCTGTGGATCAGCACAGCAGGAAGTAACAGCTCTTGGCCAGGCACTGAAGAAAAGAAAGGCCATCTTGGTTTGTTTTCTTCTTTTCTTCTTGAAGCTGCTCATCAGCTGTTGAATGTCAGATTTCCATAAGGCTGAAATCTGGGACCACATCTGCTTTTTCTCCCAGCCCTGTTAGTGAGCCAATGCTCTTAATGCTGTAAAACGGCCCCTGATTCCTATTTCTCCATAACACAGCACGTGGAGGCAGAACCACGCAGTATCCATTACCTTTGCTCTTGCTCAAGAGCATCCCACCAGGGGATTTGTGTTTACTTTGTAGTTTTGCAAATGCTTGAAGTCTAGGAAATGTTCCCCGATTCTGAAATTTTTGGCAGCAGGATTTGTTTCTGCTCTCTCCCAGCCTGGTGGGGAAAATCCCTCTTTTTGGGCAATAACGTAAGTGGGTTTGCCTGTTGTTTACAGCTGATGGTATCTGGTTCTTGGGAAGAGAAACACGTCACAAGTTGCTGTGGTGTGGCTAAGTGAGAGAGATGCCAGATTCCTGCACACCCCAAGCCCTGACCTATCTTCTACCTACCTCATGGCATCAGTGGCAGGTGGAGCTTTGCTTCAAGCCAGATTTTAAACCAGCTGGGTCAGAGGGAGAAACCAGGAGAGAGGAGAAATAACTTCCCTCAACCCCTCTCCTAGCAGGGCTGCATCCCTGAAGGCACAGAGCAGCGTAGCCAAGGAATTCTTTCCTCTAAGAGAAAGCCCAGGCATGAATCCCAGGCTCAGAATAAGAGAAAATAATCTGCCTTCCACGTGCTCACAGCCTGGTGGCCTCTCTTCTAGTGTCTTCTTGCTGTCCCAGCAGCAGGGGATGTAGTGACTCCTCTGTAGCCAGGGTGGGTAGGACAGTTTGGGGCAGGAGAGTGGCTGAGAGCAGGAGCAGTGGATGGAGCTGGAAGGAGAAGGCAGGAGGACGTGTCACTGCTTCTCACTTGGTCCCTGTCCTGGGGCTGGCTGACAAACTGCAGCTTCTTCTGCTTCCCTTTCCCTGCCACTCGGAGCCCCCACACCCCTCTCCCTTCCCCAGGTCTCTCCTGCTGGCTTTCTCCTACTGCAGGCATCCGGTCTTCTGAGTGTGAAGGACTATTTGGGAGGGTCTGATCCCACATTCCTCATGCTTGAGACTTCTCAGATACTCCAGCCAGTACAGTCACTTTAAAATGCAAAACAGACAAAATCTGCCTGAGTTTGCCAAAGACTGAAGCATCCCATTTGTTCCAGGCGATGCTAACGCTGGCGGTTTCACCGTTGAGTGACTTTGCTGTATCTTCTGCTGTCCTGCACCCTGCAAGGAGCCGTGAGGAGCCCAGGAGCTGGGGGACAAGAAGCTCCAGGTGAAGCAACGGGATTTCGTTCATCTTGAGAAGAAGGTGCGTCACGGTGATGTGTGACTTTCTGTGTAGGCTGAGGAGTGCACGCAGGTGGAGCACCTTTCTCTTTAATAAATAGCCAAACTGCTCATGCCTTTACTTGAAGCAGCGTTTGATGAGCCAACACAGCACAACCTCCCATGGGCAGCCGGATTTCCCAGGGCTGGGCGCAGCCAAGGGCAAGTGATCACTGGGGCAGGGCACGTCTGCAGGCTCCAAGGCTTTGTGGTGGGAGAAGCAGGAAAAATGGCAGGGAAGAAGGGCACCGGTGCCCGCGGCAGCGTCACCCAGCACGTGGGAGCACCCTGGAGAAGTGCCACCCGCCTGCCTGTCTCCTCCAGGCTGGAGCAGTCCCCTCGGGCTCTTTGCCCAGCCAAGCTGTCGGATGTAATTGCTCTTTGGGAAAACTTTGGGGAATCTGAGCTGTAATTGCCCAAAGCGTCTGCTGCCCTTCACGATCAGGTTGGAGCCCAGGCCGTGGCACCCTGGCAGAGGTGCCTGTGCTCCGTTGACGAGCATTTATTGCACAACCAACCCTGTCATGGAGCTGCCACCAGGAAATTCCCCAGCATAGCAATAGTGGAAAAACATGTAGTTATAATACTGTAGTGTAATTCAGCTGGTCAAATAAATAACAACCCGTGTGGGAACTGGGGGTGATCTTTATTCCATAATCTTTCCAGAGCAGGATTTTTATTAGAAGCTTCTATTTTTAAGTACTTTTCTCAAGCATCTCCCATGAATCGTTCATTCCTTCTGCCTGCTGTGGTGCGGTCCCTTCTCCAGCCAAACCCTCCATCTTTTCCCCACAGCTCCCAGGGTCAGCCTAACCTGGTGACTAAATCTTTCAAAGCCTGACCCTCATTCTTATTAATAATAGCTCAAAAAATGTGTTGGTTTTGCTAACATTGTTGAGTTTGGTAGGTCCTCTCCTGGGTTGAGACCTCTAGTGCTAAAGGCTTTAAGGCACGGCTTGTAGTTTAAAAGACATACTGCCCTTAGGACCTGGTCTCATTCAAGCAATGGCTTTTTTCCTGGCAGGATGTGACCCATGGAGGAGGATCAAACTGTTAATATTAACAGCCTGCTTCCGCTCAGATTAATGGGATGGTTGAACACACTCCTGGGAGCTGCATTGCCTTGGGTCAGGAAAGTCAGGAAGGACTGTGGATGTGTCCTGCACGATGTGAGACCCCTGAACTTGAGAAATCAAGCAGGAGCCAGGATCCCGGGAGCATTATACCTACCTTCCCAGGCAGCTTCTGCCCTTCATCACCATCCACGTAGGTGCTGTGCCAACAGACACCGTCCCTCCCTGCTGGGGTTCAGCTCGGTGTAATGGTGAAAGGGTCTGAAATGCATAAACATGTGGGGAAAAACAACTTTCTTTGCCCACATGGTTTTTATACACCATGGAGCCTGCCCAGCACATACAACACCCAGGCCTGGGTCTGCCCCCAGGGGCTTACGCCTAAACAAGCTGTGCTTCTTGATCACTCCATTCAATTTAAATTTGTGCCAGTGGCTGGTGCAAATTGTCCAGGGCTTCCTGCCAGTGCTTGAGTAACACTGAGGAGGAGAAAGTCTGGCAAGCAGAAGTCCTGGCTTGTCTGCAGGTGGTACCAAGGTTGTGTGTATTCCTGCTGCTCAGTGAGGTGTGCTGGCTGCCTCGGAAGGGGAAGAAGGTGCATGAAGGAAAAAATAAGTCTTGCTGCTGAAGAGCCTGCAGGCTGGATCCTCAGCTGGTGAAAACTGGAGCGGCTCCATGGAGGGTGTGATGTGTTGGTGAAGGGTCTGGCTGCCAGCCCTAGCTCCAGGCTCCTGGGAGAGCCAGGGAAGGGGCTGCTGGAGAGAGTCCCACCTCTGCTGCAGGGCTGGGCTGGCCCTTCTGTCATCCCAGTCCTTGGGCTGGCCAAGGTCTTCTTCTCTACAGGTTTGTTCCCTGTGACCTATGGAGAGGGGAGGTGGGAGGGAGCAGTTTTTGGGATGTGGCTTTGCCATCCAACTGCTTCTGCTTGGCGTTATGGTGTTTATCCTGCTCTGCTGAGCCCCAGGAAGACGGGAGTGGGGCTGGATACAGTTTGGTTGCAGCAGAGGGCTGGGGTCCAGGGTGAACACCCCAGCCCTTACCACAGTGTTTGAACCCACGTGGCTGCTGTGTGCCCTGGTGTCCCCATTCCCATGCCCGGGGAAGCAGTGGGTGGGAGACATTCCCTGCCTGGCTGTGGAGCTCCACGTCGGGCTGTGCCAGGACTTGTTCCACAGCCGCCCTGACGCCAGGGTGGTGGTGACCAGCTGCAAGTACCTCTCCCTTGAAGCCCAAGAGTTTGGGGTTTTCAAAGGCACCCTGCACACTCGGGTGTCACGGGGATGAGCCAGTGCATCGCAGTGAGCAGTGAGGCATCTTTGGGTTTGCAGCAGCAGGGCAGAATAGCCGCAATGAGGGAGATTCGGAGGCAAATGCAAAGAACTTGCAGATCTCCATGCCAGGAGGGAGATGGTGTGCTTGAAGGGTCTTTCTGGCTCTGAGCCCTGCTCTGCCATGCTGGCAGCAACATAGGGGTCTGGAGCGGGCAGTTTGGGGTGGAAGGAAGGACACCTGCTCTAGATGGGCACAGAGAGAGCTCAGCCCTTGGCTGCGGTGGCTGGAGCACGCAGCTCCCATCTGAGCTGAGCTTGGCAGGAGCAAGACCTCTTCCCCAGTGCTGACCCTGGCAGGAAAGCTGCCCTGGTGTGACTGCACTGATCGTTTGCTGGGAATACAAGGAACGGTGTAACTCTCCCTTCTGCAGGGGCGGAGGCTGGGGCTGGCTTGTGGCATCCCTCAGCTGATGGTCAGGGCTGGTGGGATAACACTGTCCAGACGGAGAGGTGACTGGTTTTCTTCTTGGCTTGTTGCCCAAGCAGGAGCCAACCTTCTGGGTCTGCCCGTATAGTCATGCTTGCATCAAAGGTGCTTCTGTGTCGCCTGGGACCAGGGCTGCTGCACCCCGAGCATGAGGCTGCCTTAAATTCACACCAGCACCCCAGGAAAAAGACTCCTATAGCCCGTTCCCAGGGACTGGGGTGCCACCAGCAGCCTGTTGCTGGTGACAAACCTGTCCTTGTGCAACAAGGTCTGTAGTAGTGGGACCAGAGCCTGCTCCTGGGCTGGGTGCGATGCTTCTCTTGGGTTACTCTGGACCCTCTTAGAAAGGACAGGATTAGTTTTGTTCAACGGCAGTTTAAAAGTTAAAAACAAAACCAGTCCTAGATGCACTAACGCTTCGATAGATACTTCTGTAAATGGCAAACCGTCATACTCTGTTTTTTGAGGCTTTTTTTTGTGGCTTGAAACAATTTCTTTTATTCCAACATGGCAGTTAATTAAAAAACTGTTCACATTCTCAAAGCGTTCATTTTCCATCCAATCTCCAACAGTTTCCATTTGCCTGAAATAAGTAGGTTTGGTGGTTTGGTTCTGGTTTTTTGTTGTTTTTTTTTCCCCTGTGTAAAGGAACCAAACCCCAAATCCAGCACTTCAACACTAATAAACCTGGAGAGCTCCAATCTGTTCTGTGCTGCCGGCTCCCTGGAGGTTGGCTGCTGCCAGCACTGGGGCCAGGGCTGGGGAAGAAGGAGTTAAAGGTTTGCACTGGAAGAGCAATCCAGCTGCCTGCAGAGGCTTAGATCCCACTCTTTCTTCCTCAGTGTCTGATGGCTGGGGAAAGCCAGCTCCAAATTCAAATGCCATTTTCTAGACCAAGGACAAGATTATATCTGATCTCCCTGCTTCACCCTCTCAGAAAAAAAACAGTACGAGCTGTCTTTGGGACTGGGCAGGCTGGTGTTTATTTCTATTTGCAGGTTTGGGGCTTTGCAATCTGCAATTTGCCTGGTTGTGCTTCCAGGCTGGTCACTCCGGGAGCTCCTCTCCGAGCAGGGGCAGCCCAGACCCCCAGGTGATGGGCAGCGGTGGGACAAGGGATGTCTTTGTCCCCTGTGCCCCATCCTTCAGCAGGTGGCTGCGTAGGGGAGGGCTGGCTGCTTCTGCCATGGGAGGCACTGGGCGGGACTGGGGAATACTGGGAGCACTGCCACGGAGGGGTGTGCTGTGGGATCGCAGGGAACGACCGTGGAACGGAGGGAGCGCAGGAGCACGGTGCTGGATGCGGCTGAGGTAGGTACCTACCTTCTTCCTAACTCCTTCTGCCCAGGGCTGATCAGCTTCTGTCCGTGGGTGAGCGGTGCCCGGCTGGGTGAGGGATGCTGTGTGTGGCTCTGACCCTCTGGGCACAGACTGGAGGGGAGGTGGGACGAGGGGGATCGGGGTGGGCTGGGTTAGGGAGGCAGGAGGTCGAGCTGTGGCCAGGCTGAGCCTTGCTGTGGCCCACACAGTTGAGGAGGCTGTGGTCAAGGAATCCCAGCTCGGGGCATTGTGTCCCCACAGAGCTGGTGGCAGCAGAGTGAGAAGCAGAAGGAGCCTGCTCCACGTCCCCGTCTGGGGTTTGCTCACAGGCAGCTCTGCTGCATCATTTATTCCTGTCTGACCCAAAGGGGTCTACGGGGGCTGTTGAGCCTTCGCCAAAGAAGCAGCGATTACTTCTGGTGTCTTTAAACGTGGCTGTTCCTGCCCCCTCTCCCGCAGAGCCCTCTTGCAGCCCGAGCAAGATCTCCGCTGGCTGAGAGTGCTGCAGGCGACCGAGCGGCACCTTCCCCCAAAATGATGGAAAACGCAGTGTTTATGTCATTTACGTTCTACAGCACAATATTGATTTTAAAAATGTATGTCGTTGCCATCATTACGGGACAAGTGAGGCTCAGAAAGAAGGTAAGTTCCAGTTTCCTTTACCTTTTTCTCCCTTTCTGGCTTTTCCCTTAGGTGTCTGTGGTTTTTCTTTCTTCTTTTATTCCCGTAAAGGCCAGCCACATTTTCCTCAAGCAAGCTGATTTTTCTTTGACTGAAGTTAAAAGCAAAACATGTTGCATAGCTGTGGCAGATAAATATCTCGCTTCTCTTTGGCTCTTTTTGTTTATTTCTACCATCTCTAGCTTGATGTTTATAATTTCTGAATCCTAATCTAAATAGTCATTTCAGATCTAAAATGCCACGCAGGTGAGCTGCTTCTGGAAAGAGACTGTTTACAGTTAATTAGCCATGTCTGAAAGAAAAGGGGTTGGGGGGGAAGGTTTAAGAACAAATTATTGCAATGGTCTTTTTTCTTGCAATGTAGCAGAAAGCTTTTGTGCTTTCGGAGGCTGAATCGCTGCATGAACGCTCCAGGGGAGCAGAAAGTCATGGAGAATAAAAACAATAGCTGGAGGAAATGGCTCTTGGACACGAGGGGAAATACAGGGAGGACCAGGAGTTAACCAGACCTTTTCTCGCCCACAACCTAAATTGAACTCCTGGCAAAATTCAGCTGTCTGTAAAACCTGTTTTAAAGTATTTGAGGAGTTTCTGGCTACATTAGCGCAGCGGGAGGGAGAGATTTCTGCTCTCAGATAAAACATAAAGGTAGATATCCCTGTGCTCTAGCATCATTGTAACTGATGATTGGGCTTTTCCTCGTGTATTTCTGAATGATGCTCCAGCCCTGGGACAGTCTGGGCTTGTAACATGATTAAATAAAGCACCAAGGTCCTTTCCAGGCTGCAAAGTGAAGCTGTTGCATGTAACCAGGTCTCTGAGAAACAGCTTCTGACCATAAGTGGCGAGCTCATATAAATAATTTTTATTTCTAAATGTATTAGTATAGAATCATAGAATAGATTGGGTTGGAAGGGACCTTTAAAGGCCATCTAGTCCAACCCACCTGCGATGAGCAGGGACATCTTCCCCTAGATCTTGTTGCTGATAGCCCCATCCAGCCTGACCTTGAATGTCTTCAGGGATGGGGCATCGACCACCAACCTGTAAAACCATACATCTAGGCAAGATGTAGGACCTGATTCCTCTGGGGCAGGTTTCAGTCACACAGAGTCACTGCCAACAAACCAGCCAGGAAATGTTCTTTCTCAGTTGGGTGGACTAATCTGTCGGTCTTGATTATCTTTTGGATGCCACATTCAGTGTCTGCCAGCTCTGTGCCAACAGTGATCTTATTTGGCAGTTGGCAACGTCTCCTTTCGATGGGTTTCATGGGGAGAAGTGGACTGGGATCAGGCTGGAGCTCCCTTGAATCCCCCAGTTTGGGACCTGCTTGGCTGGCAGAGTTGGGTTTTTCAGAGGATACGGAAAACCTGTTGGGAGGTGCAGAATTTAACCCCCAGGACCATGCACGTGGAAGCACAGCAGCTCCTGTGTTTGCGAAGGGTGGTGAGAAATTGGGGCTGAAAGGTCTCCTTGGGCAGGAAGAAATCCCTACTGGCCTTAAAGATTAGGGGCAAAGCTTCTACCTGTAAAGATCCTGAGCACATTATGAGCACGTATGTTATAGGGACTCTCTTTTGCAGGCGTTTGCAAACCCGGAGGACGCGCTGCGCAACGGGGGGCTGCAGTACCACCGCGAGGACCCCGACGTGGAGCGGTGCCGCAGGCGAGTATGCAGCAGTGCTGGCATTCCCCCTGCCCCATCCCTGGCAGCTGCTGGCAAAGCAGCAGTGGGAAGCTAAAGGGTTCATTAATTAAGTAATTAGCTAGATGGGTTGAATGCCTGGAGCTCAGCTGTGGGAGCCTGTGCACCGGAGCAGTTTAATCGTTACCGGGAGCGTGGTGTGCACTGGAGGAGCTGGTGGAAGGACCTGGGTGCAGACTCTGACACAATTAAACTCACTCCTAGATGCTCAAAGTCCCACAAGCTCCCAAGGGCTGTACCTACACCCAAAGGCTCCTCATGCCTATGCTCAAAGTCCCACAAGCTCCCAAGGGCTTGTCCTGTACCTACACCCAAAGGCTCCTCGTGCCCTGCTCCAAAAGGAGCCCAAATCCCTCCAGATCCCTGCACAGCTTGGACAGGGAACTGTGCGACTGGTCCCAGTGCTGTATGTGGCTGCCCCTTTTTGGGGATTTGGGAAGAGTCTGGACATGATTGCAGTAACTTCTGCCTCCCTAATTGGGCAAACTCTGAATCTTCCCCCTCTTCTGTGGGGCTCACAGTTCCTTGGAGGTAAAACACAGGGTCTTTCAGTCCCGGGCTTGGTTTGCTGTCCTCCTCACCCAGAAGGAGGTGCCCCAAGCGTTGGGCTGGATCACTGGTGACGTGCAGGAAAGGGGCTGGAGCCGTGCCCTGCCATCACTGAGCCCTTGGCTCCCAGCTCTGCTGAGGGGAGGGGGGATCTGCACCATTCACCTCTCCCTGCATGCCGGATCTGCTTTAAAAAACATCCAGTGCCACCTAATCCCTGGGCTTTCAGTAGGAGGAGAAAGGGAAACAAGCTGTTCCCTTGCTATGAAAAAGAAAATAATGGTAGTAATAATAATCATAATCCTCTTTTGATTAGTCAGAAAGACAAACTTCCATAAAAATAAACAAACAGAGCTGCAGCAAAGACCTGGGGCAGCCTGGGATCTGCCTTGTGCAGTTAAAGCACTCAGGGTTGGTCCTTGCTGATCCCTTCAGAGCCCTGGGGAAAACGAATTAAGCCCAAGGTATTTCCCCTGCAGAAGGGTGATGTCGGGTTTCATTCTCAGGTCTTATCAGGAGGGGAGCAGGGCCATGGCTGGGCTCTGTGCAGGGCAGGAGGAGAGCAGGGGAGAGCAAGCAGCAGTTTCCCCCTCTCCTCTTGGAGAGGCCCCCGGCTGCATCTCAGCTCTGGAACAACAATTTGCCTGGTTTTTATTTTTTTTGCATTCTCCTCCCCATTCTTCCATTTGTCCTCCAGCTCTGCTGGACCTCTGAGGACTTTGGACGGGGCTGCCATGGGGCAAGGTGGTGGGTGTCTGCTCATGTCCCCACCCCTGGGCATCGCAGTGAAGGGGAGGAGGTCAGGCCAGTGACATTCACTGCTTTGTCTCCCTGCTCACAGACTGACCCTGCCTGGGAGCAGTCACCCTCCAAAAAACCCCGGCACTCGGTGTTAAAAATTTCTGATGGAGAAGCTTTTGGAAAACCTTGGCCTGAGGAAGTTGGTGTGTTTGGTGGGGCTGTCACCAAGGTGGACGTGGGGTCATCTCCCGCTTCATAGACCTGACCCAGGGGCAGGAGAGGGGGTTTAAAACACAGCCTTCTTTCTTTTTCAAAGTCAGTTTTCAGCCAGGTCTATCCCAGCCTGTGTCTGCACTAACGAGCTGTGACTGTGTGTCCTAAAACTTCCTGGCCACTTCTCAGCTTGCACAGCAGAGCAGCACAGGCATTTTGGCCTTTGCTTCAGGGAAGAAATTGCTTAAAATTTTCTCTTGGCTTTGTGAACATTCAAACGTCCTGGGGAACAGGAATGGGGAAGCAGGGGCAGCTCTTATCAAGGCTTCATCTCTGTGTCTCAAACCTTCAGACATGTAGGAAAAAGGCAACTGAGCCTCACGCCTGGGTCACCCTCCAGCACAGGTCTGTCCCCACTGAGCAGGGCACAACCCAAGAGTCCCCCCACATCAAAGCTTGGGAATGGGGCTCTGTGCTGCAGAAACAGCTCTTTCATTGCAAAGGAACCAAAGAAGGAGAGGGGGAGGCGGTGGGAGGGCGAGGACAACCTGCTGCTTTGGGGACCAATTTCCCTCCTTCGCAGAGCAGTCCCTGGGGGAGGAGGGACACGGGTCTCAGCAGGATCCACTGCTGTTCTGTAGTGGTGTGGGTGGTGGTGGGTGATGTTGTGACACCCAGGCAGGTGGAGCCTAGGTTTTGGCCCCATCAGTGCCAATGCATCACCACATGGCCACAGCAGTCCCTCTGGCCTGACTACGGTGCAGTTAAGCAGGTGATGCTGGCAGAGCATGGAGGTGCAGGGGGTGCTCGGGGTGCTCCTCTCTGGTCCCCTTTGGTTGCACTTACGGAGAGGGGTGAAGCCACAAACCCTCCCATTCTGGGAGTTTCTCCTCTGGAAAAAATGCAGTCTGGAAACCGCCTTGTTATTGTGTAACGTGGCCACATCTGGGGCCGTGCCGTGCTGGCGCCACACCAGCTCCGAGCTTCTCTCAGCTTTGGCGGGGGCTTTGTTTTGCTTTGTTTATTTAAAAGCTCTGACCCTCAAGCTGTCATCCCTCACAGCAAAGGTGTCCCAGTCACGGAGGGCAAGCTTTGGGAGCATCCCAAGGGAGAGACACCAGGTGTGAAGTCCTGCTGCCTCTGTGTGTAGGGGGGATCTGACTCTTCTGGAGGCTGTGTCTGCCCCATCCAACAGAGGAGAGGGCCAGCAGCACCCAGGGATGGGCTCTCTGGCTAGAAGGGATGGGAGACATCAGAGAAGCCTGGTGGGAACCTTATCTCTCTTTTCAGAGCCCACCGCAACGACATGGAGAACATCTTTCCCTTCCTCTTCCTGGGAGCCATCTACTCCATGCTGAATCCCAGTCCAGTAGTGGCCAGGATCCACTTCTTCATCTTCTGCGTGGGGCGCATCATCCACACCATCGCCTACCTCCTGCGGCTGAAGGCGCCCACGCGCTCCGTGGCCTACAGCGTGGCACAGCTGCCCTGCTTCTCCATGGCCCTGCAGATCCTCCTGGCCACCAGCTCATACTGGTAGCACCCAACGAGACTGACCATCCAAACCCTGAGCTCTGCTGGCTTCCCTGGCTGGACTGGGTGGTGTGTGTGAGTGTTCACGTGTGTGTGTGTGTGCACATGGTGTGTTCCCAGGGAGGCCACTCGCGCCCCAAGGATGCTCAGTGCAACCTTTATCGATAAAGACCCTGTGCTACTGAAATTGGGCAGGGAACTCACCAGAGAGAAGGGGCACATCTCCCTGTGGAGCAGGAAGGGGATGCGGAGGCAGGTTTCTCTCCCCCCTGCTAAGGATGGGAGTGGGAGAGCACACAGACACTGCTCGAGGAAGGGGGGTCATTGAAGGAAGGAAGGTTTTCTGGCCCAACTGCATTCGGAGCTGGGAAGGGGAAGATGTGCCCTTTCTCTTTGGTCACAAATTCCCTGTGAATCGGGAAGGAAAACTCATGAGGGTCCCACGGAGTCTCTTGGTCAGCAGACGTGGGTGGTCGCAGCCATGTGGGTCTGTTGGGAGGTCCCTTATGTTCTCCCTCCTGCGAGGAGCACAGGAGGCAGGTGCCTGCCAAGCAGTGTAATGTGGAAGTCAGTATCTCAGGGGTGATGCTGTGAAGCCACCAAAGTGTTCAGTGCTCCCAGCACCGCCTCATCTCACCCCATGGGATGCAGCTCCCTGCCAGGGAGCCTGGCCGCAGGCAGGAGCCACCATGTCCCAGCAAAGACACCCCGTGGCCAGTGTTGGGCAGCTCCAGGCCAGCAGAGACTGTGACTTTGCCATCTCTGCAAGATGCAGGAGGGACTTGCCTGGAGCAGCCAGAAGGGATGGCTTACTCTGTAGAGCACCAGACCCTCGCACAAAGCTCTGGGATTTCTGGAAAGACTGAGGGGCTCACACAAAACGGGAGGTTTGCACTTTGCAGACAGAGCTTTCTCCCGAGGGTGGTGCCTGCCTTCACATGTCACTGATGTCTGAAAACGCTCCCAGGGCAGCGGACTGAATTTCTCTCCCTTTGTTTGTAGCCTTGCCCTGTCCACAAAATGTCCTGTTGCTATTTGGGGAATGTGCCGTGACTGCTTCGGGGTGTTTTCTTTCAGCTCTTTCCTGCTGTTCCCTGCTGCCGGGCACAGCCTGGATCAGCTGGTGTTGGCAGAAAGCTCTGGAAAGGGGAAGAGTGGCAGGAGGAGGATACCTCTGCTCTGCTGGTCACCTGAAAGCCGTTGTGTTGGAGAGGAGAGGCTGGGACCAGGGTATTGCAGGATGACAAACCCTGCATGAGCTCCTCTGTCCTGAAGTGCCAAGGGCTGGTCCCCAGGCCACAGCAGCACGCAAAGGAGAGCACAAGGCAGGAGGAAGCCTGTGCTGTTCAGTGCCTCCTCCCTCCTCTGACAGCAACACTAAGGTGACAGGGGGAAATGAGTAGAAAATAAATTCCCCTTCCACCTGTCCTAAGCACTAAAACTGTTCCCTTAATACCCCTGTCCTTAGAGATGCTCTTACTGAGACCTCACCGAGCGCCTGCGTTCACAAAGCACGAGGTGAAAGACCAGCTCAGACTGATGCTCTGAGCCCTTGCCCAGCTTGGGCAGCAGCTTCTGTCCCGGTAACTCCTGACCCCAGAGCAGACGTGGCCTCGGGCTGAGCTCTTTGGAGAGGTTTGGAGCAGAGTGTGCAGCTCTCCCGTGGGGGATGTGGGACCCACCAAGTGTGGAGGGTGGGCAGGACTGCAGGTTCAGCAGTTTGCCCATGGCCACCTCTCATTTGCACAGCCTCCACAGATGTCTGCCTAATAGATACCCTTCTTAACAAGCCTTTTCTGCCCCACGTGGTGCACAAGGTCCCAAACCCCTGTACGTTTCGCTGCTGCAGCACATGCATCCTGGTGGCAGGAAGCAAATATTCCCAATAAAAACAAATCATTGTGCTCTGATACATCCTTCCTTCGGGAGCAGCAGATGCAGCTGGGCAGCAGCTGGGTCCAGCCCCAGCAGGATGGCTCCCCAGCTGCAAAGCGCTTTGCTAAACCTCACTGCAGAGCCTGGAGTGCCCGGGGACTTCAAAAGGGACATCCCTTCCCCTGGGGCCCACCTGCCCTGCAGAGGAAGCTCTTTTCCAGGTGTGTGTTATTTGTGCTGATCCTTTAAATGCAGCAGAGCTGGGGCTGGCAAAGCATTTATGCTCAGTTTTCCTTCCCAGAATAGCAGGAACAGAAAGCTTGGTGTTTCCCAACCCTTTTTCACCCTAGTTCCCCCAAAGCAGCTTAGCAGCGTGAGATGCTTTGTCCCAGGGAGCTTTCTTCACAGCCAAGCTGCTGCTTAAACCCTGGAGGGCTGGAGAAGTTCAGGTAAGACATGGTTGCTCTTGTTTCTGTGCTTATGACTTGCAAAGGAGCTGCCTGTATTTTTTCAGGCTCAGCAGCCCCCTCCTTTAGCTGGTACCTATTTCTTTAGCTTCCCCCCTATTTTCTTAAATTGTTGGTGTTTAGGAGGTGCTGTCCCATCGGTGTCTGCATTACCTGGTTGAGATGGACGGACAGACAAAATCGCTCCACTTGGAGCCATTGGGAGTTCTTTCTTTCCCTTGTGCTTTTTGGTTTCAAATAAGAAAGGCAGTGGCTTTATAAAAATGGACTCTCTCCGATAGGTGTTGCTGTGGTTAGAGATGTAGCTGGGACTGAGATTTTTGGCATGGAAAGGAAGAAATGGGGGTGCAGAGCCCCTCCAGCCCCCAGAGCTGCTGGTTCCTTCAGCCTCTGCTAACCTGCCTGTTCCGTGCCTGGGGCTGATGCCCTGCTCAGGGAAGCCGGGGTTACACGCCGAGCTCTGCTTTCTTCTTTTTCATTAGAAAAACTCAACAAACCCTGCTGTACTGGCTGCAGGGAAAAGCTTGGGAACGTGAACTCTCCTGGCTCAAAAAGAAAAAAAAAAACAACCAGAAAAAGCCCACAAGGCAAACTGCAGAGAGGCCCAAGCATTATTCTGAAATGCTGTGGAGGTTTGTGGGAGGAAGGACAGAGCCTGGCTGCCTGGTCAACCCCAGCTGGGCTCTCCCAGGACTGAGGCAGTAGGAGCCACCAGCTCTCCTGTGGCACAGCCAGGGATGTTCAGTGTTTGTGGGGCAAGTGAGGAGCTAAAGCATCTCCTGCCTTTTCCCAAATAATATCCTAAAGCCTGGAGCTCCCAGATTCCCTCTCCAGCCTTGGTGCAGGGGGAGGATGAGTCCAGGGTGTCTTCTAGCTCCAGGAGAGCAGGGACAGTGGGTGCACCTACCAGTCTCTGGGTTTTCGTGCGTGCGTTGTGTGTGCCAACAATGTGGTTTTCACACCTGGCTCACACCTGAGGTGGTAACACTGTAAAACCCACCTGGGACTGCAGAACTGTGAGATTTGGTGCTTAAGTATTTGAATATGACTCACGCTGCCAGTACGTGTCTTCCCTCCACCCTGCTGAGCCCAAGGTGTCTGGAGGTGGGGGAAAAGCAAGTGGAGCCCCAGCACAAACCACTTTACCTCCTGTGCACTTCCAGTCAGTTCAGCCCCAGGATCCCTCCTACCCCTGAGCTTTGGGCTTACCCCCTCCTCGCCTACCTGTGCCTCTTCCCAGATCTCTCCTGTTCATTGAGGCCTTCTGCTGGTAGAGTCTGGGACAAAGATCCCCCTGCCTTTGGCATCTCTCCTGTGACACAGGTCACTCAGCCCTCTTTTCCCTCCCAAAATCTCCTGTTTCCTCTAGCAGATGTGGGGTTCTTCCATCTCATGCTGTAGGGTTTTGCCACACAACCCCCCCCCCCTTATTCCTCTGGAGGAGGTGGGATCCCTGTGGCTCATAGGGAGAGCGAGAAGAGCCAGCTCTTACAGGTATGGACATCCCAGGGATTTGTCCCTTGGAAAAGATAACTGTGTTCAATGATGTTTCCCTGCTCCTCTCTGGCTCTTACGGGGGTGAAGTTGGCACAGGGAAAACTTCATCCACTGGGGTTTTGCTTGCCTGGCTCTAGAGCTGAGCTGCAAGGTGTCCCCAGTTTGCGACAGAGAGAAACCTGGTGAAATTCAACGAGGGCAAGTGTAGGTGCTGCACCTGGGGAGGAATAACCCCAAGCACCAGGACAGGTTGGGGCTGACCTGCTGGAGATCAGCTCTGAGGAAAAAGATCTGGGAGTTCTGGTGGACAATAGGATGACCAGGAGCCAGCAATGTGCCCTTATGGCCAAGAAGACCAATGACATCCTGGGGTGCATCAAGAAGAGTATGGCCAGCAGGTCGAGGGAGGTCATTCTCCTGCTCTGCTCTGCCCTGGGGAGAGCCCATCTGGAGCACTGGGACCAGTTCTGGGCTCCCCAGTTCAAGAAGGACAGGGAACTGCTGGAGAGGGGACAGCAGAGGGCCACAAAGATGGTGAGGCGCCTGGAGCATCTCTCTTACGAGGAGAGGCTGAGGGACTTGGAGAAGAGAAGACTTAGGGGGGGGATCTAATCAATGCACACAAATACTTAAAGAGAGGGTGTCAGAAGGACAGGGCTGGTCTTTTTTCAGTGGTGCCCATGGACAGGACAAGAGGAAATGGGCAAAAACTTGAGTATAAGAAGTGACACCTAAATATGAGGAGGAACTTCTTTACTGTGAGGGTGGTAGAGTCCTGGAAGAGGCTGCCCAGGGAGGTGGTGGAGTCTCCTTCCATTCCAAACCCTCCTGGACATGTTCCTGTGCAACCTGCTCTGGGTGGACCTGCTTTGGCAGGGGGGTTGGAGGAGATGATCTCCAGAGGTCCCTCCCAACCCCATGGGGTTCCATGGGTGCCATCTGTGTGCCAGCCCCAGGGGAGAAGGAGCCGGACCGGGGGTGTCCCTGGCCCGGTGTGGGGAGGGGTGTGGAGCAAAGCAGGACGATGTAGGGGGGGGGGCTCCGCTCCGCACCCCCCGACCCCGCCGGGCCTCCGCGGTCCGCGCTGCGCTGCGCTCCCCTGCGCGGGGCTGCAGCTCCCTCGTGTGGCTGCGGGGGGACCCGGCTCCCTCCCACCCGGGCACCCCAGCATGGGTGCGGGCTGGGCAAGGAGGGGTGGGCAGGACAGGGGAGGGGGCTTGGGGTGTTTAGGGCAGGGATGGATGGATGGATGGGTGCTGGGTACCATTCCTTGGGGAGTGGGTTGAGGAGGAGCCTCCTCTCTGTTCCTGCGCCTGTAACCTCTCCAGAGCAGGCAGATGTGATGCTCTGTCACATTCAGGCTCAGTGCTTATAAATACTTAAAGGGTGGGTGTCAAGAGGATGGGACTGGTCTTTTTTTCAGTGGTGCCCAGGGATAGGACAAGAGGAAATGGGCACAAACTTGAATATAAGAAGTTCCACCTAAACATGAGGAGGAACTTCCTTCCTGTGAGGGTGGCAGAGCCCTGGCAGAGGCTGCCCAGGGAGGTGGTGGAGTCTCCTTCTCTGGAGACATTCAAACCCACCTGGAGACGTTCCTTCACAACCTGCTCTGGGTGGACCTGCTCTGGCAGGGGGGTTGGACTAGATGATCTCCAGAGGTCCCTTCCAACCCCGTGTGATTCTGTGATTGATTCCCAGCCCCACTGATCGCCTGTGGGCAATAATTCTTCCTTGGCTTTCTAACACCCACTACAAAGGGAACCTTTGCTTCCTCCCTCCTTCCCGAATTGTTACAGAGCATTTACACCCCCAGGGGAGAGCTACGATCCAGTTTCCCAAAAGCTTTGCTGTTGCTCTAAATTGAGTCTTCCTGGGGTTTGGAAAGAAGCACCAGTGAGCAAAATATCAGCTGAGGGGTGGAGATGCTCGTCCAAATGGAACACAGAGTTTGGGGTGACCGTTGCATCCCCCAGGACAGGAGGGGCTGAGATGCTGGGGGTGACATGTCACTGTCACACGTACGTGTGTTTCTGCAGCTCCTCGGTGGTGTCAGCAGGACTCGGAGGGTCTCTGGCCCTTCCCGTTGCCACCAGAGGGAGAAGGGCTCAGCGCAAGGGTAGAGGAGGATGCTGTAACCACTAGATGCCTGTGTAATTTGTTCTGGATGGGGACAACCAGGCTGGCATCCCTGCGAGCTGGAAAATGTGAGCTCTGTTTTGTCTCGCTGCCGTGGCAGCCGATGCTGATGACAATACAGAGTTGTTGTCACTAAAATATCGCAGGGGCAAACTTCAGCTTTTTGTCAGTCAGAAAGCCACGCGCAATCGTTGGGCTGGGGGGTCAGAAACAAGGAAAGGGGAGGGGGGCACAGTGGGGTCCTCCCATCAGCGCGGACTTGCCCTTTGGGAGTCAGCTGGTTGAAAAACAACGGCTTTGAGCAGGGAAATACAATTTGCAAATGATGTTCTTGCAACCTTCTCCCCCTGCACCTGAAGTTGTGGTGTGTGCCTGGCTGTGCCTGCAGTGATGGTGGAGGAGACAATCTCCTTATTTCTCCAGTGACTCCAACTCTCTGAGCAGGTCCAGACCTCCACATTGCCCATTTCCAGCTCCCAGGGCTGTGTGATAACTTTTTGGTGGTCTCTGTTGGGACCACTGATGAGCCCAGGAGGACAGGATGTCTGTAACAGATGCTCATCTCTGATGTCTGTGGAGCATCAATTAGTGTTTCCACCCCCAATTACCGTGCTGGATTTGACCTGATAACCTAGCAGCAAGGGGCTCTGCTCCTGGATGCATCCCATCTTAGCTCGTTACCTTGCTGCTGGGGGGAAATGTGGGTGCTGTTCCCAAGGCTGTGGGTGTGAATTGGGGCTGGCATCAACGTGAGCCACTGCTTTGTGGAGAATTTGTGAGCTGCTTGGGGTGGAATTTATAAGCTCTGCCACTCCCAGTGGGATTTTGAAGGGGAAAAGCAAACCTCTTCCCTGACACCTCTTCCTCAACAGCCCATGCTCATTATCCCAGGATGGAATAAGATGATCCGAGCAGGTCCAGACCTCCACATTGCCCATTTCCAGCTCCCAGGGCTGTGTGATAACTTTCTGGTGGTCTCTGTTGGGACCACTGATGAGCCCAGGAGGACAGGATGTCTGTAACAGATGCTCATCTCTGATGTCTGTGGAGCATCAATTAGTGTTTCCACCCCCAATTACCGTGCTGGATTTGACCTGATAACCTAGCAGCAAGGGGCTCTGCTCCTGGATGCATCCCATCTTAGCTCGTTACCTTGCTGCTGGGGGGAAATGTGGGTGCTGTTCCCAAGGCTGTGGGTGTGAATTGGGGCTGGCATCAACGTGAGCCACTGCTTTGTGGAGAATTTGTGAGCTGCTTGGGGTGGAATTTATAAGCTCTGCCACTCCCAGTGGGATTTTGAAGGGGAAAAGCAAACCTCTTTCCTGACACCTCTTCCTCAATAGCCCATGTTCATTATCCCAGAATGGAATAAGATGGATCTTATTCCATTGCAAGGCCCTGCAATTAGCCGTTATGACCTTTGTTAGGCTGTTTTCCATGTCCCTTGAGTTTCCACCATCTTTGGGCATCAGCTTGAGGGTCCCCAAGCCAGAGAGAAGCCCAGTAGCTCTGCTGTGGGAGTGCATCCCAGCTCCAATGGGCCTCAACACGCTCCCACCTTGCTCCTGCCCCTCTCCCAAGGCATGTGGACCTCTTGCTGTTTGGGAACCTGAGATGAAATCCAGGTCTCGGAGAGAAGCTGAGAGGTGCCACCATCACACAAGGTGAAGGTGGCTGGATCCTGGCTCTCGTCCCCTTGCCCAGGGCAGTTGGTCCCCTTGGCCATGCTCCTTGTCCAAGGCAGGTGGGGAAACCGCAGTGGCCGGCGAGGAAAGAGCCACATCCCTGTCACGTGCACGGACACGTCTCTACTCAGTAAAATATTTATTCCTCCATTATTTCACAAGAGTTGTTTTTACAAAAACCTTACAAAAATTTCCAAAACACAGACATGCAGAAGGAAAAAAAAAAAAAATCCACTGTGGATCTTGTTACAAGTAATTGAAATGTACAAATAGAAAGGGCGAGAGGGAGCTTAGATTACAATAATCCCTCTGTCCTGCTACCCCTCCGTGGGTGCAATTTGTATCTCGTCTGGGTGAGGATTCGGCACTGACTGACAAGCTGCGATAAGCTGCCAAGAGCACGGCAGAGGAGGGGCCCTAAGATTAAGAGCGAATGTTTTCAAATATATATATACATATAGATATTTAGTGAAGAAATATTTATTCCCTGCTTTTTTTAGGTTTACAGAAACGGCATCTGCAAACTATTAAATGGGTTTATTTTCATTAATGCTCTCAAAAGAGGCAGCGACATTTATATCCCTGTGGTTTCATCTTGTATAACCGAAAAAAGAGCCCTGTGCCTTCCATGGGAATAGGACCCCCCCAGCCCCATCCTCCTGCCCCAAGCGGCGTTTCTCATGGAGGATGATTTGATCCCTCCTCCCCCTGGCCTGGCACGTCTCGGCTTTTGTCAGGTCTCTGTGCGGTCTCTCGCTACGGTCTGGGGAGTTGTGTGCTCCCCTTCTGGCGTGGCAAATGGGGGGGATATCAGCCCTAGAGATAGGGGTGGGGGGCACAGGGTGGGGATTTAGGG
>NW_015090846.1:589893-606301 GCF_001431845.1 Calidris pugnax | reverse complement strand
AGATGAAATCCAGGTCTCGGAGAGAAGCTGAGAGGTGCCACCATCACACAAGGTGAAGGTGGCTGGATCCTGGCTCTCGTCCCCTTGCCCAGGGCAGTTGGTCCCCTTGGCCATGCTCCTTGTCCAAGGCAGGTGGGGAAACCGCAGTGGCCGGCGCCAGGGCAGTTGGTCCCCTTGGCCACGTTCCTTGTCCAAGGCAGGTGGGGAAACTGCAGTGGCCAGCAAGGAAAGAGCCACATCCCTGTCACGTGCACGGACACGTCTCTACTCAGTAAAATATTTATTCCTCCATTATTTCACAAGAGTTGTTTTTACAAAAACCTTACAAAAATTTCCAAAACACAGACATGCAGAAGGAAAAAAAAAAAAAAATCCACTGTGGATCTTGTTACAAGTAATTGAAATGTACAAATAGAAAGGGCGAGAGGGAGCTTAGATTACAATAATCCCTCTGTCCTGCTACCCCTCCGTGGGTGCAATTTGTATCTCGTCTGGGTGAGGATTCGGCACTGACTGACAAGCTGCGATAAGCTGCCAAGAGCACGGCAGAGGAGGGGCCCTAAGATTAAGAGCGAATGTTTTCAAATATATATATACATATAGATATTTAGTGAAGAAATATTTATTCCCTGCTTTTTTTAGGTTTACAGAAACGGCATCTGCAAACTATTAAATGGGTTTATTTTCATTAATGCTCTCAAAAGAGGCAGCGACATTTATATCCCTGTGGTTTCATCTTGTATAACCGAAAAAAGAGCCCTGTGCCTTCCATGGGAATAGGACCCCCCCAGCCCCATCCTCCTGCCCCAAGCGGCGTTTCTCATGGAGGATGATTTGATCCCTCCTCCCCCTGGCCTGGCACGTCTCGGCTTTTGTCAGGTCTCTGTGCGGTCTCTCGCTACGGTCTGGGGAGTTGTGTGCTCCCCTTCTGGCGTGGCAAATGGGGGGGATATCAGCCCTAGAGATAGGGGTGGGGGGCACAGGGTGGGTATTTAGGGTGACTTTTCTCTCTGGATGGGGTGGGCAGTGTTGGTCAGGCTGTGCCCCCTCCCTGCCCACTCTGCTTGAGGAGGAGGTGGCTGTTCCCAACTCAGGGGCTGCATTGAGTGGAGCAGAGAAAGCTGGGACTGGAGGGACCAGTTCACCCCCACCCCAGCCAGAGGAGCTGTGCTCCTCTCCTGGTTCTCCCATCAGATCTGCAGCTCTGGGTGCTGGGTGAGTTCCCCCACAGGAAGGCACTGCCAGGGGTGAAGTTGAAGGTCCTGGTGTTGCAGGTGCTGGGTACCACGTGTGGCTGCAGTGAGAGCTCCAGTGGGAAAGGGAGAGGATGCTCCTGGGAGCGCTGGGGACACTTTCAGCCTTGGTGGTGCACGCTGGAGGATGTTTATCTGGAGGAAGCACTTTAGCAATTGCTGTATTCGTCCTCAGATCTACTGCTACAGTCCTCAGCGGGGCTAAGCCCTTCTAGGCAAGAAGGGCTGGTGCCTTCTCCGTCCAGGCCACCCATCTGAGCTGGTGGTGTCCCTGTGCTTGGCTGGTGGCTCTTTGCAGTGGGTGAGGAAAGGGTGGACTGGCTTCCAGAGGGGTTTTTCCACAGGGTAAAAACTCCATCAATCCGGCTCATGCTGGATTGCTGTGGTATTGGCAGGGGAAGGTGGAAGGTGCGTCTCTCTGCGGCTCAGTCCCACGGGCAAAGGGCTGGGGTGGCCTTAGCCTGGGGCAAATTTGCCCACCCTGTCCCCCCCCCCCCCCCCGCACACCCCACCTCGCAACCTCATTAGGCTGCACAGCAGGGTGGGACGAGGGGGAAACCATTTCCTTTCTGCAAAACCAAAAAAGCCCACCCCCACGGAGTCGCCAGCCCCAGGCCCCCGCACACATCTGCGGAGCTGCCGACGGGGAGGCTGTGCCTCCGGAAGGCGAAGCCTGCTCTGCCGTTGGCACGAAGCGCTGGGAGCCGCCTACTCAGCTGAAACCCAACAGCTTTTTCCAATTTTCTCTTTCCCTGGGACTGTTCAATGACCTGGGGCTCTGCAGAATCGCTGGCAAACCCCCCGAGGCAGGGCAGCGGTGCCTCTTTGGGGACTGGCGATGCTCCCCCCAGCTCATGGGAGACCTCGCAGCCTCCGAGTGAGTCTGTCGAGATGCTCCAGCCCTCCTTGCTCCTCTGGGAAGGGGCAAAGCCTGGTGCCATTGCCATAGGCAGCTCCTAACTGCGGGCAGCGCGGTGCAGGGGGCTGGCTGGGGCAGGGACGAGCTGTCGGCTTCCCAAAGTCTTTCCCAAGCTCCCGGCTGGGGATGCACAAAGAGGTGAACACACAGGTCCATTTCGGCACGCGTGGTCGAGTGCCACGAGTCGCAGCCCGACGGACAAGGGGGGCTCATGATCCTCCCACCGCCGCGCGCTGTCCCTGCGGGAGGAGAAGACCCAATAACTCTTTGGCTCTCTGGGCGAGATACCCAAATTGGTCAAATCCAATAGTCCAAGTTCCTTCCATGTTTGGAAGCAAATTCTTGTTCCCTTGGCAAGTCTGTTTGTCCTCGAAGAGCGCGTGGGGGGTATGTGTGTGTATATATAGCCTTTATTATAAGGGTGTGCGGAAAAGCAAGTTTCTAACCAAGTTTGCTCCATATGTGGCTATAATTATGTGCCACTTCGGCCTGGGACTGACTCTACCTTCAAAAGGGAAGAGAGGAGGAGAGGAGAGGTGCTGAGACGTTGGAAGAGTGGCATGTAGATTGAGCGGGCGGTGGGTTCGTCCTGGGCCGGCACAGGAGCTCCACGCTGTATCCTGGAGGAGGCCACGGGGTGGGCTTTGCCCTGGTCAGTTCACGGTCGGCACCTGGTTCTGATGGAGGCTGAACTCTTTGGCTTTGAGGCGCAGGCTGGCGATGCTGTTGGCCATGTTCACCCCTTGGGTGGGCGTCGCGGTCCCGCTGGAGCTGTAGGAGGGCACAGTGCTGCTGGGAGGGAGCAGGGGAGGAATGAGGCATGGCCCACGGAGGAGTCCCCATGCCCCGCGCCGTCCTGCCGGCTTCCCAGGTCAGACTGGCCGTTCCCTCTTAGACATCTCCCACAAGAGCAGTCAAGGCTTCAGCATTTTTATGTGGCTGGATGCATGTGGGAACTCTTCAAACTATGCACCAGGAGGCCCTGCCTTGAGCTTTTGGACGAGATGGCTGGATGCAGAGAGCTGGGAACCAGAAGGGACCTATGCCACCGCCCTTGCCAAGATGTGGGAAGGGTCAGCACAAGGGCAAGCGAATCCCTTGCGAGGACCAGGACCCACGCTCTGGCCCCAAAATGCATGGAGGCAGGGAAGCCTGCTCAGCGGCGGGCAGGGGATGCTCAAATGGGGCTGAAACAGATTCCCAAAAGCAAAGCTGGACAAGCTCCTTTCAGGCCCATAAAACTCCCCGTGTCCTCAGCAGCAGCACAGAGCTGCACTGCCATGGGAGTGGGGTGGTTCCTAGGCAGGCTGTCCCATGGCCAACTCCTCCCCAGCTCCTCCAGAGCCTGCACCTACCTGTATGGGGAGGTGCTGGTCCAGGAGAGATATTCCGGGGTCAGTGCGGTGGGTCGTGGAGCCATGGGCTGCTCAATGGCTGCTTCTTGGCTGTAGGATTTGAGGAGCGATGCCGATCTGTTGGCCAGCATTGCCCTCTCGTTACGGCGGAACTTGGCCCTCCGGTTCTGAAACCAGACCTGCAGGGGGAGGGAAGGTGGTGAGTGGGGACTTGGTACGAGCAGGGATGTCCCCAGCACCTGTCCTACCAATCGTGATCACGTGCAGGATGAAACGAGAGAGGGGATAGTCCCTGCTCCCACCTGGGGACAAGGCAGAGGGTGTTGTTTCCTCCCACACAAACCTTTCTCACCTGAACTCTTGCCTCACTGAGGTTGACCCTTCTTGCCAGCTCCTCCCGCACGAAGGCGTCGGGGTAGTGCGTCCTCTCGAAGACCCTCTCCAGCGCCTGCAGTTGGCTGCTGTTGAAGGTGGTGCGGTTCCTCCTCTGCTTCTTCTTCCTCTTGGCCGCCCCGCGGCTTGGGCTCAGGCTCTCACCTGCAGGGAAAGTCCAGAAGAGCCCACATGAGAGCCAGACCTGTGTGAGACCCTACACAGTGACCTCTGGCTGGGCTCAAGCCTTCCTGGGGGTCTGCACTGCCCTGCTCCGTACCAGCCATGCTCCCTGCAGGCACCTTGGGACCCTGTGGGGAGCAGCCTACGAGCAACCCGGTGGTGTCCATGAGAATCAAAACCTATTTCAGGAGCTGCTGGAGCTTAGGGTTAAACCTAACATTTGCAAAGACCTGTGGTGGTTTTGCTTCTGGCTAAAAACACCAGGACCAGATTTTGAATGCCAGTCTCAGTGGGTTCTGGGGCAGCGCGTGACCCAAACTGCTGGGACTGCATCTCACAGCCCACCCCCTGACAATGGGGACATGTCCACAGAGTGTCTCAGGCTTGGCTCTCACTAAGGGTTTAGGTCAAGCTTTCATGGGCGGTGATGGAAATTCAGCACCAAAACATCTCCGAGATGTGGGTCCCAGCTCCCACCTCCAGCACCCCCTGAAGGCCTGGCCGTGGTGTGTCCCCAAGGTGACACAGGACTGCAGCCGAGCATCTGCTCATCCAACCCTGTTCTTCAGAGCGAGGAGCGAACACCACTGCGTCTCACAGAGCTCAGCCTCCGCAGTGTTTATTTCTGGCTTTGCTGGCTCATGGAAACATGAAGCTGAGGCTGTAGTTTGGTTTCTCAGTATTGATCTTGGGCTTTCAGCCAGGCTGAGATTAATCTCCTCTTTGTTACTAATATCATCAGTTTTAGGCAAGTCTATAAAGTCCTTTTTCTGAGATACCCAGTCAGCTGCCTGAAAAGGCTTTGTGGGGATCACATCTCGCTGTCGTTCTTCCCTATGGAGGTACTGGTTAATTATTCTTTCTGTTAATAAAGCATCTGGATCCAATCTGTACCTACTGGTGGGAAAGTATTTTGGAATTACTTGAAATGTTAATAGTTTTATGACATTCTGATTCATAGCAGGGTTATATTGGGGTTTTCTGCTCTATATCATTGCAGAGGCCATTATGGCAGAAATTACTGCTCCCTGAATATGCTCAAGAAATAAGTACTTGCTAATAAGCTGTCTTGATACTTATTAAGTAGATGTGCAGCATTTTCAGATGATACTTGAGCAAGTAACAAAATCTACTGGAAGGCATATTAGCTCTCCTGCTTCAAGTCACCACCAAGCTGTTGAGCAGGAAGGAACTATGTGTTCCAAGATCTTTAAGGCCAAAAAAAACCTTATTGGACCTTAATTCTGAATAATCTGAGCCATGAAGCCTCCACCAACAAGTTTTCTATCAAGTTCGTAAGGACCCTTTGTACCCAAGTATATCACTTTCAAGGGCTGTCCCATCCTGACATGAGCCATGTGGACCAGAGAAACCCCAATGTCTGCCGGAAGGTTGTCCCAGGGACTAATCACTTTCTTCCCAAAGTAGGGCCCAAGCTGAGACCTACTGCAGAGTTTTCTTGCTCCCTTCACTGAAAACCATGCTGCTGACTGATGCCACCAACGGCATCCCAGTGCCCAACGTGAGCCAAGCCAGAGCATGTGGCAGAGGAAGGGCTATGTTTATTCCCATTGTTGGCGGTGGCCTCCTGGAAAGAGTAGATGGCTTCTCTGGTGCTTTGCTGCAGTGAGGACCAGTGCCAGGGCCTGGGGGCACTGGCTGTCTCCAACACCCTGACCAGCTAGGGGATGAGGTGTTGGGCTGGGAGGAGATGCAGGGATGTGGAGGTGGGGCCTGGGCACCACCACCAGCCCCATTCCTCATCTCTCAGGCACATGCAGAGGTGCTGCATCATTTTGACCATGACAGGACCAAACTAGGACTGTGGGAAGGGGAGGAAAAGGAACTCCATCCACCTCCCAGGGCCTTGCTGCAGCCACTGGCATTTCTCTGGGTCTTTTGTTGTGTTCTATGTGCTTTTGGAGCTTGGTTGACCATCCCTTGGGCTGGAAACAGCCCATGCTCTTGTATTTGGTACACAGCCTTCTTGTCTGGGCAAAGACATGATGGTTGGTGCCTTGTCTGACATAGAGGGGTTTGAGGCTCCTTCTCCAGCCAGGAACCCACAGACTGTCCTTCGCCGCCGTTTGTGTTTAAAGGCTCACAAATTAAATTCTCCAGATTCCCTCCAGCCCTTGTTCCTCCAGCTTCAAATGTTCTGCCAGTCTCCGCTTTCCAGTTGCCCCTTTTAGTTAAACTCCTTTTTTGGTCCTGTTTTCCCTCAGCAAGCTAACGAGCCGCTGGATTAAAATACATGAAGCCCAGCCATGGTTGTCCCTGAGTTTTCCGGGAGCCTGGGACCAAAACGGGAACCATCAGGCTGGGAAGGAGCTACAGGATGTAACGGGGTGAGAGACATTTCCTTGCAGGTTTACGGCCACCCCGCAGGTTTTCTGAGGAAATTATAGACCAGGGCTTGGTTCAAAAAGTGCCGTCGCCAAGAGCACCCAATGCCCCCCACCGACCCAACAATGATTTCCACAGAACCCTAGTAAATGTAAAAATAAAAGTTATAAACCCCTTTTGGTTTCGTCCCCGATTTAAAATCTGGCTATAGGACTTTTCCATAAGTGATGGCTTCTCTTACCCGCTCTAATTTGGCTGAAAGCAAGGAGGAGGAGGAAAAGTTTCTTAAATTAACTCTCAAATGAGCTCCATAGGATCTGTCCCCATCTCTTTCTGGTTTCTATCTCCCCAAACCCATGGAGGCAAGAGGTAAATGGCCATAGGAGCTGAGCAATTCCCGTATGGGGCTGGCAGGCGTGCTGGGATGGAGATTTAAGACCAGATCTGGGTCAGGATGCATCCAGGTGCTGGCAGTTCCTGGGTGTTTGGAGAGCTGCAAGCCCTGGGCCGTGCCTGGGTTGGGACATATTTTTCAGCCCTTATTGCTGGTTTTAATGGAGGGACCTTCTGCACCACAAAAAACCTGTGGGGTGCTCCAGGGAGTTTCTCAGAGGATGCTGGTGGCCAAAACCCCTTCCCCACCTACTCACACCTCCCCTAAAACACGCTGCACCCCAGTGTAGCTCGGAGCTCCCCAGTTCCCCACAGAAACCTTTGTTTTCCAGCTCAATTATCTGCTGTGTTCATTCTCCCACCCCATCTCCATACTGCAGGGTGGCAGCTCCTTGCCCGGGGCGCCTCCTGGGTCTCCTGCTCTGCTCAAGGATGAGCCTTGGTAACGTCTCAACATCTTTTCCCCATTAGCTCAGGCATCGCAGGCTTGTGGGACTAGATAAATGCCACCCTAATTGCTGGCGGCGTGTGTCTGACAGGTTTACAGCGTGCAAAGTCGGGCCGGATCGCTTCTATCAAAGATGCTTTAATAACCCCAAATCAGCTTTTCCTAAAATGAGCATCGCTAAGCGCTCTACAGCATCGGGGAAGGAACAGGGAAGGGGACGGGCTGGGTCCCTGAAGACCCCCTGCCATCTCACCACCAACCATCTGCGGGAGTCACGTTTAACCAGGTTCTCTGACACCTTGATGGAGGAGTCAGAAACTGGTTCCCGGACCCGACGGGCTTCCAGGAACAAGAGTTTGTAGTTGCCCAAAATTAAAAATCAGCTCACGGCCGTCCTTCTCTCACCACAAAGCAGAGCCTGGGGAGGGTACGGAGAAAGCCAAACCCTTGCCTTTGTCAGTTATAATTTGGGGGTTTCGTTTGGGGGACGGCTGGAGGCATCGGCTTGATTGTCCAACCCCAAGGTCAGAGGGGCTCCTGAGCCCCCCCCAAACCACCTTCGCCTTCGGTGTATTTATCTTCCACTGATTACAATTTCCGCTGAAGGGAGGAAAAAAATGCAGGGGAAGGGGGAAAACCGAGGGGATAACGTTACTGAATAACGAAAGATGACATGAGGGGGAGGATGGGGAGAGGGAGGCGCAGGGGCTTCGCACGGAGCAGGATGGGCCCGATGTGCTTCACAAAAAGAGCCTTAAATTGCCCCAGGGTGTTAGAAAGGACACGAGTCTTTTCACTCACCATGTGGATGGGTTTTGGGGTGCTGGGGGGTAACCTCCAGCCTCCTCTCCGAGATGCCCAACCTCGGGCGATGCTGCTTGCCCGAGAGCTGCAGGCAGCCCGGGGGGCAGCACTCTGCCCTATAGATGCTGTGGGGTGCTGGGAGCCACCCCAAAACCCTTCTCCATGGGGGAACACAGATGCTGGCCAGCCTGGAGTGTGCCAGCAAGCTGCCCTGCCACCGGGAACTGGGAAGAGACTGGTCCTGCCCCATTTGCAAAGGCGATGGCCCCAGTGCCGTGGGTCAGAGCTGAGCTGGTTCAGCTGAGCACCCACCAAGCCGGCTTTTCTGGCTCTTTCCTTTTCCCTCCGTGCTTCCATTAGTTTTCCATAGGAAGGGCTCAGCGGGTTTGAGCTGCTGAAGCACTGGGCGCGGGGCTTGCCAAGGGGGGGGCCCCACGCTGGCAGGGCCCCCAGCCTCCCACCCAGCAGCCGCCGAGTGCTGTAAAGAGGTAATTTTCACTAGATTTCCACCGAGGCTTCGGCTTTGACTTACGACCTCCATTAGCGAGCGATAAACGACCTCCGTGCAGCTGGGATCCAGACCCAACCAGCGTGTAAAATCCCAGCCGGAGCCCCGGGGACGGCGACGTCCCCAGCTAGGGATGCTCCGGTGGGGTGGCTCATCCCTCGGGATGGCTTTCGGCAGTGGGCTCCATCACCAACCGTGCTCAGTCTCTCACAGTGGGGATGGTCCCCTCCAGACACCCAGTTTGGGGGGTTTCTTTGCAAAATGCTCATCCCAGAGCACAATGCTCACCCCAGTACCGACCCTGTCACCCAGGATGGTCACCTCGGCCAACTGCAAGCCTGTCTGTCCCCTGGACGATGCTGCAAACCCCCCCATATGCACCACCACGTCCTAGGGAAGGTTTTGCTGGCTCCATCTCTGCCCCTTGGCTTTGGGGTGCAAACACCCCCCTTTTTCAAGAGCCATGCCAGGAGGGAGTGAGTTCAACCCTCTCCTGAAAAAAAAACCAACAAACCAACAACCAAAAAACCCAGGCTACATCTCTTCCAATGTGTTTCATTTTCCATTGCGCCGCAGACCCCGGAGCCCTGAACAGTTTTCTGCCGTTAAATTATTTCACGCGTTCCATTTATTTGCGAGCAGTTTGCCAAAGACCTTTTAAGCTTTAAATTTTTCACCACCCCCCACCCCCAGCCAAATGATCAAATCTGTCGTACCCTTTACTTCCCTTCTCTGCCTGGAATGGCATTTTCCCCCCCCTTTTTTTTTTTAACTTCTTGGGTATAATTTAAGGGTTGAAATAGCCTGGAGGGAATTAGCTGTAAATTCTTCCTAAGACAAATAAATTCAGCCCTCTAAGTTTCTACGTTTTTCAAACTGTTGAGAGACGTTTTGGGTTTGTTTTACTTGAAATAATGATCGTGGCATATCTGACCCTCAGGCTGCGGCCGGCTCTAACCAAATAAATAGCTTTTATTAATTAAGGTTTATCCTTAACAAATAAAACCCCAATTTGATCTCGGCCGGCTGAATTAGCAAAAATAAACAACGGGTTCTCCGGGCACTTGATGTGGATTTAACAAATTAACGCTGGGCCTTCATCAGGGAAGCCGCAGGGTGGTGGAGGCCTTTTACAGCCAAGAAATCCTTTGGAAAAACAATGTCTTTCGTTTCTCCCATGGTCTCTCTCGGTAAACATATGGACTCCCTTCATCCCTTTATATACTCGGGGGAAGCGGGGAGAGCTCCGGCGATGACGTCCACCAGAGTTTCATGTGCAATTGTTTAACTTGTTCCTCTAAATCATGCGATGGGGAGGAAGCGTTTCCCTTTGGATCCTGGCGAGCAGCATTGGAGAAAAGCTCTCGGGTTTGGGAATTGCCCCCCCGCAGGGTCCCCCAGCTCCGGCTCCTTTTTATCCCGTAACCTTCAGCTGAGACACCCAAAGACGGGGAGCGGGGGGATTTGGGGGTGCATGGGCAGCCGAGTGCAGCAGAACCCCCTTTCCAGCAGCTACTGCCAGCACTGCCCTGTCCTGGGACATGGTTGGGGACAACCTGAGAGCCCCCGGAGGGGTTTTTCCTGCCCGTGCTGGGGCTTTGTGGGAGGAGGGGTGGCAGGAGGGATGCTCTACAGCCCAAAGGGATGCTCTACAGCCCGAAGGGGAGCTGGGGGGTTGTCCCCCCTCGTGGGTGCAGGCGGCACAGGGTTCGTCGCAGAGGTGATGGTGGGAGCTGTCAATGCCACTACACATCTTTAATCTCCCCAAATCATCTCGGGAAGCCCAAGAGGGCGAGGAACAGCCAGGAAGGCGGACCCTCCATGTGTGCCGGGTCACCCAGCTGCGGTGCTTTTCCTGCACCCACCAGTGGGACCACGGAGCAAAACCGTTATCAGCATAAATCTGTTTTCTGGGTGGTTTCACCCCACTACCTGGAAGAGAAGCCCCTTGGGGCCACCAACCCCTACACATGAGGTGCCAGTCTCAGCTCTGCTTGGCACAATGCCGTGAGGTCCAAACCCATCCTGGGAACAACCTGTGGGCACAGGAGACAGGGTGTCCTGAGGGAACGGGGGCTTCCAGCCCTTTCCCGGGCTCCCCAGCTTCTGGGAACAGGCTCCAACCTCCTCATCCTGACCCACCGCCGCTCCCTGCTCCCCCTCCAGCCCAGCCCCAGCCTCCAGAAGACCCCGGGAAGGGTGGAGGCTCTGGTCGTGGGGGGCGAGAATTGAAGCTGGGGGGGTCCAAATGTGCTGAGTCCGAAGGAAACTTTCTCGGCTCAAGTGGCGTACATGAAAAATTTAAGAGAGGGGCAAGTCTCAGCTACTGGAGAAACATTACAGCGAAATGTTTCCGAGGATGTTTCACCTCATTAATTGTGAAAAAACTGAAACGCTGACACGTTTTTACAGGCTGCCAGTTTTGCTGGGGGAAAAGTGTCTGTGTTAAAAAGGAGCAGCTAAAGCCTGGACCAAGAAAGAGGCCAAGGCTGTCCCGGGAGGGCCTTAGCCTGTGCTCACTGACAGGCAGCAGCAGACTGTTTTATGGTTATAGAGCTGCCGCTGCACCAGCCAGAAACCACCCAGCGCCGAGCTTCGCTGCCCCCGGCCGTGCGGACACCCGGTTTTTGGGAGGGTCCTGCCCAACGGTGCTGCCACCCCAGGGATGCTCCATGGGCAGCTGCACCCCCTGAACCCAGGTGGCTTTTCCCCTGGCACCCCCAGGAGCTGCAATTGCTGCTCGGTAGTGATGTTGGGGATGGTGTGTGGTGTCTGATTGCCCACCGTGGCACGTCCAACCAAAAGCCTCAACAACCTGGGAAAGGTCCTGGAGAGATGTCCGAGCCGGCAGCATCCCTGCATCCCAGTGGGGATGTGTCCACCCTGTGCTTGCAACCTGACTATGGCACTGCAGCCTTTTTTCAGCTCACCCTCATCTTTGGGGCAGCAAACACAGTGGGAACGTGATGCTTAGCTGGGTTTGGGGACCAGAAGGAACCTGGAAAGGAGGAGCCCCAAGCTGCAAGATGCTGTCTCTCTTAGGGACAGTCCCAGCCCAGCAACAGCCGCCAAATTCACAGGTGAGGGCTGTGAGCGGATTCAAAGCTGGCTCAAAGCCGGCTCTCCAGCGAGGGTGGCAGTGATTTATCTGCTGCAAATCCAAGTGCACAAGAGGGACAAGATCAGGAGGTCACAGTGAGGAGGGGAGGGAGAGAGGGGATGAAGGGGATGAAGGAAGAAGGGGATGAAAAGAGGGGAACCAGATGCCTGGCCAGCCGAGTCATGCTCGGTGATTTAGAGAGGAAAACCTGAAAGCTGGTGAAATCCATGAGGCTGCAGTCATCTGTCACAGGTAAAGCCCTGAGGCTTTGACATGCCAAACCCTCCTTGGACACTTCACAGCCCTTCCCACCACACCAGAGGCTCCTGCCCCAGCCAGAGGCTTGTGCACAGCTCATCATCGTGCTCGCCCAGCTGGGGCCAGGAGCTGGGAACGGTGTTTTGGCACGGCTGGCTCCTGCGTCAGCGGAAGCGTTTAATGAATTAATTGCAGCCACGTTCCCTGAAGGAGGAGGCAGGGTCGGTGGGATGCTGTCAAGCCTCAGGAAGGGGCTGGGGAACATCTTTGGCCACGAAGCTCTGGTGGGAGAGGGCTGAGTGGTGTGAGAAATGTCCCCCCTGCTCTCCCAGGCGGCTGGGGGAGAGCAGGGAGGAAATCACCCACCTTTTATCCAGGGTGGAAATCCCCCACCTTTTACCCAGGGTGGGAGCCACCTGCCCAGGGACAGACCTTTGGAGAAGGGGACATGGACAGACCTCGCTGCCAGGCTCACCAGCTCTGGGATGCACCCCAGCATCCGGGCCCGGGCCCAGGATCCAGACCATGGAGCCTGGCACCATCAGCATCCTCTGACACAACTGCTCCAAAAACAGCCCTGAAAAGCCAGGCAATGGCGTTGGCACACGGCGTGGGGCTCAGCGAAGCCTCTTGCTGTGCTTTCCCAGCCGCCTGGCTCCCGTGCACCCCAGGAGCCATTGTGCAGGGCCGCGGGGCTCAGACTGCCTGGCTGCACCCACGGACGGGTGGCATCAGCCCAGGGCATCCAGCCCGGGACCCAGGGCGCTGAGCACATCCCTTGGGCTCGGTGATCTGCAAGCAAAAAAATCCCTCCCGGGGCCATTCCCGTGCAGCGGGTGACCCCAGCCTGGAGAAGGGCTTTCAGGAGCTGCCAAGAGCATCCCGTGCGCTCGGAGGAGGCTGCAACCACAGCCCGACACAATGGGCTGTCCCAGCTCCAGCACCACCATCGCCTCCATTGTGTCAGGTCTCAGTGGGGATGGAGCTGCAGAGGAGCCAAGTGGGGGATGAGCTGGGGTGCTGCTCCTCCCCCAGATACCCTGATGTCCCCCCCCGCTAAAGGATGGAAGGACGAGGAGAAAAGCCTCCCAGGAAAGGTCCATCATCTGCAAGAGTTTGCCAGGGATGGTGGGACTGCAGCGGTGACCACCGGGTGCTCCGGTTGGCTTTGATTGGTCAAGGTCTGGCATCTTCCCTGCTCGTGGTGGAGGAATGCACAGCTCAAGGGGCTTCACTCCCCTCTGGGGTCCCGCTTTGCCTAGATGGGGCTGGGGCCATGCCAAGCCTCCGAAAACTCATCGGTGATGATGCCCACCTGGGATGTTCCCTGCGAATGCCAAGCAGGGGGAGAGAGGAGAGATAGAGGGATGTGGGGTGTGTTGTGCCACAGCTCCTGGCTTTGCCCAGGGATGCTCCAGGAGGCCGTGCCAGACCAAAGGGCTCCTTGGGTGGATGCAGGGCCATCAGGGGAAGGAGCCACTTGGCCGGGTGAGCTAAAGCCCTCATGGTACAGCCAAGCACTTCGGGAACAGGCACCCCGGTGGGTTTGAAGCGAGGAGCTGGGCCAAGTACAGAGCAGCACCGACCGACGGGGGAGCAGGAATTTTAATTTTGTTCTCCCGCGAATCTGCCAGCCCCCGCGGTGGAGGCCCGGGGACCAACAAAAGGCACTGGCTCAACCCCAGCCGCCGGTGGCTGGGAGCTTCCCTGGTGAGGAGGCATTCACTGGGGGGGTTTGCTTTCATCTCCTGGCCATGAGACCGTCTCGTGGTGGGACGAGACCAGTGCTTGGGCTGTCCTGTGCCTTGCAGCACTGTAGCACCTTGGGGATGAAGCCCTCAGGCACCCACCCGGGATGCAGCATCCCTGCTTTGCCAGCATCGTTTATGCTGTGCATTAAAATAGCTGAGCACGGAGAGGGGCAGTGCCGTGATGGGTAACAGATGTGTGAATGGGCTTCCACGACGTGGGGAAATAGTCAGCCCTGACCCCACTGCCAAAATGCTGGGGTTTGGGTCAGCCCAGGCACTGCTGAGAGGGTCTGGGCAGAGGGGACGGCCACGGTGGCTCCCACAGCCATCGGAGAGGGAGATGCCAGGATGGATGATGCCAGGATGGATGATGCTGGGATGGATGGACCCCACCATCCTGAGTTGGGGCTGAACATGGCCGAGGCTGTTTCTCTCCACGTCCCACAAATGTTTTAGGCACCATTTGGTGCATCCGTGATGCAGCCGCAGAGGTGCCAACATCGCTCACGCGCGGCCGCCTGACATAACAAGTTACACGGTTTCCCAGCAGGGCACGGGGCATGTGTAATTAATTAACACTAATGAGACTTGTGCAAGCGCTGGCCCCGAGAGCAGCACCCGCCTGGCGCTTGCAAAGCTCCACCAAAAACTCAGCTTTAACTGCAAAGTGGGTTTCCCCGGGGGGGGGCTGGGAAGGGGAGGGGATGGCGGGTGCCTCGGACCATCACGGTGCCGAGAGCTCGCTGGGACTTTAGAAAATAAAACTAATCAGCCCAGGGCTACATTAGCAGGAACGCCATGTAGAGGGCTGGCTCCCAGCCAGGGACCCCTGGCATGGTGATCCCAGCCTTCCTCTCCCCCTGCCTTCGCCCCCCCACACCTCCCCAAAAAGGTGGTTTCTTGAAATTTAATAAGCAAAAGCCCACAGCAAGCCAGCCCCAATGGCTTCTGGCGCTGAAACCCAACCCCAGCCCACCAGGTTAAAGCACAGACCCCACTGCGTCAGGGTCATTGCCAGGGGGAGGGAAGAGGATGGGCAGGAACCAGGGGGAACGGTGGAAACCCCCATGGTGTCCCCTCCTGTCACGTCCTTCCACTGCTCTGACTCCCCTCTCTTTTTTGAGGCCAATTGGGTGTTTTTCACACCCAGGCCCAGATGCTACCGAGCGCCTGTTTTAGCAGCGAGCACCGGCACCTGCTCAGAGCCCATCCTATGGCCACCAGTTGGCATCTCTGGGCCAGGGACAGTGGCCCGTTTGGCCAGGGCGTGGGATGGGCACAAGCCCCCAGCGGGGACCCCATCCCACCACCGCACCGAGGAGGACCCTTGTGGGCGCCGGCACGCACAGACATCCCGGAAACCCTCGCCAGCGAGCAGCATCGCTGTCCTCCAGTCTGGTTTTCATTTGAGGTCGGTGGCCTCTCGCCAAATTTATTGTAAAACATTCATTTTAATAAGTGGCTCGTATCTTTTTTTTTTTTTTTTTTTTTTTTTTTTTTTTTTTTTTTTTTTAAACCCAGCCTGCTTAACTGTTTCCAGGTTAAAGCAGAGCTGTGCACAGGGATGGCAGGGACGGCAGGCAGGTTGCCAGAGGCACATTGTGGCCACAGGGAGGACACCAGGGGACACCTCGGAGATGGCCAGGGTGGGGGCAGCTGCATCGAGGTCCCACTTCTGCAAAGCCCAGCACCGCTGAGATCCTCACCCTCGTCACCCCAAGCCTTCACTCCCTCTGGGTCCCTGAGGAGCCCAAGAACCACTTTGCCACGCTGAGGACCCCAGCACCAGACTGGATGAGGCCCCAAAACCCAGCCAGGAGGAGGCAGGGACACACTGGCACTGGTGTTTGGGGGTCCCGGGGTGCAGGATGGGGACCTCCAGGCACTCTCATGCAAATCTCATTAAAACTTAAGCCCTCGGCAGGTAACAGGGTCGTGCTGAACATGCAAAGGGTTTCGCGAGGTGGACGGTGCTTGGTAGTTTGGTTTTGACATTTGTTTTAAGTTTTATAAACCTCTAATACTAATAGAAACGCTTCAATGTCTTTTAATTTAAATGAAAACAGTTATTTTTTTAATTTAAAAATTCCCCTGAGGTATTTACAACCCCCAAATTACAGCCATGTGGCCGGCCTGGCCAAGAAAGTGAAATCGGTGAGGAAGGAGCGTGGCGGCCACCCCGGCCCGAGACGAGCCCAGGACGGCCCCGAGCAGCACCACCGAGCCCGTGGCCATCCCCGTGTCACCCATGTCACCTACACAGCCCCCCATGGGGGCTTTACATCTTTGCTGGGGATGTGGAATCCCAGTCCACGGGGCAACCAGCCCCCCCAGGCCGCTGGCCATGGCTGCCCTTTGTGGGATGGCATCCTTCTGCCCCACACAGCTCAGGGTGAAATGCAGCCCCCCCCTAAATACACACACTGACGGGCCCTGTATCATTCGGGGTACAGTGTAATCCTCCCCCTCCCACCCCTCGCTGCCCAAGCCTTGCCCTGCACGACCTGGGGTACAATGCAGTTCCCCTGCATGACTTGGGGTGACACCCCTTCCCCCTGCCATGCCCTGGGGTGCAATGCAACTCACTCCCCCCCCAAGCAATGTGCTGCATGAACAGGGGTACAACACAATCCCCCCACATGGCTCAGGGTGTAATACAGACCCCCCCCCCCATTTACACATTGTACAACTCGGGGTGCAATGCATCCCCCCCACCCC